>NC_058406.1:51435477-51632833 GCF_002201575.2 Neomonachus schauinslandi
AAAGGATCCTGCATTTACTATCACAGTGTTCCCCTAATGGAGTCAAAGGAGCCACAGGACCACCATGATATCATCAAAAAATCATCAAGATATCATCATTTAAAAAAAAAAAGCTAGCTAAAAACCCCAAATTGGTGCATTCTCTTCTCACTGAAGTGCCCTGTCTTCACTTTCACCTTACATTCACAGTCCTACATAAATCCAAGTTAAAATCTGATGGATATAAAGGGCAGCCAAAAAAATTCAATTTTAGATCCTAGTTGATGTTTTAATAGGAAAATTCCTTTATATTCAGTTTTATGAAATATAGAATAAAATCATTTTATTGTGCCAGAATGTTAGTAAAATTAATATATTGTTGGGAATTTGTAAGCTATCATACCTGGCCATGAAATTAGCATGGAGCCTTCTAAATGATTTCCCCCACAATCCATTCTCCACAAAGCAGCCAAGGTAATTTTGTAAAAGTAAACCAGAGCATTACTCTCTCTTGGGACTTAACACCATCCAGTGGGTCCCCACTGCTATTCAAATAAAACCCAAACCTCCCATCCTGTAGTGCCCCACCCTAATTATATCTCACTCATACCCTCTCAAGCCCTGTGTGATTCTTTTTTTAAGCCTAGCTTTTTCCTGACTAGAACTATTGTGTTTTCATCTTCCTGGAAGTATCTGCCCTCCATTTCATAAAGCTGGCTCCTTTTCATCTTGTCTTTGAAGTATCATCTCAAAATCCTCTCCTGACAGAGGCCTTCCCTGACCACCACGTCTAACCCTTGACTACCTGCTGCACTCTTGGTCACATTACTCTTTTATTGTCTACATGTCACTTATCATGTATTTTTGTTTTGTGTACTTGTTTTGTTTTGCGTACTTTATTGTATACTGGAGGCATAAAGGCTGTCACTTCATTTGAATTGTTCCACAGTATGTTTATGGGGCGCCTGGATGGCTCAGTTGGTTAAGTGACTGCCTTTGGCTCAGGTCATGATCCCAGGATCCTGGGATCAAGCCCCGCATCAGGCTCCCTGCTCTTCGGGGAGTCTGCTTCTCCCTCTGCCTGCCGCTCCCCCTGCTTGTGCTCTCTGTGTCAAATAAATAAATAAAATCTTAAAAAAAAAAAAAGAATTGTTCCACAATAAAGTCATTAATATTTGTGGAATGAATGAACTAATTGAACTGATAGTGTTTCCATAAAATTAGTAAAACAAATAAGTAAATAACCAAAAAGCACTCTGAACTATGTTGCCAATGTCTGTAGTTGGCACTGGTAAATGAACACCTTTCAGTAGCTCCCAGTTGGCTGAAGAAGACAATAGGCAATTGTAATCCAGTGTGATAAATGCTAATGAGGGTCCTCTAGGATCACAAGAGAGAGGAACCTAATCTTGTCTTAGAGGATCCCATAAGGAATCGTGAGCAAAGTTAAATCTGAGAGATGAGTGAAGAAAAATGGGGGGAGAGAGGGTGGAAGGGATGTGGTAAATGTCTAGATAGATGGAACAGCAGGAGCAAATCCCTGTGGCAAAAGATGGGAACCCGAGACATTTTAAGTACTTCTTTGTTCCTGGAACATCCTCCCAAGGTAACTGTAGGGTACGATGACATAATAATGTATGCGAACGTATTATGAATGGTGGCTTGCCATGTAAGTTTTGATTAATAAGTTCAGACTTGTACCTAATGATCACTTATTACCCGATAGTTTCTGGTATTCAAAGAAAAAGGAAAGCATTTCAGAGAAGGACTTCGAGTGAAGGCTCTGAAAGATCCTGGGACTTTATTCACATTCTACACTAGTTGGGTACAGTCTACAGTCTTCGTTGGTGGACTGAGTTGGCGGGGGGGGGGGGGTTGCCTTGACAACGGAGCTCACGGCCAAAGTGAAACGGTTGGACGATTGGCTGCGAAGGTTTCCAGAGGCCTGCCCCCCGTCGCTGATTGGATGAGGGGCAACCAAGCTCCGCTACTTTCCCGCAGGGGGTCCTGTTGCTTGGCAACCGATTTGCGACCTCCCTCGAAGCGGGCACCCACTGACACCTGTGAAGCGTAGATTACCCCGACTAACGACCGCCCTCCGCTGCCTCTGCTTCCCCCTCTCGCGCCCGCTTCCCGCACGAACAACGCGAGCTGTCCCAGGTGCTCCTCCAAGTTTGCCTTGAGCCTGGGCTGTGAGCTGGCACCGCAGTGACACGCCGCAGTTGAGAACGTGCCCGTTTTCCTTCTGGAAGTCTCGTTTGGGAGGAGTCAGAGGAGAAAGAAAAGTCTCTGTTGTAAATCCAACTTAGAGGCACTTACCTTGGGAGGACAGAGCGTTCTGGGGCTCTAGAAAACAAGTAGTTTACGTGAGTTTACTAGGGTTGGGGGAGTGACCCATAATCTCAGACACCTGTCTCAGTAAACGCTAGGCGTGTGGGGACAAGTGCCAGACCCTTTGTTGCCTTATCATGCACTGCAGAACTGACTTCTTGCTGGAAAGAGACTTCCAAGAGTTGAAGGAGAACAATTTTAAGGTGAGTCCTGGGAACCTGGAGGGATGTGTTTCGTTGGGGTACGAATTTTTAAAGATTTTTTTTTTTTTTCATTCGAGACACACAGATACAGAGAGAGAGAACATGAGCAGGGGGAGAAGCAGAGGGAGAGGGGGAAGCAGGCTCCCGGCTAAGCAGGGAGCCCGATGCGGGGCTCGATCCCAGGACCCTGTGATCATGACCTGAGCCGAAGGCAGACGCTTTTAAAATCATTTCAATCCGTGTTTATTCTATAAGGCATAATTTAGTTAAACCTAATTTGCCACTACAGTGTTGTTATTTAAAGAATGGATTGCACCGTAACAATCATCTTATGATAATACGAATTATTATGATTTCATAATAATAATAAAAACGGAGCATATTGTGCAGAGTAATTTATATGTACTTAAGCCCTATCAGAGGGTGATGAGTAGGTGCAGGGTTGTGCTCATTAATTACAACATTATTAAATAAGTAGTGTTTTGTTTTACCTACCAGAAACCTAAGCCCCAGAAAGGTTCAGTAAATATTTGGCCCCAGGCTTCCATCACAGGGTTTTCTGATTCCAAACCCCTCACTCTTAAGTCTTAAACTCTACTCCTCACTGTCTAGTGCACTTTTTGCCAAATGCTATCATATATATTACAGTGAGGTCCATAGGTGCCACAGGCTGATTTATCACTTATTCTATGGAGAATAAAAAATGGAAGGGAGGGGGAGGGAGTACTTAAGAGAAAGAATAGAAAGAAAGCCGCCTTAGAGGGAGGGCTCAAAGGGCTATCAACAGTTGCCTCAGGTGTAGTTCAATGGCATTGTTCTGCCCAACCCCACCCTCCACCCCATGCTATAGAAGTATTGTCTTCACTGGAGATGTTAGGAACAATTATTGAGTCCAACAACAATCCGACATACCAACCTAACATCTGATGTTGTTTGTTTCTGTTCTACCTGAACTTTGTGGTTCTCAGGTAAAAGACAATTTGATGAAGAAAGAAGTGATATGTAACTACAAATAATGTAGATAATAGAGATATAATGTTTATCCAGACTAGCATATAACATACTTAATAACTATGTGGTTGCTCAGAAATATTTGTTCACTATATTTAAGTGTATCCCTCAGCATAAAGGATAAACTTTTCCATGAAATACATTTCTTGTCCCTCCATTGGGAGAGTACCACAAGCGTAGGAAAATTTTATTTTTATATACAAGCATAATGTTAGAGTTGTGTTTTTCTTAATGAAAATTTTCTACTCCATGCCCTCCATATAGCATCCATATAGTTTTTTAAAGCTTGGAAGAAATGCATCTTTCCAACTATTTCCACCTTTTCTATTTGGAATCTTAAATTGACCTATTGATTTATATAAGCTTTTTTTTTATTAAAAAAAAAGTGGACTTTGTAGTCCACTTGTGATTTCCATGCTTATGATTTATTTTAAATTTACTATTTTGTGTGTTTCTTGGAATCTACCTTAACTTCTGTGTAATAAGACAGTATATAATATATAACATCTCCCCAAATCAACAAATAAATAAATTTATCAGGAAAAGAAAATGTGGAGTTTTTGGAATTCACTGTAACTTGACATCTGATTTTCAAAGCTGTGATATTAAATCTTTTCTTCTGCTTTGATTTTTTTTTTTTAATTAAAGGGTATTACTGCCTTTCCTGTAAGTGAAGATCTAATGGAATGGGGAGCCGATATTGAAGGTCTACAAAATACATTTTGGCATGGTTTGTGTTTTCAAAACCAATTTACTTTTTTAAAATCTTTATACCATTATTAGCCCATCTTCTTTACGTGTATAATAAGGTTACAGTATATAAATTCTCTAGAATTCTAAAGGTATTCACATGTTATTTTTTTCATCATGTTGCTTAATTTCTTGCCATTTGTTAATGTAGATGGAAATTTTAGATTCGAATTTTTTCCTTATGCCAAATTTTAATGTTATTACACTTTTAAGAAGCAGACACAATAAAGCATATCAACTGGGAATATCATGTAAGTCTTCCATTAAATCAGAGAATAACTATAAAAATTCCTACATGCATAAAAATCCCACAATTATCTCTCATTTTTTTCTTTCATGATTTTTCCCAAAATTTTTATAAATCAAATTCTTGAGAAGACTGGGCCACTATAATCTTTAATGGCCATGCACTCTTTCTTTATGGATTAACAAAATAAAGTTGTTGAGTGAAGTAGGGGAGAAAAACGTAAGTGGTTAATTATAATAAAATCTAATATGTGCTATTAATGGATCTTGACTGGAATGCTGAGAAGACAGTGATTAGTTACTTTTGTCTTAGAAGGTCAGGAATGGCTGGCTTCTCAAGGAAGTGACATTTGAGTTGAATCCTGAGGAATGGGTAAGAGTTTGTTAGGTTTGGAAGGAGGGGAAGGAAATTCAGTCTGCGTAAACAGCATGGCAAAAGCTTATAAACAAGAGACAGTTCTAAAACAGTGAGTTCAGTAAATATGAGCAATACAGTGAAAGGGGCAGGTGTTAGGGGATGGAGTTAGTGGATGGAAAGGACTGGTGGGAAACAGGATGAAAACACAGTGGAATTAGATTGTGAGGAGTCTATTAGACTATCGAGAGGACTTTATGTACCGTATGATCCAATTTACTTCTAAAACTCGAGGGACTTCGAGGAGGCTAAGCTAAAGAGAAACTTCAGGTTTCAATTAATACAACATGACACTTAAGTAAAAATGTTTGTTTCTTTATCATAGGATTATTCTTCCAGCTGAAAATAAACTTTACGTCACAATACAATTTTGTCCCTCCAGTTGTGAAATTCCTAACAATTCCTTTTCATCCAAATGGTAAGCGCCAAATGAGATTTTTGTCGTTGGGGCTCTGTCCCTATTATCCTTGTTCCTTATAAGTGTTTGATAATGTTTCTAAAAACTTTGTTATGGTTATATTTAGTAAGCATGCTTATCGGGGAAAATACAAAAAGGCAGAAAAAAATTATCACTTTGCTAATTCAGAGAGCTATTCCTCTCAATATTTAAACAAATGTATTTTCTTTTTACTATGTATGTATTTCTTCTACATAGTTGAAGTATTACATATGAAGTTTATAAAATGACATGTTTATTTCTGGATTATTAAACATTCTTCAAAAGGTCATTTTTAATGACTAAATGATAAACTTAACTATTCTTGTATTCAATATTCTCATTTGATCTGATTTTATTATCATAAAAAATAATGGACTGACATTAACATTTTAGAAAGAAATGAGTTAGATTGCTAATCAAGTTATATACAAAATGAATTCCTGATGTATCAAAAAGTCTAAAAGTTTTAAATACTAAAAAGAAGAAAATCAGGGGCACCTGGGTGGCTCAGTCATTAAGCGTCTGCTCAGCTCATAATCCCAGGGTCCTGGGATCAAGCCCTGCATCAGGCTCCCTCCTTGGAGGGAAGCCTGCTTCTCCCTCTCCCACTCCCCCTGCTTGTGTTCCCTCTTTCGCTATCTCTCTCTGTCTGTCAAATAAATAAATAAAATCTTAAATAAAAAGAAGAAAATCAAATAGAATTTTTAATCGGCTTTTCTAAATATGATAAAACCTAGTAACTGTGAAAAAAGCATGACACATTAAACTACATAAACTTTTTAGAACTTCTCTACAGCCAACAGTATTATAAACAGAGACAAAATACATTGACTTTTGCAAACCAAGATACAATATTTGCAATGTGTAAAACAGAATATCTACATATAAAGAACACTTACGAATCAATAAGAAAAAATAAAGCAATATAAAAACAGGCAAAGGCTATAAACAAACACTTGATAGAAGAAACATAAAAATAAACATAAAAAGGTGTTCAGCTTCACTAGTAAGAAAATAAATGCATATTAAAACAAAAATTTATGATTCATTGCTTATGTTTACAAAATGTTAAAAATTTAACAATTTTAGTAGGGGTGGCAAACGTGGGTGGGTGGGTTCTCTGATATAATGATGACCTCAGTGTGACCTTTTGGGGAAGCAGTTGATAGTTTCTAATCAGCTATAAAATGCAAATAGCCCTAAATCCCTGTAATACCGTGTTTATAAATTATTCTATAGAAATACTAGCACAAGTGTGGAAGAGTATGTATAATATTTAAATATGTTTGTTCCCAGTAACAATGTTGGAAATAGGGAAAAGGGAAATAATCCCAGTGTCTGTTAATATAGGAATTTTTAAGTAAAATATCTTACAGCTGTATATATCACAAGGAAGATATATACAGCTAGACTTTTTGGTCACTGCTATTCCTAGAATATTCCTTACCTGGCACATAGCTGGTGCTCAAATATTTTTTCATAAATATGTCCAGAAATATGTTGATGATTTACTGTTAAATGGAAAAAAAAAACCTTCAAAGAATAACACGTGAGATATAATTCCATTTAATAAAAAAAAACAAAAACGATACACACAGTCACACACACGTGTGTATATGTATTTGTATAGACCAACTGGTAGATTTATTTTTTTGAAGATTTTATTTATTTATTTATTTTGGAGAGAGGAAGCACATGCATGCACATGCACACAAACGGGGAGGGGCAGAGGGAGAGGGAAAGAATCTCTCAAGCAGACTCCACTCTGAGCCCAGAGCCTGGCATAGGGCTTGATCTCAAGACCCTGAAATCATGACCTGAGCCGAAACCAAGAGTCAGATGCTTAATTGACTGAGCCACCCAGGTGTCCCTAGACCAACTGGTAATAACTCTGAAGAGGTGGTATTAGTAGGCAAGGGAGCTTTCATATTTTACTTTACATACTTTATTTGTAAAATATGATTTATTTTGTTTATTATGTTAATCATCATGTACTTTTTTTATGTTAATCACCATATATTACATCATTAGTTTTTGATGTAGTGTTCCATGATTCATTGTTTGCGTATAACACACAGTGCTCCATGTAATCACCATGTACTTTTATATAATTTTTTCCAAGTATATTATTACTTTGTAATTAAAACCTATTTTTAAGGTATAAAATTAAATTTATGGTACACAATTCATTGTACACAGTTGCTATTATTTGCTTAACATAAACAGGAGTGGAATTACTGGTTAAATGTAGTGGGGGTCAGTGTTCTCATCCCCTAGTCCCCACACCTTCCATTTCCACAGAGTACGGAGAACCTCTGTCTCTAGGAGGGAAAGTACAGAAAACTTGTGATTGCTCTTCTTTCCCTCCCGCACTCCTTGAGTGATTTACCTATTGAGGAAATAGGAGAAAAAAATTGAACATGTGTGGCTCAACACTTTCTTTCCAGCCAGTCTTCCCTTAGAATGGGTTCCCTATGGCTTTCTCCAGGCAGGAAACAGGCAGGCCTTCAGTTTGGGTGTTAAGTTCAAATCAGGGGGACTTTTGTGGAGCTCGAGTAAAGCCATTGATCACATGCATTCTCCATTTCAGTCTTACCTACAATAAAGTTGATTTTTTTACTTCCATCTTTCAACACTTAGGTCTATTTCATTATATATGAGCTTCGGAGGAGGGGAGTATTATTTATTAGCCTCCAAACTCCGAAGGATGGCTCTATAGGGTTCTGTCTTCAGATACATAAAGCCAAGTTGCCTTTTGGGTTGTTATTTACACTTCCACCAATAACTGTGTATAAAGTCGTCATTTTAGCACTCTCCATATCTGGGCATTGAAACTTCAGAGACCTTTTTTGCCAATTTAATAAGAATGTCACTGTTATTTTAATAAGCACTTCTTTGAATACTTGTGAGTGAAACATTTTTTCATGTCTGTTGATTGTATTTCTTATTTTGTGAACCATCAGACTTAACAGTGTTATTACAATGTCTTAGATATTGCGAATATTTCCCTTTGTCACTAATTTTTAAAATTTTGCTTATGCTGGTTTTTTTTATATCTGGGATTTAAAAAATTTTCTGTAGTTAAATCTATTAGTCTCATCCTTTGAGATTTTTGCAATTACCTTTAAATTTAGATGATCCCTTCCCCAAATACAATCAAATCATCATTTTAATATTCTTTTAGTTATTCTGTAGTCTTATTTTTCATATTTAACTCCATTCTTTTTTTTAATACTGATTTAATTAATTTGTTAGGGCATAGGTCAAGCTTCTCGATATCTTTCCAATCTGTGTATGACAAAACAAAGCTGGCAGGGAGGTTTTGCCATCCTGAACATGCGGTTATCATTTTTAGATGTAAGACTTTTACTCTGTGACCATTTCCAGCCAGTTGGAAGGGGAAAAGAAAAAGAGGGCAAAACAGCTCCCATCAGGAAGTATATCTAGAAGTTTCACACTTTCCTTCTGCTGTTATTCCACAATTACAACTTAGTTACATGGCCACATCTTGCTGGAGGAAAGGCTGGGGAAAATGTGGGCAACCATGTATTTATCTAAAACCACACAGAGGGATGGAGATGGGGGGCAGGCATAGTGCTCCTTATTCCAAAAGAGATGGAAGAAAGGAAGTGCAAATACCAAAGGACAATCAGTAATTTGCACAGCGCTTATTAATGCCATTTGCTGATAATCTTTTGCTGCTGAATCATAATTGCACTTTTAACATACAACAGTTTTAATACATACTAGGTTTTGTTTCTTTTCTTTTTTTTTTTTTAAAGATTTTATTTATTTATTTGACAGAGAGACACAGCAGGAGAGGGAACACAAGCAGGGGGAGTGAGAGACGGAGAAGCAGGCTCCCCGCAGAGCAGGGAGCCCAATGCGGGGCTCGATCCCAGGATCCTGGGATCATGACCTGAGCCGAGGCAGACGCCCAACGCCTGAGCCACCCAGGTGCCCCTAGGTTTTGTTTCTAAAGGCTCTTATCACATTGTTTAATCTCATGTCCCACTCTGCAGTTCTAATTATTGTAGTTTTACAGTACAATGTCAAATCCAACACCCCTCTTTTCACCTTTTCAAAAGTTTCTTTTCAGTTCTTAACTTTTTATTGCAAGATTTTTCTGTTAGAGTAGAAATGTTTCTCTGAGTCATTTACAAAAGCTTTTTTTTTATATATTAATAAGACTATTGTTAATAATGTCTATCATTTGGGGGGGGATTTGCCACATGTCAGGTACTCTATTAAGTACTTTATTTTTTAATTCTTTTCAGTGAAGGAAGGTACTCTCATGATATCCCCATTTCGCATATTAGGAAAGTGAGACCTAGAGAGATGAAGTTAAATTGCTCAACATAGCAGAGCTGACAGGCGGGGGAGTCAACGTTCAGATCTCCGAGTGTCTGACACTAAAGCCTGTGCTTTTTTTTTTTTTTTTTAAAGATTTATTTATTTATTTGAGAGAGCAAGAATGAGAGAGAGAGAGTACATGAGAGGCGGGAGGGTTAGAAGGAGAAGCGGGCTCCCCGCCCAGCAGGGAGCCTGATGCGGGACTCGATCCAGGGACTCGATCCAGGGACTCGATCCAGGGACTCGATCCAGGGACTCCAGGATCATGACCTGAGCCGAAGGCAGTTGCTTAACCAACTGAGCCACCCAGGCGCCCCTAAAGCCTGTGCTTTTAATAGCTGTACTATATCAGCTGTCGGTCACATTCATTGAAAATACTTTTCTGCTTTGTCTTTGCTTTCTGATTTTGCCCATGATATTTTAAATAATAACTGTATTCTATGTGTGAATATTCGTGTATTATTTTAATACAGTAGACCAAAATACTGGTCGGGCTTGTATAGATATTTTGGATGACCCCGATAAGTGGAATACAAGCTATACGTTGAGCAGCATCTTACTTACCCTCCAGGTAAGAACAGATTAATGTCATGCTCTCTTTAATACTTTCAACTATCCCAGTTATTCAAAATATATGGAATAAGATGTACAAGGAATATTTAAATGTTTGAAGGATTTGAGTAAACTTATTTAAGTCAATAGCATTTTTACACCAAGGCTATAAAGTGGAACTTATAAATATTATTTTAAAGTGAAATTGATAGTTACTGCCCTTTACAATGAAAGAATATATGTTTTATTTAGAAAAGAACTGGATGGTTTCAATTCTAGAAATATAGTCTCAAGTTTTCTTCTGGCTTCTAACTTTACTTCGTAATATTGGATATGATCTTTCCTCATTCATGAATCTTGTCTTCCTTAGAAAGGTGAACCAAATGACTACAACTTAAAATGTTCAGCTTTATCCTTTGTTTCTGACAGTGCTAGCTACTTGCTCTTTTATAAACTTTCATATCAAATCCAGTGAACAATTAAAGCAGGGATTTTTTTCCTCCCCTCAGATTGTTGCCTGTTTCTGGAATGCCCCTAGGTCCCCTGGATTCATGGTCCTTAGGAGCATGCCTCAGTGTTCTGTTATTTCTGACCCTCAAAAAACCTCTTTTCTCATCTGGTGCTAAAATAAATTATTTCAATGGCACTTGGTTTAACCACCTGTAATCTGACTCAGTGACTTTCCCATGGACCTACTCATCATTAATAGTATCTGAAGATAAACTATTAAATTTTGATTATTTGGAATACTTACAGAAATGTAGTATTCTGGCTTAATTGAATTCTCTCAATCACATAGAATTATAATACAAATCCCATTTCTTATTTTTGAAAAAAATTTTCTGTCTAGTCATCTTAGTATACTGAGAAAAGCAAACTTACCCATTCATTCATTCTACAAATATGTATTGAGCACCTACCTGTGCTAAGCCATGTTTGGGAAGAGACATTTGAACAAAAACTGTAAAGAACTAAGTGAGCATGATCTGCAAATATCTGGGGTTGATCTTTTTGATTCCTTCAAACTGAGTCATAGTCCTATCTCTTCTACCTGAATTAGGATCTGCCTTAAGAATAGTAAAACTGAGGGGCGCCTGGGTGGCTCAGTCAGTAAGCATCTGACTCTTGATTTTGGCTTAGATCATGATCTCAGTGTGGTGAGATGGAGCCCCACATCAGGCTCTGTGCTCAGCAGGGAGTTTGCTTGAGATTCTCTCTCCCTTCTCCCTCTGTCTCCCTACCCCTGCACAAGCATGCTCTCTCTCTCAAATAATTAAATCTTTAAATTAAAAAGAATAATAAAACTGAATGTTTTGAGGCTCAGCGGGGAGTCTGCTTGGAATTTTCTCTCTCCTTCTCCCGCTGCCCCTCCCCCCCAATTAATACAACTTATCCAGAGCATGCTCTCTCTCTCTAAAATTAAAAAAAAGAGAGATAGTAGAAAGAAAAGGAAAATCAATGATAGTCATAAAGAAAAACCTTAACCCTACTGTGATTAACATTTCCCTCTAATGTTTTCTCCCATGTTTTTGTTTAAAATCTTTCAGTAGCACTATTCACTGCAGGGTTAGCCTCAGTTCTCTTGCCTGACAAACGATCTACTTGTCCTCACAGCTGGGCTTCAGACTCTCCCTAACAGCACCATGCAGCCCCACTCCTATTATATTTTCATGCTTTTCTTCACTCACAGTGCTTGGTTCAATTCACGTTAAAAAACATTTATAGAGTTCTCAATTCTAAAGTTATAAACCCAAGCAAGTCTTGAACCTTAAAAAGTGCTCAGTCTAGTTTCTGACTGGCAACCCATTTTCTCCTTCTCTCTTGCTACTCTCTTGCTCAGTCTGTCTGGGAAGAAGCTTCATACACTGGAAGAGTCAGGGCCAATGAGTCCTCCACTGGGATGCCTTTCCTGACTTTCTTTCAGAGGTAGAATTGACGGCTTTGGTGTTTGAGGGGTTTCTTTTGTCTCCCACCCACTGAGTGGTACTCTAGGCAGATTTCTATCAGAGGACTGTAATACTGTAATGCACATACTGTTTTCTTCTATGTCTTCCCCTATTGGACTACAGGCTCCTCGAGGTCAGGGAACAGGTCCAATTCATCTCTGATTCCCCAGTACCCACCTAGGACAATGTTGACAGTAGATGCTAAGTAACACAAATGAAAGAATGAACCTGAATTTTTTACATCGTTCCAAATATGGTTTATATGGACAAATTATTTGACCTATTTTTCACTTACCACTTTATCTCAAGTAATTTTCATATTGCTGCAGTTAATATTTTAATGGCTATTCAATACTTCTTTCAAGGTCAGTGCTGCCCAGTAGAACTTTCTGCACTGATGGAAATGTCCAGTATCTGCGCTGTCCAATACAGTAGGCACTAGCCATGTGGCTACTGTGCACTTGAAATGTGACTAGTGTAACTGAGGAGAACTGGGTTTTTAATGTATTTTAATTTCAATTTAAATAGCCACGTATGGCTGGTGCCTACTGTAATGGACAGTACACAGACCGTAATTTCTGAATATTTCCCTTTGAACAATAGATGAGACATATGTATAGTTATCACATTGTTACTCAAGGGAGTGGCATTTGAAATGGTGTTTAAAATATTTTAAAGTCTAAATATACTAATCATCTCCTCCTAAAATTTTTATAATCTTATAAAAGATTATAAGAACACTTGTACTTCAAAATATAATGCGAAGGTAAACAGCAACACCCATCCATAGAAGGAATTCCAAATTCATGGGCTTTAACTAATTGGAAATTATAAATTCTACCTACTGTTGTAGTTTTTTACTGATGCTCCAGTTTTTTGTACTTATCCCCTGGAAAGGTGCTTATGTTGTTCCACACTATCACATGGCTAATTTAAAAGTTGGACCTTGGGACGCCTGGGGGGGCTCAGTCAGTTAAGCGTCTACCTTCAGCTCAGGTCATGATCCCAGGGTCCTGGGATCAAGTCCCACATTCGGCTCTTTGCTCAGTGTGGAGACTGCTTCTCCCTCTGCCCCTCCCCCTGCTCCTGCATGCACGTGAGTGCACACTCTCTCTCTGACAAAGTCTATAAAAAAATAAAAGTTGGACCTTTTCTTTTTACTATTTTAGCAAGGTGTCTTTTTCATACATTTCAATATATTCCAGTTCTTAAAAATCATTAAGTATACTTAGTAGCTTGTGTACACATAATATGAAAAGGTCTTAGGCATAGTGTCAATGCAAAGAGCATTGAATAAACTTTACCAGATGTGCCTCTCTGAGTAGGATTATCACTCCAGCCAAAGACCAAAAGCTTACTCTTGAAGAGAAGTTTCATCTGCTTCCTACCCACTTTGAAAGGTATAGTGCAATCCACACTGAATCCTTATTTAAGCAACTTAGAATATCCTTGGAGATATGTTCAAATGTCTTTTCCAAACAGAAAAACTCAAATAACAGCAGTAAATTCTTATTGCCTTTGAAATATCAGATGTCAGATTATTGCTTTCATTAGTGATGACTGCCATCGTTTCCAAGACACTTAAGTCATTTAGCCACTTTGAACTACATCTACACTTAGTATTCTGGTAGTTATTATTTTCGCTATATTTTATTATCTAATTTGCGTGTTATACTATTCAAAATACTGAAATTATTGAATAAATACTTGCAATTTGGGAAAATAATTTTGAGGTACTAGATAAACAAGATCATGGTCTAGCAGAACTATTAAGTTTTCGTTACTACTGGTCCCCTCTTTTGTCCAGATGCACATATACTATAGCAGGCAGAATTTTATTTTATTTTTAATATTTTATTTATTTGAGAGAGAGAGAGTGCGCGCGTGCACACATGCACACATGAGGAGGGGGAGGGGCAGAAGCAGATTTCCCTGCTGAGCAGGGAGACTGATGCAGGGCTCCATCCCAGGACCCCAGGGTCATGACCCGAGCCAAAGGCAGATGCTTAATGGACTGAGCCACCCAGGTGGCAGGCAGAATTTTAAAGATATCCCGCTAGGGCTCCCATCCTCTGGTTATTTAATCTAATCTACATACTGCTGTAAAAGGGCTTTGCAGATGGAATTACAGTTACTAATCAGCTTACCTTAAAATGGGAAAGTTATCCTGAATTATACAGGTGTACAAAGTAATTATTATAACCCCTTAACAATAGAAGAGGAAGGCACAAGGTTGCTCAGAGAAATAGAATGGAAGGAGAATGGATGTGGCAGGAAGGAACATCAGAGAGATTCCAAGCATAAGAAGGATTTTCCATACCTTAATTGCTCTGAGATGTAGGGGTCCAGATGTAATTTGCAAGAGATCTCTTGGAGCTAAGGATGGCCCCCAGCTAACAGCCAGCAAAGAAACAGGGACCTCAGTCCTACAAATGCAAGGGACTGAATTCAACTAAAACATGAATGAGGTTGGAAACATTCTTTCAGAACCTCTGATAAGAGCCCAACCAGCCAACACTGATTTTAGTCTTACTAAATCTGGAAAAGAGAAACCAGAATGACCACCTAAGACTAGCCACCTACAGAAATGTGAGATAATAAATTTGTATTTTTTTAAAGATTTTTAAATTTTATTATGTTAATCACCATACATTACATCATTAGTTTTTGATGTAGTGTTCCATGATTCATTGTTTGCGTATAACACCCAGTGCTCCATTAAAGATTTTATTTATTTATTTGACAGAGAGAGACACAGCAAGAGAGGGAACACAAGCAGGGGGAGTGGGAGAAGGAGAAGCAGGCTTCCTGCTGAGCAGGTAGCCCGATGTGGGGCTCGATCCCAGGACCCTGGGATCATGACCTGAGCCGAAGGCAGATGCTTAACGACTAAGCCACCCAGGTGCCCCAAATCTGTATTGGTTTAAGCTGCTAAATTTGTGCTAATTTGTCACAGCAGCAATAGAAAACTATAGACACCAAATTCATTCAATGATCTGGAGGGATGTTGAAGTATACACAGTATACACAGCCTTATTACATACGTTTGTTTATCCATGATCTAAATATGATCTTACGTTAAAATTAAACTTATTTTTTAATGGAAATGTTTCAGTGTTTCCTAATGTTTAGTTTCCTTTATATGTAAATTGAATTTAAATTCATGTGGTAGAAAGGAATAGGCTAGAGGAAGGAACTTGTAACTTGTTTTGATCCTAATGTTTGGCTCATGAACGTACAGGATAACATCAAGATAGACCAAGAGTTTCTTGAGACGGACTATGTCTCATTTGTCTTTGTATCTGTCTCCAGATGGATACATAGTAGCCATGTAATAAATGCTTGTTACTGTTGTATGTGTTGGCTTGTCTTTTTGCTCTAGCAAAAAATTTACTTTAAAAACTTTAATTTTTATATTTTTTTCCTATAGGTTATGCTTTCTAATCCAGTGCTAGAAAATCCAGTGAATTTGGAAGCAGCCCAAATGCTGATTAAAGATGAATCTCTGTACAAACAAGAAGTTCTAAGACTTCTCAACCAACCAACACAATGTAAGAAGTGCCTATTTATTGTTTTTTGCAAATTATTAATTATGCATTTATAGCAAATAAATGATCCAGCAAATAGGTGTTATATAAGCGAATATTTTCTGTATCCATTCTCAGGAATGAAATCATACTAAGATTTCTCCTATTGTACCTCTTTGTCAAGCCAGTCAGTTATCAAAAAGTCAATCAAAAAGTGGTTCTTCTTTAAAGATTATCAGTGATTATAAGCTTAGTATTTTTAAATGTTATGGTCATATGGATGGTGGTACTGACTGAAACTTATTTACCCATCATAAAGATATGACATCTAATTTTAACTCTTTGATCCAAAATGGATATTTCCCAGATTTGACCTGCAGTACCCCAGATCTTACTGAACTGGGACTCCTTTCCTCTTGATTAGCAAAGTGTTCAGCTTTTTGTTCTGAAGAGTTCGCCCCCAAGATATTCCTTCTAAGAGTCCATGTGGAAATGACATCTGAGGCTCTTCAATCTTTCTGCTCTATTGACCAGTGTTTTTTTTTTTTTTCTTTTGATACCCTTGTTTTGCTCTCTTTTATCCTGCCAGGGACCTCTTCATGACTTAGCCCAGTCTCTCTACTGCTCCTGTGTTCTCTCTGCAATTAGCAGAATAAGGCTATTGGCTCCTTATGCCCAGAGGGGTTCATCACAAGTGGGGTTGGGGCCCTAGTGCGCATAGTTCTTTCCTCTCTATCCTGCCCCTCCTTTTTCCAGCCATGCACAGCAGCCAGACATAGTAACTGCTGTCATTTCCTCCCTAACAGCAAGCCTTGCTGTTCAGACTCGTTCTACCAAACTGATCTCTCATGTGCTTTTTCTTTCAGATGTCCCCTGTTTCTTTTTCCAGTCCCCTTTCAGGGCCTGCCAGTCCATTAGCTAGGTGTGTACAATTGTGACCAAGTTCAAGTGCTCCTCCGGGCTTTGGGTCTGGTGCAAATCAAGCAGTGTTGATCAGGCATCCTTTTCGGTATCTTCAAACATGTCATGATTGTGGTGGAGTCCCTCAAACATTCCCTGACAGTTTTAAAGCTGGTTTGTGCACAGAGGAGTCCTATTGCTTCATTCTGACCACATTTCTGATCTCCCAGAATATTGTAGCATCCACTACTGTGTCCTCTGTGCTCAGTTACTATTTGTAGAATGAATGAATGAACAATTTATATCACTTAAACCTTCACTGAGCCCTGCAGTACTATCATTATAAAGAAATATTCTATAACAAAGCTATATCCATAGTCTGGTAAATGGAAATTTAAAAACCGGTTTTAAAGTATTGTCTACAGTAAATGATTCTGTGCAATAGATTTTGGGTTTAGCCTGCCAAAAGGAAGGATGAGAAAGAAACTGAAGAGAAGTCAGCCCTTCCTTTTGTCCCCCTGCCTAGTAGATGCCATCCTTCACTCCTTTCAGTTCTCCAGCTGTACTATCAAGTCAGACAGAAAAGCTGCCCCAGTTGCCAAATCACCTAGCAGATGAGCAGCAGCAAATAGACTTTGGCAGGTTTTCACTATGTTCTTTAGTTACGTTGGGGAAATACGTGGAAATCCAAGACAGTAAATAGTTATCAGCCTGCTTTCTATCTCAGCCAGACTAGGAGTGGTAGTCTCGGGTGCCATGAAGAGAGTGACTTCCCGCAGCTTCCAAGGGCAAGAGTGTCCATAATACAACAGACACAGCTGCTAAGGGGGTGGGGGAGAAGTTGCAGAAAACTTGTGCACTCTCAATTAGGTGGTAGTCTACAACTATGTGGATTTCTGTGAAAAACTGCATCCAGTGAGAATTAATTACTTGTAACAACTTGAAAAAAGATCTCACTAGAATGCTGCAAGAATCATCTTCCATATAATTTAAAATGTTAATAAAGAGATCTAGAAAAAGCATAAAGGAATTACCACATTTTTAGGTAACACAAAACTGGAACAGATAGTCAATTGTATAAATGAGAAACTCAAGAGGCAGAGAACTATATCATCTCTGTAAGCATTGATTGTAGGCCAGAATTATATCCCCGGTAGCCAGTGTAGTATCTGGTTGTAGGTATTGAATAAAAATTTGTAGAATGAACAAATAAAAAAATACATGTGAGCTTAGATCCTGATTTTACTTCATAGTTTACACAATGCTTTCACATACATTTATTCATCTGATCCTCAGCCTCTCCCTCAGTAGGAAGCCGAGGATCAGTGATAAGTGGTTGGCTCAAAGCCACAGAGAGCAAGCTGCAGAGCCAGAGCATCAACCTAGGCATTTCCCTCCCCTGTGCCTCCAAATTTAATGGGATGAGCATAAAGTCATTCATTTGGGATCAAAGGATTAAAATTTCCAAGTAAAGAATGGAAGAGGCCTGACTTAATAGCAGAACTCTATGAAAAAGTTCTTGCGGAGCTATTTGATCACAAAGTTAATGTGAACCACTAATGGAAAGTGCCCTTGCACTAAGCATGTGTTGTATGATAATTCTGCCCCACTCTGATGTGGTGGGCCCTCATCTGGAATACCAGCATGCTCCATTTGGAGCATCACATTTCCTGAGCTGAAGAAACTGTATGTTTAGCTAGTGGAAGAAATGACAAAAGGCAGTTGTAAAAGCTGTTTTCAAATATTTGAAGGACTTTCATATAGAAAAGGGCCATTTCTTCTCTGTTGTTTCAAAAAACTGAAGTAGTTACAATCAGCTGTACTGTCTCTAGGCCTACTAGGTTGTAGCCACTATAGTCCAGAATCTGCAGGCTTGGCCCTGCCTTGTGCGGGAACATACCTTGACTATATGGGGGTCTTTTCCCTCATCATCAGTGGTCTGGAATTAATTTTGTTATCCTAAGCCTGAGTCTGGTATTTGGTATGCAGACATGCAAATGCCTCTCATTCCCCAAACTTTCCATAACATGTTGTTTGCCTAGCCTGAGCCGCTAGGTCTCGGCCTTGCTGTTTTGACAAGAATATGCCAAGCTCTGAGCTCAAACCCAGCTGGTGGAGGTCCTGATGACCTTCCCAAATCCTGCCATTCTCTTTTGGGCCTGGACCCTGTCTCCCTTACTGATAGTGAGGGTGCTCACATATACCAGACTGCCTGGGACAGTCCTGGTATAATGACTTCTAGCACCCCCTTTGACTCTGTGCTCCAGTTTGCACACCAAATTACAAAGTCAGTTGGGTGCCTGACTGATCTGTCCTACAAGCAAATTCCACAGTGGTTACACCATCCCTGGTGGTAACGCCCGCCCATCCAGGTCCCAGCTGGCCAAATAGGGGGAAGAATTTTCTAAAAACTGAAGTTGCTTAAGAATGGAGAAGGCTATTGTTTGGGTGCCTGGATGGCTGAGTCGGTTAAGCGTCTTCCTTCGGCTCGGGTCATGATGCCAGGGTCTTGGGATCGAGCCCTGAATCAGTCTCCCTGCTCTGCCGGGAGCCTGCTTCTCCCTTTCCCTCTGCCTACCGCTCCCCCTGCTTGTATTTGCTCTCTCTGTAAAAAAATGAATAAATCTAAAATAAAAAAATTAAAAGAATGGAGAAGGCTACCTTGGCTGGTAGTATCACTAATAGCCTGCTTTGAGAACTGTGGTCAGTTAGTCGTGTTTAAGAGCTCTTTTTCACAGATGTTGTGAGAGAGCTTCTTGCTCAGTGTCAGGGTTGGGCTAGGGGATTTTTCAAGTACCTTCCAACTTAGGCTTCAACTTGTTTACGAACACTTGGAAGAAGGAGAAAAGATCTGGAAGGAGATAATGTTTAACAACTGTCTTGCATCCCAGCTTCTGGGTATTGCTTATTTATTTTCTAATGTGTCACAAGGGATTTTATATAAGCCTGTATGTCCTTTTTTCCCCCAGTCTGAGTGAATTTTTATTTCTATGTGGTTATATCATCAAATAATATTTATTCTGTTTATCATGTTTTTTTTCAAGCATAAGGTTTGTACAATCTCTTTTTTTAAATTTTATTTTATTATGTTAGTCACCATGCAATACATCATTAGTTTTTGATGTAGTGATCCATGATTCATTGTTTTCGTGTAACACCCAGTGCTCCATGCAGTACGTGACCTCCTTAATACCCATCACCAGGCTAACCCATCTCCCCACCCCCCTCCCCTCTAGAACCCTCAGTTTGTTTCTCAGAGTCCATAGTCTCTCATGGTTCATCTCTCCCTCCGATTCCCCCCTCCCTTCGTTTTTCCCTTCCTTCTCCTAATGTCCTCCATGCTATTCCTTATGTTCCACGAGTAAGTGAAACCATATAATAATTGACTTTCTCTGCTTGACTTATTTCACTTAGCATAATCTCCTCCAGTCCCATCCATGCTGATGTAAAAGTTGGGTATTCATCCTTTCTGATGGCTGAGTAATATTCCCTTGTATATATGGACCACATCTTCTTTATCCACTCATCTGTTGAAGGGCATCTCAGCTCTTTCCACAGTTTGGCTATTGTGGACATTGCCGCTATGAACGTTGGGGTGCATATGGCCCCTCTTTTCACTACATCTGTGTCTTTGGGGTAAATACCCAGTAGTGCAATTGCTGGGTCATAGGGTAGCTCTATTTTTAATTTTTTGAGGTACCTCCACACTGTTTTCCAAAGTGGCTGTACCAACTTGCATTCCCACAACAGTGTAAGAGGGTTCCCCTTTCTCCTCAACCTCTCCAACATTTGTTGTTTCTTGCCTTGTCAATTTTTGCCATTCTAACTGGTGTAAGGTGGTATCTCAATGTGGTTTTGATTTGAATTTCCCTGATGGCTAATGATGATGAACATTTTTTCATGTGTCTGTTAGCCATTTGTATGTCTTCTTCAGAGAAGTGTCTTTTCATATCTTCTGCCCATTTTTTGACTTGATTATTTGTTTTTTGGGTGTTGAGTTTGAGAAGTTCTTTATAGATCTTGGATACCAGCCCTTTATCTGTAGTGTCATTTGCAAATATCTTCTCCCATTCTGTGGGTTGCCTCTTTGTTTTGTTGACTATTTCCTTTGCTGTGCAGAAGCTTTTTATCTTGATGAAGTCCCAAAAGTTCATTTTTGCTTTTGTTTCACTAGCCTTTGGAGATGTGTCTTGAAAGAAGTTGCTGTGGCCGATGTCAAAGAGGTTACTGCCTATGTTCTCCTCTAGGATTTTGATGGATTCCTGTCTCACATTGAGGTCTTTCATCCCCTTTGAGTTTATCTTTGTGAATGGTGTTAGAGAATGGTCAAGTTTCATTCTTCTACATGTGGCTGTCCAATTTTCCCAGCACCATTTATTGAAGAGACTGTCTTTTTTCCATTGCATATTTTTTCCTGCTTTGTTGAAGATTATTTGACCAAAGAGTTGAGGGTCCATATCTGGGCTCTCTATTCTGTTCCATTGGTCTCTATGTCTGTTTTTGTGCCAGTACCATGCTGTCTTGGTGATCACTGCTTTGTAATATAGCTTACTATATTACAAAGTTACTATATTACTTTATTTATTATAATAAAGCTAGGGCAACATGATGCCCCCAGCCTTGTTTTTCTTTTTCAACATTTCCTTGGAGATTCGGGGTCTTTTCTGATTCCATACAAATTTTAGGATTGTTTGTTCCAGCACTTTGAAAAATGTCATTGGAATTTTGATCGGGATGGCATTGAAAGTATAGATTGTTCTGGGTAGCACAGACATTTTAACAATGTTTATTCTTCTGATCCATGAGCATGGAATATTTTTCCATATTTTTGTGTCTTCTTCAGTTTCTTTCATGAGTGCTCTGTAGTGCCTAGAGTATAGATCCTTTATTTCTTTGGTTAGGTTTATTCTGAGGTATCTTACGGTTTTTGGTGCTATTGTAAATGGAATCGTTTCTCTAATTTCTCTTTCTACAGTTGCGTTGTTAGTGTATAAGAAAGCAACTGATTTCTGTGCATTGATTTTGTATCCTGCCACATTACTGAATTGCTGTATGAGTTCTAGTAATTCGGGGGTGGAATCTTTTGGGTTTTCCACATAAAATATCATGTCATCTGCGAAAAGAGAGAGTTTGACTTTTTCTTTGCCAATTTGAATACCTTTTATTTCTTTTTGTTGTCTGATTGTTGTTGCTAGGACTTCTAGTACTATGTTGAACAATAGTGGCGAGAGTAGGCATCCTTGATGTGTTCCTGATCTTAAGGGAAAGGCTCTCAGCTTTTCCCCATTGAGGATGATACTCGCTGTGGGTTTTTCATAGATGGATTTTATGAACTTGAGGATCCCTATACTCTGAAGAGTTTTAATCAGGAAAGGATGCTGTATTTTGTCAAATGTTTTTTCTGCATCAATTGAGAGGACCATATGGTTCTTCTCACTCCTCTTATTAATGGTGTTCTATCACATTGATTGATTTGCGAATGTTGAACCACCCTTGCATCCTGGGGATAAATCCCACTTGGTCGTGGTGGATGATCCTTTTAATGTATTGTTGGATCCTATTAGCTAGGATTTTGTTGAGGATTTTGGAATCCATATTCATCAGGGATATCAGTCTGAAATTCTCCTTTTTGATGGGGTCTTTGCTTGGTTTGGGGACTAAGGTAATGTTGGCCTCATAGAATGGGTCTGGAAGCTTTCCTTCTGATTCTGTCTTTTGAAATAACTTCAGGAGAATAGGTATTATTTTTCCTTGAATGTTTGGTAGAATTCCCCAGGGAATCCATTAGGCCCTGGACTCTTGTTTTTTGGGAGGTTTTTGATCACTGCGTGTATCTCGTTACTGGTTATTGGCCTATTCATGTTGTCCGTTTCTTCCTGTTTCAGTCTTGGGAGTTTATAGGTTTCCAGGAAGGCATCCATTTCATCCAGATTGCTCAGTTTATTGGCATATCGTTGTTGTTAATAATTTCTAATAATTGTTTCTATTTCCTTGGTGTTAGTCGTAATCTCTCCCCTTTCATTCATAATTTTATTAATTTGGGTCCTTTCTCTTTTCTTTTGGATAAATCTGGCCAGTGGTTTATCGATTTTATTAATTCTTTCAAAGAACCAGCTTCTAGTTTCATTGATCTGATCTACTCTGTTTCTGGTTTCTAATTCATTGATCTCTGCTCTAATCTTAATTATTTCTCTTCTAATGCGTGGCTTAGGCATCGTTTGTTGCTTTTTCTCTAGTTCTTTAAGGTGTAGAGTTAGTTGGTGAATTCGGGATTTTTCTGTTTTTTTTGAGTGAGGCTTGGATGCTATGTATTTCCCCCTTAGGACCACCTCTGCAGTATCCCATAGGTTTTGGACTGATTGTTTTCATTCTCATTGATGTCCATGAATTGTTTAAGTCCTTCTTTGATTTCCTGGTTGACCCAAACATTCTTGAGCAGAGTGGTCTTTAGTTTCCAAATGTTTGAATTTCTTCCAAATTTTTTCTTGTGATTGAGTTCCAGTTTTAAAGCATTATGGTCTGAGAATATTCAGGGAATAATCTCAATCTTTTGGTATCAGTTGAGACCTGATTTGTGACCCAGTATGTGGTCTATTCTGGAGAAAGTTCCCTGTGCACTCGAGAAGAATGAGTATTCTGTTGTTTTAGGGTGGAATGTTCTGTATATATATCTATGAGGTCCATCTGGTCCAGTGTGTCATTCAAAGCTCTTGTTTCTTTGATTTTCTGCTTAGATGATCTGTCTATTGCTGAGAGTGGAGTATTGAGGTCTCCTACAATTAATGTATTATTATCAATATGACTCTTTATTTTGGTTAATAGTTGGCTTATGTAGAAGGCTGCTCCCACATTGGGGGTGTAGATATTTACGATTGTTAGATCTTCTTGTTGGATAGACCCTTTAAGAATGATACAGTGTCCTTCTGTGTCTCTAACTACAGTCTTTAGTTTAAAATCTAATTTGTCTGATATAAGAATTGCTACCTTAGCTTTCTTTTGAGTTCTCTTGGCATGGAAGATGGATCTCCATCCCTTCACTTTCAGTCTGGATGTATATTTAGGTTCAAAATGAGTCTCTTATAGACAGCATATGGATGGGTCCTGTCTTTTTATTCACTCTACAACCCTGTGCCATTTTATGGGAGCATTTAGGCCATTCACATTGAGAGTGATTATTGAAAGATATGAATTTATTGTCATCATGTTGCCTGTGAACACCTTGTTTTTATAGACTGTCCCTGTAAATTTCTTATCTATATCACTTTTGGGGTCTTTCTCCTTTTATAGACCCCCCCTTAATATTTCTTGAAGGGCCAGCTTAGTGGTCACATATTCTTTCAGTTTCTACCGTTCTTGGAAGCTCTGCATCTCTCCGTCCATTCTAAATGACAGCCTTGCCAGATAAAGTATTCTTGGCTGCATGTTCTTCTCATTTAGTACCCTGAATATGTCTTGCTAGGCCTTTCTGGCTTGTCAGGTCTCTGTGGATAAGTATGACATTATTCCGATGCTCCTCCCTCTGTATGTAAGGAATCTCTTCCCCCTAACTGCCCTTAAGATGGTTTCCTTGGTTCTAAGATTTGCGAGTTTTACTATTACCTGCCGGCGTGTTGGCCTGTTTTCCTTGATCTTGGGAGGGGTCCTCTCTGCCTCTAGGACACGAATGTTTGTTTCATTCCCCAGATTAGGGAAGTTCTCAGCTATGATTTGCTCAAATATATTCTCTAGTCCTCTCTCTCTCCACACACTCAGGGATTCCAATAATTCTGACATTGGAACGTTTCATGGTGTCACTTATTTCTCTGATTCTATTTTCATGGATTCTGAGTTGTTTTTCCCTGGCCTCCTCTTTTCCCTTTTTGTCTATTAATTGGTCTTCTAGGTCACTAATTCATTCTTCTGCCTCACTTACCCTAGCTGTTAGATTATCTAGATTAGATTGGATCTCACTGATAGCATTTTTAAGTTCTGCCAATTCAGCTTTCATTTCTGCCCTTAGAGACTCTATGTTGCCATTAATTGATTTCTCCATTCTAGCTATTGTCTTCCCAATTGCTAGCCTGAATTCCATCTCCAACATTTTGGTTATATCTGAATCCATTTGTACATCTGTGGCATAAGTCATAGTCTCTGAGTCTTTCCTATTTTGGGGGTTCCTCTTCCTAGTCATTCTGTTGAGGGATGGTTGATGGGATGTATAGAGTCCAAATTATTGACCACAACCCAAGCAAGATGCACCTGTTTTATAGGGACCTTAGGGTTGCTGGCCTCTTGTTTTCCCAGCCTGTCTTCTGGGGGAGGGGCCTGCCACACTTACTCAGGCAACCCTGTTTGGGCAGAGTTGTCCTGCCCCCTGTGGCGGGGGATGGGCTCAGTGAAAACCGGTTTTGGGGGGCTTTTTTTCTCTGGTGGCTTTCCCTGGCAGCTTTCCTCATCTCTTCCAAGAGTCAGAGCGGAAGAGATCATTTCCAACCCTCTGCCTCAGAGCAGAGAGATCACAGTCTGTTCTTCAGTGAGCTTTCCAGGCCACACTATCTCTGTTTCTGTCTGTGCTGCTATAAACTGCAGCGTTCTGGGTTGTGCACCCCTCAGCAGTGCTCCTAGTCCTCTCCTCCAGGTCAGGGCTCGTGTCTGCCCTTTTGCTTCTAAAACTGCCAGCCACCTCTAGTTCTCAGGCGCAGCCCCGCCGCTCCAGGTTTATGTCCAGGGAGCTGCCCTAAAGTCCTTTCCCCGTCGCTACCAGTCTGCGAGTCTGCCCTGTCCCCAGCGTGGGAGGCTATCGCTTGCTGGCAGTGTAAGTTCCCAACGTCTCCCTCCTCCTTCCGTTTATCTCTGGATTTGTGCCCACGGAATCACAGCCTCCCTGCTTTGTATCTCAAAACCAACCGCCTGTGATATTCTTTTTGTAGAGATCCAGATCTATCTTCTTACTGATTTCCTGGGTGTTCAGAGTTGTCAGGTTGATACCCAGCTCAATTCCGGCGACCGGTTGGAATAGAGTCCCTACTCCTCTGCCATCTTTTTCTCAAGCAAGGTTTGTATAATCTTAAAAAAATCTTTGGTTGAAAGAAAATAGAAGAGTATAAAAATAGTAAAACTCAATAATAGTGACCATGCCTAACATAATAATTTTTCTTTTAGCTAGGCATATTCCTATAGCTTTTGTTAAATAAAGGAGAGTCATGCTAATAAGTTTCAGATACTTATCTGAATAAACTGTAGTATAATAACTAAGATATATGACAGTAATAATAAGAATAGAGAGGAATTATAGAAATATCAGGGAGATTATAATACTAATTTACACTATATAGCTTTAAAACCTGATCATTGTGCAAATAAATCCCATTCTTCTTGTGGTTAGGAAGATGTTGTGATAGGCATTTGCTCCTTCTTCAGTTCAAGCTTCCAATTTGTTCATTTTTGTTTGTCTCATCCTAACAGTAGAACAATTTTAAAGAAAATTGTTTCTACACTTAAAGCTAGGTGGTAACTAGGGGCGCCTGGGTGGCTCAGTTGGTTAAGCGACTGCCTTCGGCTCAGGTCATGATCCTGGAGTCCCTGGATCGAGTCCCGCATCGGGCTCCCTGCTCGGCAGGGAGCCTGCTTCTCCCTCTGACCCTACGCTCTCTCTCTCTCTCTCTCTCATTCTCTCTGGCTCAAATAAATAAATAAAATCTTTAAAAAAAAAAAAAAAGCTAGGTGGTGACTCATAGGGTTTCTGGTTTTGTTTTGTTTTGTTTTGTTTTTCTCTTTAAAGGGAATGCTTTGGGGCACCTGGGTGGCTCAGTCGCTAAGCATCTGCCTTCGGCTCAGGTCATGATCTCAGGGTCCTGGAATTGAGCCCCACATCGGGCTCTCTGCTTCGCAGAAAGCCTGCTTCTCCCTCTCCCACTCCCCCTGCTTGTGTTCCCTCTCTTGCTGTGTCTCTCTCTGTCAAATAAATAAATAAAATCTTTAAAAAATAATAAAATAAAGGGACCGTTTTTTGTTGTTAGCTGTAGGGATACCTCTTCCCCTGGAAAATATACTTTCTGGATGTCAAAGGAAAAGAAATTTAGTCCAATAGCACACTTTACTCATGAAAGAACATGAGCTTTAGCACCATCATTCAGACCCAGTATGGTTGTTGATGACTGCAGTGTTGTTATAGATAGCCTGTTATCCACAGATGTCAGGAGATGTGGAGACCAAGTTTAACAGGATGGTGCATGTGGATCTACTTGGTGGAGTTACAAACCTCTTTTTTTCCTGTTTGTATTTTATTGTACCAGGTAGTCCAGTAACTTTCAGCAAAGTATCTAGTTGCTAGTTTTAATTAAAAATATTATTTATTTTCTATCAAAGAAATAGATGTTCATAGCTTCAAAGAACAAATGATATGAATTGTTTCTTTAAATTCATATATTTTTTAATTCCAGGATAGTTAACATACAGTGTTATATTCATTTTAGGTATATAGTATAGTGATTCAACAATTCTATACATTAATCAGTGCTCATCACAATAAGTGTACTCTAATCCCCTTCACCTGTTTCACTTATCTCCTTACCCACCTCCCCACTGGTAACCACCAGTTTGTTCTCTATAGTTAAGAGTCTATCTTGGGGTTTGTCCCTTTTTTATTTTGTTTGTTTCTTAAATTCCACATATGAGTGAAATCATGTGGTATTTGCCTTTCCCTGCATGACTTATTTCACCTAGCATAATACCTTCTAGATCCATTCATGTTGTTATAAATGGCAAGATTTCATTCTTTCATATGGCTGAGTAATATTCTGTGTGTGTGTGTGTGTGTGTGTATCTCACCTCTTCTTTATTCATTCATCTATCATTGGACACTTGGGTGGCTTCCATATTTTGGCTTTTGTAAATAATGCTGCAATAAACATAGGGGTGCATATATCTTTTTGAATTACTGTTTTCCTATTCTTTGGGTAAACACCCAGTAGTGGAATTACTGGATCTTATGGTAATTCTATTTTTAATTTTTTGAGGAATCTGCATACTGTTTTCCACAGTGGCTGCACTGCTTCACATTCCCACCAGTAGTGCACAAGATTCATTTTTCTCCATATCCTTGCCAGCACTTGTTGTTTCTTGTGTTTGTTATTTTAGCCATTCTGATAGGCATAAGGTGATATCTCATTGTGGTTTTTTTTAAAGATTTTATTTACTTGAGAGAGAGACAGAGGGAGCACAAGCAGGGGGAGGGACAGAGGGAGAAGCAGACTCCCCGCTGAGCAGGGAGCCTGATGCAGGGCTTGATCCCAGGACCCTGGGATCATGACTTGAGCTGAAGGCAGATGCTTAACTGACTGAGCCACCCAGGCGCCCTTCATTGTGGTTTTGATTTGCATTTCCCTGATAATGAGTGATGTTAAACATCTTTTCATATGTCTCTTGGCCATCTGGATGTCTTCTTTGGAGAAATATCTGTTCATGTTTTCAGCCCATTTTTAATTGGATTATTTGGGTTTTTTGGTATTGAATTGTATAAGTTTTTTTAAATATATTTTGGATATTAACCTTTTATCACATAAGTCATTTGTAACTATCTTTTCCCATTCAGTAGGTTGCCTTTTAGTTTTGTTGATTATTTCCTTTGCTATGCAGAAGCTTTTTATTTTGATGTAGTCCTAATAGTTTATTTTTGCTTTTGTTTCCCTTGTCTCAGAAGACATATCTAGTAAAGTATTGCTGTAGCCAATATCAGAGAAATTATTACCTATGTTCTTTTATAGGATATTTATGGTTTCAGGTCTCACATTTAGGTCCTTCATCCATTCTGAGTGTATTTTTGTGTATGGTGCAAGAAAGTGGTCCAGTTTCATTCTTTTGTATGTAGCTGTCCAGTTTTCCCAAAACCATTTGTTGAAGAGACTTCTTCCTATTGCATATTTTTTCCTCTTTTGTCCTAGAATAATTGACCGTGTAATTGTGGGTTTATTTCTGGACTCTCTGTTCTATTGATTTTTGTGTCTCTTTTTATGCTAATACCACACTGTTTTGATTACTATGGCTCTGTAGTATGTCCTGAAATCTGGTATTGTGATACCTCCAGTTTTGTTCTTCTTTTTCAAGATTGCTTTGGCTATTTGGGGTAATTTGTGGTTCCATACAAATTTTAGGATTATTTGTTCTAGTTCTGTGAAAAATGCTGCTGGTATTTTGATAGAGATCACATTAAATCTGTAGATTGGAGGTGCCTGGGTGGCTCAGTCATTAAGCATCTGCCTTCGGCTCAGGTCATGGTCCCAGGGTCCTGGGATCGAGCCCCACATCGGGCTCCCTGCTCAGCGGGAAGCCTGCTTCTCCCTCTCCTGCTCCCCCTGCTTGTGTTCCCTCTCTTGCTATGTCTTTGTCAAATAAATAAATAAAATCTTAAAAGAAAAAATCTGTAGATTGGTTTGGGTAGATGGACACTTTAACAATATTTGTTCTTCCAATCCATGAGCATGGAATATTTTTCCATTTTTTGTGTGGTCTTCAATTTCTTTCATGCATGTTTTATAGTTTTCAGAATATAGGTCTCTTAGCTCCTTGGTTAAATTTACTCCTAGGTATTTTATAATTTTTGGTGCATTTGCAAATGGGATTCTTTTCTTAAGTTCTCTTTTTGCTACTTGCAATTCAGTGGATTTCTGTATAGTGAATTTGTATCCTGTGACTTTACTGGATTTATCAGTTCTAATAGTTTTTTGGTGGAGTCTTTAGGGTTTTCTATATATAGTATCATGTCATAATGAATAGTGAAAGTTTTACTTGTTCCTTACCAGTTTGGATGCCTTTTCTTTCTTTCTCTTGTCAGATTGCTATGACCAGGACCTTCAGTACAATCTGAATAAAAGTGGTAAGAGTGGACATCCATGTCTTGTTCCCATCTTAGAGGAAAAGCTCTCAGTTTTTCACCATTGACTATGATGTTAGTTTTGCATTTTTCATATATGGCCTTTATTATGTTGAGTCTTGTCCCCTTTAAACTACTTTGTTGAAGGTTTTTATCATGAACGGATGTAGTACTTTATCAAATGCTTTTTCTGAATCTATTGAAATGATAATATGGTTTTTATACTTTCTCTTGTTAAAGTAATGTATCATGTTGATTGATTTGCAAATATTGAACCACCCATGCATCCCAGGAACAAATCTCACTTGATTGTGGTGAATGATTTTTTTTCAATGTATTATTAGATTCAGTTTGCTAATATTTTGTTGAGGATTTTTGCATGTATGTTTATCAGAGATACTGGCCTGTAGTTCTCTCTCTCTCTCTTTTTTTCTTTTTTTGTAGTGGTTTTCTCTGTTTTTATTATCATGGTAAGAGTGGCCTCATAGAATGAATTTGAAAGCTTTCCTTCCTCTTTTATTTTTCAGAATAGTTTGAGAAGAATAGGTGTTAACTCTTCTTTAAATATTTGGTTGCATTCACCTGTGAAACATCTGGTCCTGGACTTTTGTTTGTTGGGAGTTTTTTTAATTACTGATTCAGTTTCATTGCTGGTAATCAGTCTGTTCAAATTTTCTATTTCTTCCTGCTTCAGTTTTGGGAGGTTGTATGTTTCAAGGAATTTATCCATTTCTTCTAGGTTGTCCAATTTGTTGGCGTATAATTTTTCATAATATTGTCTTATAATCCTTTTTATTTCTGTGGTGTCAGTTGTTATTCTCTTTTATTTCTGATTTTGAAATCCCCTCTTTCCTCCTTCTCTTCTCTTCTCTTTTCTTTCTTTTCTTCTTTTCTTTTCTTTCTTTCCTTCCTTCCTTCCTTCCTTCCTTCCTTCCTTCCTTTCTTTCTTTCTTTCTTTCTTTCTTTCTTTCTTTCTTTCTTTCTTTTCTTTCTTTCTTTCTTTCTTTCTTTCTTTCGAGTCTAGCTAAAGGTTTATCAATTTTGTTGATATTTTAAAAGAACCAGCTCCTAATTTCATTGATCTGTTCTATTTTTTTAATTTCCTATTTTGTTTATTTCTGCTCTAATCTTTATTATTTCCTTCCTTCTACTGGCTTTAGGTGTTGTTTGTTCTTCTTTTTCTAGCTCCTTTAGGTGTAAGGTTAGGTTGTTTGAGATTCTTCTTGCTTCTTGAGGTAGGCCTGTATTGTTATAAACTTCCTTCAGAGAACAGCTTTTCCTGCATCCCCCAAATTTTGGACCACTGTGTTTTCATTTTCATTTGTTTTTTTAAAGATTTTTTTAAAAAATGTATTATTTGACAGAGAGAGACACAGTGAGAGAGGGAACACAAGCAGGGGGAGTGAGAGAGGGAGAAGCAGGCTTCCCGCGGATCAGGGAGCCCATGCGGGGCTCAATCCCAGGACCCTGGGATCATGACCTGAGCTGAAGGCAGATGCTTAATGACTGAGCCACCCAGGTGCCCCCATTTTACTTTGTTTCCATGTATTTTTTGATATCCTCTTTGATTTCCTGGTTGACCCATTCATTGTTTAGTAACATATTCCTTAACCTCCATGTATTTGTGTTCTTTCCAGAGTTTTTCTTGCAGTTGATTTGTAGTTTCATAGTGTTGTGGTTGGAAAAGATGTGGAGTGTGACTTTAGTCTTTCTGAATTGGTTGAGACTTGTTTTGTGGCCTAACGTGATCTATTCTGAAGAATGTTCCATGTGCACCTGAAAAGAATGTGTATTCTGCTGTTTTAGGATGGAATGTTTTGAATATATCTGTTTGCTCCATCTGATCCCAATGTGTCCTTCAAAGCCACTGTTTCCTTATTCATTTTCTGTTTGGATCATCTATCCAATGATGTGAGTGGGGTGTTAAAGTCCCCTGCTATTATTGTATTTCTATCAATTTCTTCCTTTATGCTTGTTATTAGCTGCTTTATGTATTTGGGTGCTCTTATGCTGGGTGCAAAAATATATACAATTGTTATATCTTCTTGTTGGATTGTTCCCTTTATGATTATATAGTGTCCTTCTCTGTCTCTTGTTACAATCTTTGTTGAAAAGTCTATTTTGCCCAATATCAGTATTGCTACTTCAGCTTTCTTTTTACTTTCCCATCCCTTCACTCTCAATATGCATGTGTCTTTAAGTCTGAAATGAGTCTCTTTTAGTCAGCATAGAGATGGGTCTTCCTCTTTTATCCATTCCATCATCCTATGTCTTTTGATTGGAGTGTTTAGTACATTTACATTCAAATTAATTATTGATAGGTATGTACTTATTGCCATTTTGTTATTTGTTTATGATTGTTTTTGTAGTTCTTCTCTGTTGCTTTCTTCTCTTGGCTGTCTTCTCTTATAATTTGCTGGCTTTCTTTAGTAATATACTTGGATTCCTTTCTCTCTGTGTTTTTGCACATCTATTACCGGTTTTTGATTTGTGGTTACCGTTAGGTTTATATATAACATCTTATGCATATAGCAGTTTATGCATTGATGGTTGATGGTCACTTAGGTTTGAAACGTGTCTCTCACCTGTCTTAGGTATATGGCGTCATCCTTTACATTCTTTTAATTTGTAAATCCCTTGACTGGTTTTTATAGATATACTTAATTGTACTGCTTTTTGTGCTTCTTACTTTTCTTATTCCTGCTTATGATCTTTCCATTCCACCAAAGATACATCTTTAACACTTCTTGTTGGGCTAGTTTAGTGGTGATGAATTCCTGTAACTTTTGTTTGTCTGGGAAAGTCTTTATCTCTCCTTCTTTTCTGAATGATAGCCTTGCTGGATAGAGTATTCTTGGGTGCAGATTTTTTTTTCTTTCAGCATTTTTAGTGTATCATGCCACTCTCACGTCCAAAGTTTCTGCTGAAAAATCATCTGATAGCCTTATGAGGTTTCCCTTGTATATAACTGTTTTCTTTTCTCTTGTTGCTTTAAAAATTATTTTTCACTATTTTTTGCCATTTTAATTACTGTGTATCTTTGTGTGGACTTCTGGGGTTGATTTTCTTGGGGGCTCTCTGTGCCTCCTGGATCTGGATTTCTGCTTCCTTCCCCAGATTCGGGAAGTTTTCAGTTATTATTTCTTCAAGCAAATTTTCTACCTCCTCCTCTCCCTCTTCTTCTGGGATCCCTATGATGCAAATGTTCTTACACTTGATGGTGTCGCTGAGTTCCTTTAGTCTATTTTCATTTTTTATTATTTTTTTCTCTCTCCTATTCAGCTTGATTTCTTTCTATTACTCTGTCCTCCAGGGTACTGATCCATTCTTCTGCTTCCTCTAGTCTGTTATTTATTCCATTTAATATATATATATATTTTTTTTTTTAAAAGATTTTATTTATTTATTTGAGACAGAGAGAATGAGAGACAGAGAGCATGAGAGGGAGGAGGGTCAGAGGGAGAAGCAGACTCCCTGCCGAGCAGGGAGCCCGATGCGGGACTCGATCCCGGGAGTACAGGATCATGACCTGAGCTGAAGGCAGTCGCTTAACCAACTGAGCCACCCAGGCGCCCCTCCATTTAATATATTTTTAATTTTAGTTAATTTTAGTTATTGAGTCCTTCATTTCTGATTGGTTCTTTTTTCCATTTTCCATGTCTCTGTTGAGGGTCTCCCTGAGGTCCTTCACTCTTTTCTCAAATCCAGTGAGTATCTTTTTGACCATTATTTTTTTTTTTTTTTTAAAGATTTTATTTATTTGAGACAGAGAGAATGAGAGAGAGAGAGCACATGAGAGGGGGGGGAGGGTCAGAGGGAGAAGCAGGCTCCCTGCCGAGCAGGGAGCCCGATGCGGGACTCGATCCAGGGACTCCAGGATCATGACCTGAGCCGAAGGCAGTCGCTTAACCAACTGAGCCACCCAGGCGCCCTTGACCATTATTTTAAATTCTCTATCAAGCATATTACTTATCTCCATTTTGTTTAGCTCTCTTTCTATGATTTTGTCCTGTTCTTTCATTTGAGGCCTGGTCCTCTGTCTCCTCATTTTGTCTAACTCTCTGTGTCTGTGTCTTTGTGTTAGGAAGGTCAGTGATGTCTCCTGCTATTGGAAGTAGTGACCTCATGAAGATGTCCTGTAGTACCCTGCAGTCCAATGTCCCTGTTCACCAGAACCTGGTGATTCAGGGTTGTCTCCTATGTGTGTTGCATGTGCCCTGCTATTGTGGATGAGCCACTTTTGCCTTCAGTCCACTCATTTGCAATGGCTCTCTTTTCCTGTTGTGAGCAGGCTTTTGTTCCTCTGATGTTAGTGGGTCAGTCTGGGGCCATCTTGGACTTGAGCTGAGTCAGACCAGGTATTTGCCAGAGAGGCAATAGAATCAAATGGTAGGGCACATTCCATGTGTTGTTTCCTGAGAAGCTTTTGTGGCCCACTGCTGGGGCCACAGTTGGACTGGTGTGTGTGGTTATCTTCCCCTCACACCAGCTCAGGAGTCACTTTGGGGTGGTGCTGGCCCCTACTGGGGCTGCTTGCACACTGCCAGGCTTGTTGTACCACTTTGAATGGGCTCCCACCAAGGGCGTTTTTGAGGGGACAGGTCAGCAGGAGAAAGCAAGGTCAGGAATCGTGGTTTTAGCAAGGTTTGTGCGGGTCTGGTGTGGGAGGGAATCTGCAACTGCCTAGGAAAACTGCCCAGGCTTGGATGGAGGGGCATGTCCACAGAAGAACGTGGGGACAGGGAAAGCTATTAGCCAGCTAGGTGCAGAGCGTTGGTGCTGTAGGGGTCCATGTGTTTAGGCTAAGTGGCAGAGGAGGCAAATGGCATGCAATAGCTCTTTTGTTCTTGCAGAAGTCTCCCAAAGTTCCTTGCCCATCCAGCACATGCTCTGAGATTAGTAAATAAATCTCCTTCCCATATACTCCAGGTATTTTTCAAATTGCTGCTTCTGTGCTGTATCTCAGCAGGGCTGTTTGTTGTGTTGTCTTCTTAAGGGCAGTTTCCTGTCACTCTCTTGGCTCTCCCAGAGCAGTGCCTGCTGATTTTTAAAGTTCCAGGTGTTCAGCCCCACTGATTGTTAGGCCTCTTTGGTTTTCAAAGCCAAATATCATGGGGATTCATCTTCTTCATCCATGTCCCTGGGGTGCCTGGTGTGAGGGTCTGTTTCTTTCCTGTCTCTGCAACCGTAGTGTCCCTCCCTCCCGGAGACAGTCCACAGGTCTGTTTGGCTCCTGACCAACTCTCTGCCCTTCCTATCCTCTTTGATATGGCATCTTCTCTACCTTCAGCTGTGAAGAATGTGTTCTGCCAGTCTTTGGGTTGTTTTCTGGGTTATTTACACTGATGTGGGTGTTATCTAATTGTATCCATGGAATGAGGTGAGCTTAGGATCCTACTCTACCATCATCCCTGGAAGCATACAAGTTGGTTTTTAATGAAACATAGCGGACCCTGGAACCCCACACCTTCCATTGCTGAGTGCTGCCCCCACCCCCACAAACCACCAACAGCTTTCAACACATATTTCTTCTGGAACTTACCACTATATTTCTAAGTTTTTTTTTAATACTAATATTTGTGGGTTGTTCAGTTTTAGATATTACATATAGGCTTTTTCTGAAATATAAAGATTTAGATTTATACTATTTCCATCCATCTTTCTCTGCCCCTCTTCCTAATATAGTTTGGTTACATTAATACTTACTATGACTTACTAATTATTTGTCACAAAAGAACTGTGAATGATTCTTTTTCTTTCCTTGTACAAGTGGCCCAATTTTTCATTCCCTTGCTTTTTGTTTTTTAATATATCTACTATCTACCCCTAAACTTTGTGACAAAGCTATAAAACAACTCCCAGGTAGTCCATCAATTGCATTTTACTCCCTTGGAGACCTCTTTCCTCTGGCATTCCATCCTCCTTCAGTTCCAAGTTGGCACTTCTCTGGTAGGTGTCCTGGGATGATGCTTTGCCTGTTTCTTGAATTGGAGCTCCTGCTTGATCCCTTGCTTTTCTTTTGCTTGGTTTGCTCCTTCATTTCATTGGAGCACTTCTTCTAGGAGGTTCCTAGTACATGAGAGCTAAATCTTTTATTACTTTATATGCCTACAAATGTATTTATTCCACTGTCTTATGTTCACAATTTAGTTAAATTTTAGTTTGCAGATTTCTTTTGGAATTGTAAAGATCCTATTACCTTGTAGTTTCTAGTGTTGCTCTTGAGCAGTCTGATTTCACGATATACAATTTTTCACATGTGGCATATTTTCCTTCTAAAACTTTTAAAATTTCCTCTTTATTCCCAGGGATCTGAAATTTTTTTTAAAGGTTTTATTTATTTATTTATTTGACAGAGAGTATAAGCAGGGGGAGCAGCAGGCAGAAGGAGAGGGAGAAGCAGGCTTCCTGAAGAGCAGGGAGCCCGATGCGGGGCTTAATCCCAGGACCCTGGGATCATGACCTGAGCCGAAGGCAGATGCTTAACCAACTGAGCCCCTGAAATTTTTTTTTTTTTAAAGATTTTATTTATTTATTTGACAGAGAGAGACACAGCGAGAGAGGGAACACAAGCAGGGGGAGTGGGAGAGGGAGAAGCAGGCTTCCCGCAGAGCAGGGAGCCCGATGCAGGGCTCGATCCCAGGACCCTGGGATCATGACCTGAGCCGAAGGCAGACGCTTAACCGACTGAGCCACCCAGGCGCCCCAGCCCCTGAAATTTTTTGATAATGTTTTTTGATGTAGTTTTTTTTTTCCTTCCTCGCTCATCATATAGGGCATTTGCTAGGCTGTTTAAATCTCAAACTCTAATCCTTTAGTTCTGAAATTTTCTCTTATGTTATTTCTTTTATCATTTTCCCCCTCCATTTTCACTATTCTCTCTTTTAAATATCCACATATTTGGATGCAGGATCTACTGAGCTGCTCCTCTAATTTTGAAACATCTATTTTCTCCTATTACCCATCACTTTGTTTTTTGTTCTATATTCTGGAAGTTTTCCAGCAAAGTATGTTTCTATTTCCTACTTTTCTCCCTGTTTATTTGTTTTGGTTGTTATCTTTCATGATATTGACTTTACACAAATGTGTAGTGATCTTTGTCCATTGATGGACATATGAAGAATGGAAATCAATCATTAAAAATATTGGAAATATTTGAATACAGACTAGATTTGTTGACAGTTTTATTTCTTTATTGGGTTATTCAGTGATGACCTAGCCATGTCATTAGTCAGGCTTAACTATTTCTCCTGAAATCAATCCTCCAGTCTTGTGCCTGGAGAGAGAGACACTAGTTGCTTAAACTCTGGGAGTTGGACAGTGGGAAAGAATAAGGAGTCCTATCTATCCAATAAGATTTATGTGATTTATTCCCTGCTTCCAGTCCCTCACCATACTCTTATCCTGCTTTGTACCTAATATCCTTCAGTTCTGAGTCTCTCTGATTCAGTTTCTCCAGGAAGTAAGTATCTGCCCTCCTGCCTTGGTAGTGGTGATCATCTGCTTGTACAGGGTGAAGATATAAGTATTTGATGTCTGTGCTATACCTCCTACATTTCAGAAGCATCTGACATCTCCAATTCCTGAACTGTTTCTCAAGTTCTGAAGTGTAAATCTGCATGCTTTTTATTAGTGTCCCCTCCTCAGTCATTAGGTTTCAAATTCCTGGCTAAGACAGTTACCTCTTGACATCTTTCACCTTAGAAAAAAAAACCCCTAAAGATTTATTTTTTTATTTCAGAGAAAAAGAGAGAGAGAGAGAGAGAGAGGATGTGCAAACAGAGGGAGGGGCAGAGGTAGAGGGAGAGAAGCAGACTCCCTGCTGAGCATGGGGCCCACTCCACACAGGGCTAGATGCAGGGGCCATCGCTGGGCTCAATCTCAGGACCTGAGATCATGACCTGAGCCGAAATCACAAGCCAGATGCTTAATTGACTGAGCCATTCAGGCACCCCTCATCTTTTTTTAAAGATTATATTTATTTATTTGGGATAGAGAGAGCACAAGCCAGGGGACAGAGGGAGAGGGAGAAGTAGGCTCCCCAGTGAGCAGGGAGCCAGATGCGGGGCTCAACCCCAGGACCCTGGGATCATGACTTGAGCCGAAGGCAGATGCCCAACCAACTGAGCCACCCAGATGCCCCTAGGCACCCCTCATCTTGAAAATTTTTCTTACCAATTTTCTTTTCCTCTCCTTGAGGTTTTATACTTTATTTTTATTCTTTTATTACCACTTCATCGACGTTTTGGAAAGAGCTTACATAAAGCCATATATTCATTCTTCCAAGTCAACCAGAATCCTTTCATGTTTTTCTTTATAGTGAGAAATAACAGCCCTGAGTTTCCTAAAGATCCAGATAAACTTATCAGGTAAGTTTTTCTTTATACAATCCCATGTCAATTTCTTTCTTTCTTTCTCTCTCTGCTCTCTTTCTTTCTCTTTCATCTCTACACCCAACATGGGGCTCAAACTCACAAGCCAGATCAAGAGTTGCATGCTCTACCAACTGAGCCAGCCAGGAGCCCCTCAATTTATTTATTAAAAGGACTATTGATTTAAACTGTTTATATTTTTTTAATCATAATTGAATTTTCACTTTTTAACTTAGAAAAGGAAGTAGATCTCTTTTCCTCTTACAATGCTTTAAAAAAATTTTTTTTTAAAGATTTTATTTATTTATTTGACAGAGAGAGAGATAGCGAGAGAGGGAACACAAGCAAGGGGAGTAGGAGAGGGAGAAGCAGGCTTCCCGCTGAGCAGGGAGCCCAATGCGGGGCTCGATCCCAGGAGCCTGGGATCATGATCTGAGCTGAAGGCAGACGCTTAATGACTGAGCCACTCAGGCGCCCCCTCTTACAATGCTTTTTAAAAAATATTGTTTTCAGGAAGAATGTGAGAAGTTATTGAATTCTTTTTAGACTGTTGAATTAAAATTGAATGTAATTATCTGAACTTGCCTATTGTTCTCATTTTTATTTTTTATTGTTGAAAAGGAAAAAAATATGTTGTCAACATAATGAGTACAAACTATTATAGATCACAAAAAGCAAGCAGTTTAGGAAAAGATAAAGAGGAAAATGGTGAGTTAGGGATGAACCCATTGTATCTTTTAGGAGACAACATGAAAATGTGGCATCAATTTAGTCATGAACACCTGAACAAGATATAGATCAATATTCTCATTATGGTTCTGCAGCATTTAATTTCTTGAGCATTTCCATCAGCCTTAATTTGATAGTCAATCAGATGTAGAAAACAGCCAGTTAACTAGTGTTGAAATAACTTGCTTCAGCTTAGGTCTCCTTGACTGGCCCTGTATAAAAGATGAACAAATTAGGTAACTCAAGTGGCTTTGATTTGTGAAAGTATTGGAAAATTTCAGAAAGGCAAGCATAATTTAATGGGTAGTGCACCAGGCTGGCATTCAGTAAAGGATTTGCTGTCCCTTAAACTTGTCAATGTGGAGAGAAGCAACTGACCTTCTTAGCACAAAATAGACCTGTGATAAATAGTTGTTGAATGCATAAACACTGTTTTATCACCTACAACACATGAATATCCCTGGAATATTACAAAATTCTTTCTACTTGTGGTATAGTTATTTGCAGTGCATAAAGGTACAGTGCCAGCATTTACTGATAAGGCAGTAAGAGGAGGCCAGAAGAAATTCTGTGGTCCCAGCTTTGGCAGGCACCTGAATGAAATCAAGAATAAATGATGCCAGAATCAGGTCTTATTTGTGGTGTTCACCTAGTGCTAGTTTGAAATCTCTAGAGAAATCTCTAGGATTCAATCAAAGGAATACAATCTAGATTTCAAAGATACTCTACATTCCTAGTATATAGAAGGTTGCAATTTATTATGTATCTGTGAATCCAAATGTTTAGTCCTGGTACATTTGTTATGGGATAAAGCTCAGTTAAGTCTAGCTTTTAGTTTTTATGTAGAATTTTACAATGAGGTCCTGCAGAAATTATTCCAAGAGAGATGCTGTTCTTAGTCTTGTCATTCTAACACCATTTGCTAGAACTTTACACTACTTCATGAGCTGAAAGAATTAACCTGATTATAGAAATGGATTCCAGAGGCCTAGCTAGACAGTTAAATCCTGTTTCCAAAAGATATAACAAAACATAAGCAAAGTCTAGTCAACTGAGTAGAATATAGTCAGAGGAATCCAGTTGATATTCAGTAATTGAAAGTGATTTAAGCTTGTGCTTGTCATCTGGGATGTTTGCACATGGGCTGCAGGATACCACTTAACAAGATATAGAGCATCCTCTGGGAGAACAGTTATTTATTTAAAAGGTATTCACTGAGCATTTGCTCTCTGCCAGGCACCCTGCTCCCATCCTGGGGACACACATCTGAATAATATGTGATCTTTGATCTCACGTGATTTATAATCTAGGATTGGAAGCTCTCCTCTGAAGAGGAGTTTGTGCAGGGAGTATGCCTGACTGTCAGTCCTACAGGACCATCTAGGAGCAACTTCTACCAGAGATGTAGTTGGAAGAGCACAGAGCAAATACCAGGATCATGGCCGGGGGGAATGCTAAGGTCAAATGCAAGCATATTTAAAATGAGTTATATTGAGTAGGAACTTCTTCCCCTGTAGCTTTTCTCCTCTCCCCCCCACCCCCCTTAGAGGCTTTTACTTTTTCACTAAGTCATCTCTCACTGGTACTACCTCTGTCAAATGCAATCCAACATTTCTTTGGGCCATACCTATTAATTGTTTTATTACATGAATACTTATAATAAGTGGTATTATACAGACAAGATCTAGATGCTGGAAGAGCTCGGAGGGAGAAATATCTTCCTAAAGCTTGGAGTCCTGGAATGGGGGAAGGGATATATAAAGGCCAGCTTCCAGGAGAAGGTGATGCCTGAGGTGATTTCTAAAGGTAGAATAGGAATTCACCTGCAGACGAGAGAAGAAGGACATACAGGCAGAGAGAATAACTCAAAAGCATGGAGATATGAGAGAGCATATTTTCCACAGCCTGACCTAACGGAAAGTAAGTTGACATCCAGAATAAAAAGTGAATCCAGATGCCAGAGGCAACAAAAGTGTATCAGGAGCTGAGATACAAAACCAAAGGGGGGAGGGGAGAAGGGGATTGGTTGCCAGATATCAAGAGAATAGAAGTGTCTTTTGGACATGGTTCTGCAGACGTTTACTTACTAACATTAAACGGAGGTGAAGGATGGGTTCTGAAATATTACATACGTTATCTGAGCTCGAGCTCCTGGATCACTTGCACAGCTTCTCCATCAGCACTTGCTGCTTCCCCTTGCACTTTGATGTCATGGAGACGGCTTCTTTCCTTAAACCTCATGAGCCAGCCTCTGCTAGCTTCAGACTTTCCTCCTGCAGCTTCCTCACCTCTCTCAGCCTTCATGGAATGAAGAGAGCTCGGGCCCTCCTCTGGATTCGGCTTTGTCTTAAGGGAATGTTGTGGCTGGTTTGATCTTCTCTCCAGACACTCAGACTATCTTCATATCTGCAATAAGGCTGTTTTGCTTTCTGTCATTTGTGTGTTCACTGGAGTAGCACTTTTAATTTCCTTTGAGAGCTTTTCCTTTGCCTTCACGACTTGACTAACTGGTTCATGAGGCCTCGTTTTCAGCCTATGTCTGCTTTTCATAAGGCTTCCTTATTAAGCTTAATCATGTCTAGCTTCTGATTTAAAATGAGAGATGTGCTATTCTTCCTCTCACGTGAACACTTGGAGACCATTGTAGGGTTATTAATTGTCCTAATTTCAAGATGGTTGTGTCACAGAATAGGGAGGCTGGAGGAGGGGGGAAAGACGGGAATAACTGGTGGGTGGAGCAGTCAGAACCCATCTATCAAGCACGTTTGCCATTCTATATAGTATACAGGCGTTGTTCATGGCACCCCAAAATAATTACAATGGTAACGTCGAAGAGCACTGATCACAGATCATCATAATTAATATCATAATGAAAAAGCTTCAAATATTAGCGAAAATTACCAACATGTGACCCAGAGACATGAAGTAAGCCAAAGCTGTTGGAAACCTGATGCCCATAGATTGGCTTGACACAGGGTTAACACAAGCCTGCAGTTTGTAAAAATGCGATGTCTGCAAAGCACAACAAAACAAGGTATGCATGTATTTCAAAACAAAAGAAGTTTTTGAAGAAAAGTATTCAAACTTTTTCACTGAATAGAGATAATGGGTATACTTCCAAACTTCCAAACTCTGATTTGAAAATCTGATAAGATTATTACAAGAAAGAAAAATTATAGGCCAATATCTCTCATAAACACAGAAGCATAAAGCCTAATCAAAATATTAGCAAATTGAGTCCACTGATACATAAAGAGGGATAATACATCATGACTAGGAGGGCTTTATTTCAGGAAAGCCAGGTTGGGGCACATATTACACGGAACACTGGCTGTTATATGCAAACAGTGAATCATGGAACACTACATCAGAAACTAATGAAGTACTGTATGGTGACTAACATAACATAATAAAAAATAAAAATAAAATAAAGAATATTAAAAATTTATTTCTTAAATTTTATTTTATTTTATTATGTTATGTTAGTCACCATACAATACATCATTAGTTATTGGTGTAGTGATCCACAATTCATTGTTTTCGTGTAACACCCAGGGCTCCATGCAGTAAAAATCAGTGTACCTAAGGTAACCAAATAAAGGAAAAAAACATAAAATGATCTCAATGAATCAGGAAAAGGTATTTGCTAAAATTTCTCACCCATTCATGACAAAAATTCTCACCAAACTAGGAATAGAGAAGAAATTCTTTATTCCAGTGAAGAGAAACTACAAAAATCCAACAGCAAACCTCATACTTAAATGCGAAATGTTGAGTGCTTTTGTCCTGAGTTTAGCAACAAGGCATGTATGTCCGTTATCACCACTTCTATTCAGCATTGTATGGGAAGTCCTAGTCAGTGCAGTGAAGCCAGGAAAAAAAGTTATAGTTTGGGAAGGATGAAGTAAACCATCTTTATTCATAGATAACAGGATTTTATAATATTAAAATCCAAAGGAATACATAAACTTGAAAATTAGTAAGTGAATTTAGCAAGATCCCTGGATATAAGATGAACATTTTAAAAAGCAACTATATTTTTATACAGTAGCAATCAATACATAGAAATGGAAATGTTAGAAATACCATTACAGGGGTGTCTGGGTGGCTCAGTGGGGTAAGCGTCTGCCTTCGGCTCAGGTCATGATCCCAGGGTCCTGGGAATAAGCCTCATGATGGGGTCCCTGCTCAGCAGGGGAGTCTACTACTTCCTCTCCCTCTGCTCCTCCCCCTGCCTGTGCTCCCTCTCACTCTCTCAAATAAAAATCTAAAAAAAAAAAAAAAAGAAAAAGAAATACCATTGCAATAGCATCAAAATGTAACAAGAGAGGAATAAGACATCTATGCTGAAGACCACAAGATATATCTGGAAAAAATTTCAAAAGACCTAAAGAAATAGATATACAATGTTTGTGACTTGAGAGAGACTCAATATTATTGCAATGTCAGTTCTTCCCAAATTAATCTATAGATTCAACTCAATCTTAGTCAAAATCTCAACATTTTTTTTCCTGGAAATTAACAAGGTGGTTTTAAAATATATTTACAGGGGTACCTGGTGGCTCAGTCGATTAAGCATCCGACTCTTGATTTCAACTCAGGTCAGGATCTCAGGGTTGTGATATCGAGCCCTGTGTCAAACTCCAAGCTGGGCATGGAGCCTGCTTAAGATTCGCCCTCTCCCTCTCCCTGTTTCCTTCCCCTGCTCCCTCTCCCTTTGCCCCTCACCCTCTCTTTCTCTCCCTCTAAAAAAATAAATACAGAAGTAAAAAATAAAATATATCTACAAATGCAAAGGATTTAGGCTAAGATAATCTTGAACAAAGAGGATTGACATTCTCAGATATCAAGGTGTACTGGAAAGTTAGAATAAATTTCACTCTGATTGGATCTTTCTAGGTTCATGTTCCTGTCCCTAAATAGTTACCATTGCCAGACAGCTTTAAACCCATCAGGCTCTGACTTAGAGTCAGGGTGGAGGTCAGTCCTATCAGATTGAATGTCATGTACATAAGGGGGGAAGAGTGGAATAGTTATTGGAGAGGCAACCACAATGTCCACTGTGACAGCCTTCATATACATACTATTTTTATTGGACTGAAACCTTGGTAAGTAAGAGTTTGACAAGCACAGGAGACACGAAAGTCTCCAGATAGACCTGCTTGCACACACACAGAAATGTAATATTGTGGTGTACTCCACATCATCGAGAAGTTCCATATGATGGAGCCTCTGCATGTGCAGATGAATGGGGGAAGAAATGGTTGGAAATAGCCAGATGCTAATGAACCCCAAGTTATGTTTGGAAGTGTTTAGGCTCCATCCTATAGAATTACATAACCAAAAGTGGTTTTTAAGCAGAGGCATGATGTCCTGGAATAGAGAGAGAGAAACTGAGGTAGAGTTGGCGGAAGAGAAATGATGAGGTACTTGCCCAAGACTGACCAGTGGACAAGGTATGCATGCAGACTGACACTGAGTACTAAGGGTTGCTAAACTCCTGCCTGGCTCTTCCTGTGGATAATTTCATTAGAATTCTCACCACAACTGCTGGACAAATTTCTCTCTCTTAATTTTATAGATGAGGAAACAGGAGTGAAATAGTTATCTGCCCAGAGTCACACAGCTAAAAAGTAGTGGTACCTGAGTGTTTTAACACAGGCCAGATGATTCGAGAGCCTGTACTCTTAATCATGATATTACATGGCTAAATACCCAGAGATGTGTAGGGGTTTAATTAGTAGGCTTGGTTTATGGCTGGGATGTTGTTTCCATGAACTAGCACTACCCCGACTCTCTTCTTCCCTTAATGATCCTTTTTGTTTCCTTCACTGGCTCCCCTTAACTCTGAATTGGTTTCCGATCTTTCTTTTCTAAACACTTAACTCTTTCTGTGTTTGTTTTCCCTAATGGCGTCATCTATCAACCTTTATGTTGATTTGACCCAAATCTCTTATTTCCAGTCTCAATTTCTCAATCACACTCTTAAAGGTCATCACCTAAAACCCATGTTTAAATTTAAACTCATATTTTACTTCAGAGTCTCTAGATGCTTTCTGTTAATAGCAAAACTAAATGGTCTTCTGGGCTTTAGAAGAATATCTGACCCTCAGATTCCTTCACCTCTCACACCCTATCAGAAAACCAGTCCAGTCATTTCATTAGCATGTCAGAGATTCATCTCCTCACCTCCATAGTCTCTGCTCCCACCCTCTGTTAGCTCTGCGTTTCTTGCCTGAATTACTGCATCTGTTTCCTAACTTGTCTCCCTGCATTTAATCTCTCATATACTCCACCCTGCATACTAACGCCAGAAAAAACTCTTACTCAGACACGTGGTTCATAATTTACTTGCCTTATTCAAGAACTTCTGCTTGCTCTCTATCACCTAATAAATCAGATTCCTGAATCAACTCTAACCCATTCTCTGCCTAAATCTGAAGACCTGCATTGCCCAGTTTTAGTTATTCTATCAAATTCCAATTCCTCTGAAATTGGAACTCTCCACCCTAGTCAGTTATCTCATTTCTATTGTCTCTTCCCCCAACATGCTCTGTTGCACACGCACCATCCTCCTTCCCATCTGAGCTATTGCTAATACTGTTCTCCTCACTTAAAATGCCTCTGCCATCTGTTCCAGGTCCATATCCCAAGTGACTCCTTCCCTAAAGGCTCCAAGACAAAGTTACATCTCTCTCTTCCAACTTTTTTAGCTTACTGCCACTGCCAAAGAAGTATCTGTCGTTGTCATCTCCAAATGTCTGTGTTAAATGATGTAACACTTTATATGTCAATATATAAAGCTATTCTATTTGCTAATTTGGGTGTATATTTTATTTTCCCAATAGGATAATAAGCTCTGATGTTCAGTTTTAAATTATCTTCTACTTTTCCTTATTCATAATGCTAATGATAATATTCAGTAAATTCCCGTTAATGTTTCAAATTATAAACACATGTATTTTTTATACTTCCCTGTGAACTTAGTAGCTTATCTGAATAATCATAAAAATTGTTACTGTTCTCTTATTCTAAGGAGTATTTCTTTTACAGAATTGAAAACGCAGTATTCTCAAATGTTTAAGACATTCTGCTTTGTATATTCAAACTATACTAAAGTCATACCTTTTAGAGTAATATTTTTAATTATTCTGGGGAAGAAAAGAAAGCCCCTGAAGGCTAACAGTTTGAAATTGAACAGGACACCACTGGGAAGGGAGAGGGTCATGGGTCGTCGTCAAACAGACAAAAAAACAATGGAGACGATTGTGCCTAAAGATGGTGTATTTTTTTTCACGAGACAGTGTGTTGACAGTTTCCTTCCTCTTGGGTCATTGTTGTCTGCTAAATGATCTGTGACAGCAAATTGATCACAAGCTTTTTCATGCAGGAGATATAATGCAGCCTTTCATTTTGTTACCTCTGTTGCCAAATGCCGAAACATTTCGTTGGCAAAATTAATGTTAGTTTAATATGTCATTTAGTGGTGTAAAGCACCGCATGTAGCTCTGGAAGCAATAATAGTAGTGATTAATTTATCTTCACCCAGTTTCAGATTTCTACTTAAGTGTGATTGCAAAAACAATAACACATTTGAAAAAATGTTACTCTTAAAATTAGGCGTCTGTAATTATCATTTAAATAAATGACGCATTCAAGAATTTAGATATTGTCCTATTCATTTCCAAATTGAGTTCAATATTTAAGGTACCTACAATTCACCTATAAAAATTAATGCTGGTGTACTCATTCTAACTGAAAAGTTGCTGCTTCCTCCAAAGAGCTAAGAACTTCAAATGGAAACCAGACATAAGGTCTTTTATGTCTGATGTTTCAGCATCTACTTAAGCCAGCTAATTGGTGATTTCACATGTCTGAAAAACAGCCCAAAGAAACATTTTGTTTGTAGAGCATTGAGAATCTCTGCAATTAAATTGTTTGTAGGAAAAAAATTAGAAATGCAGTTATTTAAGTGACTGTTTCGCAGATCCTGTTCAATATTTTATTATCTTTGCTCTTCCATTAGGATAGAGTAATATTAGCACAGGGAAGGATAAGTGTAGGCAGGATTGTTAGAAGAGTTGGTTTTTTCCCTCTATGAAAATGGCCAGATTCTGTGTGAAAATTAAACTGGTCTCAATTCTGGTGTTTTACTTCTCCTCATAATAAAAAGGAAATAAAAGTGATTTTACTGAAATTTGGCATAGATATTTAAGAAAACTGTTTATTGTAGAAAGAAAAGTGCAAATATGATGCTTTTATTAAAATCCTTTTTTAATGTTAGTCATGAAAGGCAGATATCTTAAACTTGTATTTTTCTTTTTATAATATACACATGGGTGTACATTTTTAACATTTATTTTGAAATATGTTTTGGAGAGTTTTTCTTTTTTGTGATTTGTATGTGTTAGTGGAGAAATTGATAGATCATTTGTTAGAAATGGCAAATCAGTTTAATGTCTTATGGCAGGATATTGTTATCTAAAACAATCTACTCTGACAAGATAATTTTAAAAAGGAAACTTGCCAATACTCACCTGATTTCAATGTATATTTTCAGATCAACTAAAGCAATCTCATTTAATGATTACTACAAGACATGGTCCGGAATAGCAACATCAAAAGCCACAGAATACTATAGAAGTCCATGTAAGGTGGTCTAGCCTTATCTTTTGTCCTTTTGTATATATTAATCTCCTAATTATTCTCAACTTGTCTTGCTTTCAAAGACTAATTGACATATATTTATAATCAGAAGGTGATAAACTTCTCTGTTACCTTTATATATGAAACATTCAACAACTCTTTTTTTTTTTTAATTCTTATGTTAATCCCCATACATTACATCATTAGTTTTAGATGAAGTGTTCCATGATTCATTGTTTGTGCATAACACCCAGTGCTCCATGCAGAACGTGCCCTCCTCAATACCCACCACCAGGCTAACCCATCCTCCCACCCCCCTCCCCTCTAGAACCCTCAGTTTGTTTCTCAGAGTCCATCGTCTCTCATGGTTCTTTTCCCCCTCCGATTTCCCCCGCTTCATTCTTCCCCTCCCGCTACCTTCTTGTTCTTCTTTTTTTTTTTTTTTCTTAACATATATTGCATTATTTGTTTCAGAGGTACAGATCTGAGATTCAACAGTCTTGCACAATTCACAGCGCTTACCAGAGCACATACCCTCCCCAGTGTCTATCACCCAGTCACCCCATCTTTCCCACCCCACCCCCCACTCCAGCCCCCAACAACTCTTAATTTAGTTCCTCTTTTGTATAGAGTCCTGGACTGAAGCCTCATTCAAAGTCAGAAAGAAAGATAGACAGTTGGAGGAATAAAAGATGACGTTCTCCAATCTTATGAGACTTACTTTACTCCACCCCGAAACATGGAACCTTCATAGCAGGAGGAGCCTTTTTGATTCTAAACACAATTATCCTCAAAGCCAGAGAAAGTATTAAGTAGAAAGATAGCAAGAAAACATATGAACCTAGAGCTTTCAATTATATCAGTCTAAGGAAAAAATCACATATATTAGGAGCTAAAAAGACAGAAGGGGGAGAGTTGGACAACTTTCTGTCCCATCTAATTGTATCTTTAGTGTGCTATTTCATGATTTAGATCCAAGTAGGTTATCCAGTCTGCTGCCCTGCTATCCTGCCGAAATGGAGCATTCAGAAGTGACCCATGACTTCCTAACTCCCAGGTTCAATGATAACTTTTTAGCCTTTATCTTACTTGTACTCTTTTTTGCTATGCTACCTGCCAGTAATTCCCAAAGCCTCATCACTGGTCAGGCCCTCTTCTGAATTCTGCATGCATATTTACAACTGTCCATTGGACATTCACCTACATGGGTTTCAGGCATCTCCTACTTAAGATGTCCCAAAGTTAATTCATTATCTTGCCCCAAAACCTATCCTCCCACCATTATCACCTCCCTTGGTTAGTTCTAGATCACCATTATTGCATTTACTTGTCTAGACCAAAATCATAGACGCTTCTTAGAGCTCTTTACCTGCCAAATTAAGCCTTGTTTACTTTATCTCCTACAACATTAGGAGTGTTTCCTTCCCCACTCCACCCTGATGACCACTGCTTTAATCTGTGGTCTCACTGAATTTCATCTCATTATTGTGATAGTCTCATATTTGGTTTCAGTAGAACAAAATATCACCAAAAAAGTTTGTAGTTTTAAGGCACAAATTAGAGCAAAAAGTAATGCCAAGCTTAACAAATATTTAAAAATAAATTAGATCAGTAACTTCTAAGAAATTACGTGTTCTTTCAGGATGTTGGGTATTATTTTTTGATCACCCATTCCCTTCCTCACTAATCATAGATTAGTGGTTATGAAAAATTATTAAGGTGCTTAAAGAAACACAATCTTTGGCAACACTATCAGTATAAAGAATTTTATTACTTTTGATGCCAGAGTACATGAGTATTTATTTCATTTCATAGAGGTGCTGCCTAGTCAACTCAGCAAACACATCTTGAGTACCTCCTGTGTGGAAACACTGAGGAACTCAGATGGGCTCCAGGAGGCAGGAACCCTTAACAAACAAGGCGTCCAGAGGCAGTTGGCACAGTCTAGGGAAAGACTCAGCATCCAACTCCTTCAACCACAAAACAAACCAAGAAAATGGTGTCTTATGGAATAGCATGTAAATATATAGAAGCATTTGGAAACTTCAAACTGCTAAGAAAAGCAAATAGAAGCATATGCCAGAACTTCAGGGAATTTGGAAATGATTGTCTTGCAATAAAAAACAATTAAAAATGGAAGGAAATAATGAAGTACCACTGACTGCAGTTTCTTCTTCAAAAGAGTTAACACTAAAATGTTTAATTTGGTTCTCATTTCCATGGTTATCACTACTTAGTATGTAATTTATCCCCTTTTGCAAAGGCAATAGCTTTAGTGGCTGCCTCTAGCCCAGAAGAATTTCTGAGACTGATTCTAGCCCTTGGTGCAAGATTTCACAATCACCCTGCCTGTTCTTCCCCTAGGGATTTGTTATAAGAATGTTTCAGGAGCTTTCCTTTAATAATAACCAGCACTTAATTTTTAAAAATTAAATTTAAACCTTACATGTGCCGCTGGCCATTTTGTCTTTGGATAATTCAGCTGGATGAGATCCAATACTATTTTTTAACAGCCTAATTTCCTGGCAATAATAAAGATGAAGTTTTGAGATTATAGAATGCTTCTTCAGCTACTGAGAAATAAAAGGGAAACTTCTAATAACTTCAGTTTCTACAGTTACATTCTTTTTTAAAAATTTATTTTATTTTTTTTAGAGAGACGTAGGGGCAGGGGGGAGAGAGAATCTTAAGCAGTCTCCACTCCCAGCTCAGAGTCCAACACAGGGCTCAATCTCACAGCCCTGAGATCATGACCTTAGCTGAAATCAAGAGTCGGATGCTTAACCAACTGAGCTACCCAAGTGCCCCTCTACAGTTACATTCTTATCACTGCAAAGATTATGAAACTCTTGTGCATATTTTTAAAAGCTTTTTTATTCATACTAATGAGTGGTTATATTTTGATTTGGGGTATTAACTCTTTTCCATATCTTTGTGCTACAAATCTACCCATAGTCATGTGTGCCATAGTAATAGTAAGTTTATTCATGTACAATACAGTTTACAAAGTATACTCTGTATTGTTTTTTAATCATCCTCATCTTAATCTTTTATTCATTTGTCAACCAATATTTACTGAATGCCTAATATATGTCATGCATAGTAGGATATCAAGCCTATGAACCAGGCATTATTATTATTATTATTACTCTGTCTTAGAGATGAGAAAACCAAGACCAAGAGAAGCTAAGTAATTTACCTAAAGTCACACAGGTAGGAGGGGATATTATATATTGGTAAAGAGTATAAATTCTAGAGCCAGATTGCTGAGATTTAATTCTGGCTCTGCTACTTACTAGCTATGTGACCTTGGGTGAGTTTCTTAACCTCTCTGTGTCAGTTCCCTGTCTGTAAAATGAGAATAATTACAGCACATATCTCATAGCACTGAAGCAATTAAAATAGTGCCTAGCACATAGTGAGTGCTCAATGAAGGTGGCTGTTATTAATTATACAAGTAGGCTGTCGCTCTAGGACTTGACCCAGTTCCTCTGACTCCACATCTGTTGCTCTTTTTATCATGCTATACTGCTTCCATAGTGTGGTATAAAAATGCTATCTCTATGTAGCCTGAGATTTAAATTCAAACTCCGAAGTATATTTCAATAATTATAATTATTAGTTTATAATCATAGGCAATCATATGGGGAAATGTACTGATGATCCACTGTTCTCTGTCCATCAGTATAGAATGGCAAATAAAATTCTGGCAGAGAACAAACCAATACATATGGTTGTGGGCAACAGCACCTTAATGACAGAATATGATCCCCATAAGGAAATATTTATGTTAAAGGGAAAAGAATTCCTTCAGACCAGTGTACCCTGTAATACGGAGTGGAGGCTTCCTGGTGTTGGTTTGCTGTCATCAGACAGACCAGACACCCTGAAACATCATGGGGATGCTTGCTTTCACCCTAAAAGACTTCCCTTCTTTGAGTCTTTGAGCCGGAAATAAGGGCAAGTGTTTCCAGAATGCATTTAGATGCAAGAGGCAGCATCACCTCATTCTAATGCAGTGGTTCTCAGTCTTTACCGCTTATTAGAACCACCAGAGGAACTTGTAAAAATTCCTGTGTAAGAGGCACCCCCCCAGACTGATATCAGGATCTCTGGGGGCAGGGGCTGGCAGTAGTCAAGTTTTTAAAGGTCCCCAGGTGATTACAATGTGCAACCAAGGTTGAAAAGGCTGCAGTGGGAAGAGCATGAGGTTGGAAGTTAGAGACTCCATAGCTCTGTACTGCTTCTGCCACATACAGTTAAGTGAATTTAGGTTAGTCATTTAACTCTTTGTGCCTCATTTTTCATTTCTTTTCATTGACAGAAGCATTCCACTCTATTTTAAGTTGCTCTGTGGTTAGTATGAGATAATATGTCTGAAAATAAAACATCCTAAGGCAAGTTGATGCTATTATGTTTCTTTGGATGTGACAGTCCCAGCAGCAGAAGAAAAATTTAGATCAACCTATACAGATGTTGGACAAGAGATGTGCCATGGAAAAAACAAAGTGAAGGTGATGTACAGTAATCCTTAGAAGGAAGGGAAGAAATAAGTGTATTATGGAGCCAACAGAAGATGATTTTTTACCACAGACTACAAAACTGCCACAAAGACGAGATATGGTCATGATGGGGAATTTCAGCTTCAAAAACTTCTGACAAAATTTCACTGGTCCTTTCCTCCTACTTGCTCTCACGCGCCCCCTACCCCTGCATTATTGCCCTCCTATCACCATCCCTCATTGAGCATCTTCCATGTCTAGGCAATGGGCTGTGTGTTAGAGACAACATACATATTATGCTAAGCTTTTTAAGAAGTTTATGGTCAAATGGTAGAATGGTGAATGAAAAAATTATAGGGATAAAATAGGAAGCATTAAAATAAAAGTCTGTACAAATACTGTGGCATTTTTCATCTCTCAGAGAAAGCAATGAAGAAGATGAGTCAATGATATAAAATTAATGGAAATATTCAGGAAGGATGACCATACCATTTGGTGTTTCATAACATATAAGGAAGAAACTAATGCACATATTCAAATAGAAAATGTAGGAAAGGTGATTTCAAAAAAATTAAGGAAATGTATGAATTATTCTTGAATAGAAACCTCAAATTTAAATTTTGTCTAAGTGGTAATGAATAGTCCCAATGAGAAGACATTAATCAATTTTCTGTTTGTTCATCTGTAAAGTGTATATTGTAATGGTAACCACTGCTTACCTACTTTACAGGTGTCCAATGTGTAGGAAGAACTCTATTAATATTAGTTACTATAATCATCTAAAGGAAATAATGAGACCTAAGAACCCTAGGGAGCTCAGATTTGCTTCCTTAATAAGGAGTGGAGGAGCATAAGTCTAAATACTAACAAAAAGAATATTAATAAAGGCTATAAGAATATGTATGTAGAGGTGCCTGGGTAGCCCAGTTGGTTAAGTGTCTGCCTTCAGCTCAGGTCATGATCCCAGGGTCCTAGGATTAAGCTTCATCCAGGGCTCCCTGCTCAGCGGGGAGTTTGCTTTTCTCCCTCTGCTCCTCCCCTCACTTGTGCTCTCTCAAATAAAATAAATAAAATCTTTAAAAAAAAAAAAGTGTATGTATGTGTATTTGTGTTTGAAGGAAGAAAAAAAAAGACAGGAACATTGCTGGTGAAAATTATGTAATATTAATAGAAGAAAATGAGAACTATTCAGTTTAAATGTTTCTATCAATGACATATTTCATCAGGCTAGCAGAGATTAATCAATCATTGTTTAGAGGGAAGCTCCAGATAAAGGTAAGTCTGGTGGAGAGCATCTAGTTAGTTGGTTGAATTGTTCAAGACTATAAACCCAGAACAATTACAAGAAACTGGGAAATGATAGATAGATGATAGATAGATAGATGATAGATAAGGGATGTGTGTGTGTGTGTGTGTGTGTGTGTGTGAGAGAGATCTGGCTTTCAATAAATTTTATGTTAATTTGATTGAAGGCATAAGGCTTATAATTAACCACAGACATATGTGCCAGTGGTGTAATGTGATTTCCAGAAAATCCTACTACAGATCTGAGATGAATTGATAGAAGTGTAGCACACAGGTCAAGGGAGGTAGTAACCCACTTACACCTTTGCTATTCAAAAGAAATCAAGATCCTGAGCCAGTTCTGGATGTGAACTTTAATAGGAACATTAACAAAGTTTACCACCAGGATGGTGAGTATGGTTAGGTCTCTAGAAGCCATGTCTTAAAATGAAGTTGAGGGAACTGAGGCTGTTCTGAGAGCTATCTTCAAATATTAGAAGGGCTCTCTCCCATGGGGAAAGGATGAACCTAGTTAGTATTGCTCCAGAGGTCAGAACTAGGACGAGTGGAAACTCAGCACTCAGATTAAGAAAGACATTGTGACCTTACTGTCTGGCAATGGAACAGGCAGTTTCCCAACAACAGGGGAGTCTTCTGTCATTGGCAAGGGATTCATTCAGAGGCTGGATTGGGTGATCATCCAATTGATCGATCCGTTGAAAATTCTTTGTGGGCAATCAAGACCTATAATGTCACTTCCAACTCCAAGATTTTATTTTTTCACTTGTAGTGAGTGTGGTGTTAAACTGTGGTGTCTGTAGTTTCTATATGAGTTATTTTAACACCTTCTTCATTACTATAAATGATATATAAACAAATGTTATTATAATGAAAACTTTGAAGATAAATCTACTTGTTTCAAAGTTCAAGTAAAAGGAAGAAATTCGTAAAGTGAGCATTGTAGTATGACTTGAACTATATAGTGTACATCATTGCCATATATCGACTTGATGAAAAGTAAATTATTTTAAACTTTGAACTATTATTAAAGAATGCACACACAGCTCCTTTTTCAAAACTCTAATTTCAGTGCTTGAAGATCCAAATTTTGTTGTAGAGTATTATAAATGGAAGAAAGCTGAATTAAAACATCCTAAAGAATGGAATTTAAAGTAAGTACTTTGTATTAACTTAAATATCTATCATTTTACTTTCTACTGTCTAACTGAATCATCAGAAGAAATCTTTGGAAATAACAATGGATGCCTTTTTCTAAACATAAGAACAAGAATTAGACATATAATTTTTTTCCTTTCCTATGAACCCAGGTGGGAAACATCTTTGCTACTATTAACCTTAAAAATGTAAATTATTTGACCAGCAAAAATGGGTTTATTCAGGAATAGCAGAGAATAGCAATTTGGGATTTGCAAGCTAGGTCAAAACCACAGGGCAAGTCCAAGAAATTAGGAAGAGGAATGTCACTTTATAGAGAAAGAAGAAGTTGGGAAGAGTTGTTTTGAAAGGAAGTCCATGGGAGAAAAGCAAGTGTTCAGAATGATGCCTGTTTGTCATTGGCTGAGTTGCTGGAGTAGTCAGTTTCTTACAGGAGATGCAATGTACATCTTTCCCTGTTGCTATCTGTGACCGAGGATTTTGAGGATTCTTTTCTGTTGATGATTCCTCTGTAATGGACAGTTCTTGTAATTGATGTTGGGTAGTAGGGCTCTACCTTCTGGCCCCCCAACTCCATTTTAGTGAGGGTTCCCTTTATTAATTTTCACCTACTGACTGCCAAAAATAAAGATGGACATGAGGCACAGTGAAGGACTCTCACAATACCCTCTGCATTAATTCTCTTTCGCCCATTCCCATTATCCTTAATCAACATATGACTTAGAACTAGGAAAGGGGCGCCTTGGTGACTCTGTCGGTTAAGCTGTCGACTCTTGATTTCGGTTCCGGTCATGATCTCAGGGTTGTGGGATGGAGCCCCACTTGGGATTCCGGGCTCAGTGGGGAGTTTGCTTGAGATTCTCTCTCTCCCTCTGCCCCCTTTCCCCACTTGTGCGCATGTGCACTCTCTTTCTCTCTTAAATAAACTCTCTTAAAAAATTGGAAAAAACAAAACAGAACCCTGTTTATATATCACCAGTTAGCTTTTCATCCTTCTCATAGTTCCAAATATCTTTTCCTCTTCCACAGATTTTTCATTCAGGAACCAAATTATTTCATCTAACGAGGAAGTATATAGTAAAATATGAAATTAAACTATTACAGTATCTCCAGAAATCATTGACTATTAGACTACATTGAAGGGATCTTAATCTCATCTTTGGTCACTTGAGTCCTAAAGGCAGTTTTTCTTTTTCATCATACTAGAGCAAAGCCCTGTGATGTTGGCTAGGCTATAGTACTTATTTATTCTAGTACACTTATTTCAAAGTACTCAGTAAATATTCTACACAACACAAGGGGAATTAAAGATCCCTCCTCTTTTTTTGGCATTTACCTCATTTACCTTAGTTTTTAGCTCTTTAGCTTGCTAACAAATGGAAATACGGGATTAATAAAAATAATGTGCTGTATTTTGAATTTGTGTAGAAATTGAAGTTTTTAAAAAAACATACTTTCCTGTCCTTTAACATCATAATTCAGATTGGGTTTTTCAGTTGGATATTCTTTTTTCAGTTGACGTCTGTGACAACTTCCCTTCGAGCCAAAGTGGAGGAAAGCTTTTGCATTCGATATTCTTCTGCTTTCAGAATAAATTATAGGCAGTAGAAAAGTTTTTTAAAGCAGAATTTGAAGGAGTACAAGCATGTTTTTTTCTTGAAGCCGTGTTTCAAGTTTCGTTTAGAGTTAAAGAAAGCTACTTAGAATATAAGGTTAATTTTGCTTTGACATGACTTCCTTTTTTATTTCCTTTAACAGACTGCTTTGTTTTATTTATTTGATCATCAATTCATTATGTAATGCCAGCATCCCACAGAACCCCAAATTTAGAAATAGTAGGGCCATGTCATTTTCAACTTATCCATACACTTCTACATATGGCTGAAATAATTGTGAGCTGTTTGAGTGCTAGAACACTTTTCCAAATACATTATTTTGAAGTTGCAGGTCAAATTATCATGTGCATGGTTGACTTGTCAGAATAAAACTCTCACACCTTATGCCATCTGGTGGTTGATGAGAATATATTTAGATCAAATGATAGTTTTTTTCAAATTTTGGAGTTGATTAATTTAAAAACACTAAATAAAGTTTTTGAAAGATATTACATTTAGCTGAATAATTTTATTGTAGCATAAGTATGCAACAATATGTTGCAAAAATCTAAAGTGTGATGAATCCACTTCTTTTTCAAATAATTATTAGAAGTCTCATGTTCTGTCAAAATACAATATAATAAAGTGGTCAATTCCTAGAGACTCAAGTAGAAAATGTTTGGGCATCTTTGCAAGTGAGTGATTGGTCTATATATGCATGCAATATAATACCATTATGCGTTTCTCTGTTTTAATATTGAAAATGCTTTTTTTGCACTGAAATTTCCTGTTTAAAAAAAGCGCCAGAAAATGCAAATTAACAGCCTTTCATCTGCATAGCATTAAGGAAAAAGACCTATCTTTCCTGCTTCATATCCCTCCTCCTACTGTCCTCCCATCTCCTCATCAATCAAGACTCGATTCTTAAGCCACACGAAGTTCTTTTTTCTCACTATTATTTCAGGACATAAGATCTCTTCACCACTTTGTGCCTTCCGCCTGGGATATCTTTCCCAGCAGGGTCTTTGCTGGTGGTCTAGAGTTAGGCTTTGGTCTGAATGAAAAGGTGGAATGTGGAGTCCTTAAGCACAGGGACACGGGAGCCAGACTATCTGAATTTCAATCCTGGCTCTGCCAGTTACCAATGCCTTGATAGGGCAAGGGCAAGTTATCAGATTTCTTTGTGCCTCAGTTTCCTTATCTGTTAAGTGGCAGTGATAACTGTACCCACCCCCCCAAGGAGATTGGGAGGATTAATAAATTAATACATGTAAACTTCTTCAAACAGTATCTCTTTGGTTCACTATTATTCATGCTTTTCCTACTGTGGCCCTAGTTCCATTTTCAGACAGAACACCTTTCTTTGGAGGTAGCATGGGGGGAAAAAGCATGGGCCTTAGGGTCAGACGGATCTTAGAGAAATTCTTACCCACTTTCAGCTTGTTTCCTTATCTGTTAAATAGAGATAACATGACTTACCTTGCAAAGTTGTTTTGCATTTGCTCTCTTGAGATCATAGATATATAGTCATATAGTGTTGACTTATAGACATTCAACAAATATCAGTTCCTGAGGAGAGGAGGAGACAAAAACCCACACCCCCCAACTTTTCAGAGAATAAATATAGTCTCTGTCAGAAAGAGGTTAAAATTGTAACATTTTCTCCAGTTAGAACACAGGCACGGCCACCTATCATGACCACATTTATTTTAATTCCAGCATACACGTGGTTCTTTTCCCTTTTCCGCCACTGTGCTCTCTCCTGCCTGGCAAAATGCATCACAAGGATGGTGTGAAAATCCAGCCCAACATCTCTTTGTGAAAGGAACCCTGAGTCAGGCTTCCACGTCCCCCCATGCTCTCCTTCCATAGCACTCTGTCCCTGTCTCTTTCAGCACCTGTGGTGGAGAAATTCATCAGTTCATGGAGAGTGACCAGGGCAAGGCCATTATTGTGGCTTTCTATTCTCAGCACTTAACACGGTACCCGGCACCTAGCAGGCACGCAGTCGTGTTTGTTGAATGGTACATACTTACCCTGTTGCCCCACTCAATAGGTGAATTAACTGCGAAGACACTTAACTTTTAGAAAAATTAAATGTAGACCCTGACTTGTATTAAGGCCAGTTCTAATAGAAAGATAATGGTTCTATTTGGGGAATTCTAAGGGTGTAGTAGAAGAGTGATTGAAAACTGGAAATATAAATGACTGTTATGAATATTTTATGCAAATTCTTAGGTTGTACACATGTTTTTAGTTAGTATTAATAGGATCCCATTGTCATTATAAGCAGCTCATAAATATTCATGAACCGATCATTTGGTTTGGTCATTTGATCATTTCTAAGGCCTTTTTCCCTCCCCTGTTGCCTTGCCTGTCTCTTAACTATTCATGCAAATGCTTTATTTCTACTAAGACATGGGAAAGAATATGAATCTAGAGACTAATCAGTCGTTTGTGTTTATTTTCTCTGGAGAAAGAATGAAAGATTCAAAACTAGAAGGCAGTGCACGCTGTTCGTTAAATATTCTTCCTTATGCGCATGTAAAACTGACCATGTCATACTCTGTGGCTAATGAGTGCTTATGTGGTAATGGAAATACCTGTGCCAGTTGCCTAAGCTTTGTCAGACAGCAAGTCATCTAAATAAAAGTTACCAGTTCTGGAGTTTTACATTCTTCGCAGCTTCAGAGGAGAGTATTGCTCTTGTCCATACATCGGAGGTGCAGAAGGAACAGGAACCAGGTATTCTTTCATTTCCTAATGGAACACCAGCCATGCTGTGGAGTTGACGCCTACACTCTAAGTGTAACCCCACCGTAGTACCCATCAGCCTCCTGCAAAGCCGAAGCAAGGCAGCTCGCAGGCTGAGTCAAACCACATCCTTGTGATACACAGACACAGCTTCAAGACTAAATCCCCAACCTCCCTCTTCACCTGGGTTGTCACCCCTAAGTTTCTCCACAGAAAGTCTGGAAACATCGATGTAGATAGTGTCTACAGTTTACTAATGAGAGAAACATGAGATTAACCAACTTGCCCAAAGTTACCGATAAACACATTTTGTATTTGAAAACTAAAACTAAATTATTTCCTACTTTCCTATTAATATATGCTTATTAAAAGCTTAAATTTTTCAGGTAATGTGAAAATATGGTCTAGCCAACTGCAAGCACAGATCAAGTCTACCTTTTGTGGAAAAGGTTTTTTTGGTCCATCTCAAATTCTATTATTAAACAATGTTAGTTCCTTTCTCCTTCATAAAACACTCCTATATTTATAAAATATACTATGGACATAGCTGTACTGTATTTTAAATTAAGGGGTTAATATATATTATTCCTAAGTTCCTATCTGATTTTGCGTTTTAACTCACAAAAATATGGGATTACTATGTTTGATTCCCTTTTCTCCAGTTATATAGAAAACATTTATGCTGAATACATTACTTTAATGTATGTTTGTGCTGTCCTTTCAGGGCTTTTGAAGTTAAACATTATTTTGATAGATTTACATAATTATATATTTAATGCCTTTTTAAGGAGGAATGCTGGCTTTATTTTATTCCCCAAAGATTGAACTGTGAATGCCATCTTGTGGTTAAAGAGAGAATTAGCATTAGAATGGGCATTGGAAATGTCCCCTTTAAAAATAGACATGGAAAAAATATATAGGCAAAGGAAAAAAATCCCTTTAAAAAAATGATTTCTGTCAAGCAACTACTTAGTCTCTGCTTGAATGGTTTTAGAGACAGGGAGCTCAGTACTTCAAGGACCATTCAAATAGCTGGAATCTCCTGTATTTCTAGCTCAAATCTAATACCTTATGATACTCAACAATTCTAGATTTCTTTCCTTCACTTAAGATTTTTATTGAGGACTTACTATGTTTTTTATACATTTGTCTGCAAAGCCATCCAGAAAATGAGAAATTATCTCCATTTTATAAAGAAGATGTACAGAAAAAGTTAAACAAAAATTCCCTAAGATCGCACAGTCCGAAAGTGACCGAGCTGAAATTCAAATCCAGGCTTGCCAGATGCTACAACCTCTGCTTTTATCTATTAGGACCAGCACCAGTTCAGACACTGAGGACCCGGGGATGGCTTTGGATATGGGTAGTAGGCATGGTTCAAGCGGTGATACTGTGGCAGAAAAGAAAGTGTCTCCACTTGTCCTTGGAAGCAACACAAATAAGACTCTTCCTTTTTCGTGGAATTATCCTTTAACTCTCAGAAAATAGCTATTGTGTCTTTTTCCTACTTCCTGTTTTCTCTTTTTTCAGAATAAACACAGCACCCAGTTCTTTCAACTGTTTTTTTTTTTAATGAATTCCACATTTTTTATTGTTCACCTTTTATGGGTTTAATTCATTTAATCAACTTTTCTCTCAGAATGTACCCCCAAAACTTTACCATGGATTTCTGGTTGTAGCACAGAATCTGGTGGAGCATTCTATATTATAAACACCATGACTTAAAGCTGCATTCCCCTTCACCTCCCAAAAGAGGGATTTTGATAGGAGTCAAAAACACATATTGGGCTTTTTTTTTTTTTTTTTTTTTTTTGAGAATTGTTCCTTTGGTTCTGTACCCACATAGAACACTCGTGTGAGGGGTCTCTCTGTCCCTTTCCCTCCCTACCTTCCTCTCCCCCTCAGCACCCTACCCCACCCCACCCCTAACTGTGATACTTAGATTAGCTTGGGCCTTGCTCTGAGCAGGGGTGAAATTGAGGAGGGCTGTGGTTTCCCAGAGGCCTATTAGATTGTGTTCCACCTGAAGGGACAAACAGGAAGGAAGCCAAGAAGTTCCCTTAGAACATGTTACAAAAAGTCAGATCACTAGATGGAAGGGATACAGTAAGTTTTATGACCCTCCTTATGTACATAAAGCTACTTTCCAAGAACAGGTAGTAACTTACAGTGCTAACAAAATTATTACGAATTTAAGATGAACAAGTATTTGGGTTCCTAGTTTTATTTTTTAACTTAATAATTATGACATCTTCCTTTATAGTCATTTAATTTGTATTTCTTTAGTGACACTAAACTTTTTTTTTTTTAAAGATTTTATTTATTTATTTGACAGAGAGATAGCGAGAGCAGGAACACAAGCAGGGGGAGCGGGAGAGGGAGAAGCAGGCCTCCTGCCGAGCGGGGAGCCCGATATGGGACTCGATCCCAGGACCCTGGGATCATGACCTGAGCCGAAGGCAGACGCGTAACGACTGAGCCACCCAGGCGCTCGACACTAAACTTTTTTATCATTTATGTTTTCAATTATATAAAGGCAAATGGTTGAATAAAAAAAAGAAAATATTAATACTTGTATAGTTTTTTGAAGACAAAGATTTCTCAGTAAGGGATAAAATGTATAAATCAAGTTATGTTTGTTTGTTTTTTAGGGGAGTGGGAGGATTAGACGGAGAGGGAGAGAATCTTTTAATCAGGCTCCATGCCCAGCACGAAGCCCAATGCAGGGCTCGATCTCACAACCCTGAGATCATGACCTGGGCCAAAATCAGGAGTCGGACACTTAACCGACTGAGCCACCCAGGCACCCCAGTTATGTTATTTTCCAAAATCATATTTGTCCTGAGGAAAACAAGATTCCAGTTTTTTGTTGTTTCTGTTTTTTGTGTTTGTTTATTTGTTTTGGTACTCACACAATGGTTGCAGAGGGCTAGAAACAGTGTGTGTGCTTGCTAGAGTGCAAGACCTCTTAATTCAAGGGGACATTGAAGAAAGACTTCAGAAGGGTCATGCCTTAGGGCTATATTAGCCCCCCAGTAAAAGCTGTTCTAGACCCATAAGAAAGTTTAAATACAATCCTTGAATATATCAAACTGACTTGTAAGATACTGAACTGCATGCTGGAACAATGAACAACCATACTTAAAAGAATATATAAGATTCCACAAAAAGTAAAATTTATAATGTCCAGAATCCCAGCCATGCAAATAAGCAGGAAAATATAATCCATAACCAAAATAAAGATCTATCAGTATAAATAGATCCTCAAATAATAGAGATGATGGAATTAGTAGATATGGATTTTAAAGCAGCTATTATTCATCTTATAAAATGTACTCAAGGATTATAAAATGTAATCAAAAACACAAGAAACAAGTGTTGACAAGGATGGGGAGAAAAAGAACCCCTCGTTCACTATTGGTGAGAATGTAAAGTGGTGCAGCCACTGTGGAATAGAGTATGGAAGTTCTTTAAAAAATTAAAAATATAATTACCCTATGATCCAGTAACTCCTCTACTGGGTATTTACCCAAAGAATATAAAAACAGTAATTCAAAAAGATACATGCATCAATATGTTTACTGTAGCATTATTTACAATAACCAAACTATGGAAGCAGCCCAAGTGGCCATCCACTTATGAATGGATAAGGAAGAGGTGGTGTATATATATACACACACACACACACACACACAGTGGTATATTACTCAGCCATAAAAAAGAATGAAACCTTGCCATTTGAAACAACATGGATGGATCTAGAGAGTACAGGGGTAAGTGAAAGAAGTCAGTCAGAGAAAGACAAATCCCATATGATTTCAGTCATGTGGAATTTAAGAAACAAAACAAATGAACAAAGGAAAATAAAGAGACAAAAGAAACAGACTCTTAACTATAGAGAACAAACGATGGTTCCCAGAGGGGAGGTGGGCAGGGAGGTGGAGGGGTATGGTGAAACAGGTGAAGAGGATTAAGAGTACATTAAGAGTACACTAATCACGAGGATCACTGAGTAATGTATAAAATCGTTGAATCACTATATTGTACACCTGATACTAATATAACACTGTATATTAATTATACCTGAATTTAAAAACATAAAATAAAAAGAAACAAACAAAATAAAGTCAGCATTACCTCAATAACAAAACCAGACCGTACCAGAAAGAAAATAGAAACCCCATTACAGATAAATACACCTCATATACATTGATGCAAATATTTTAGCTAATTAAATCCCATTGTATAATTATCATAAATAACATAAAAATATAATTGTATAATAAATAATTGTGATGATTATACATGACCAAGTGGGGTTTATGTCAGGAATGTAACCTTGGTTTAATATTTGAAAAATTCGGACAATATAAAATAGAATAAGAAAGAAGAATCATATGATCATCTCAATAAGTGAAGAAAATTTCAACCTCCAGAACTGTGAGAGAATAAACTTGTTATGGAAGCCCTAGGAAACAAATGCACCTTGCCTTACCAGTTGAAGCTTTCATTACTTTTACAGTATTTATCTTACACCATATTTGTTTTTGTAATGACTACTCTGCTAGGAAACATACTGGAATAATTTCCATTGACCATTGCACTAGTGAACACTCAGAATGGCACCACAATCAAACCCCACTACTCTGCTTGTCTGTCTGATTTAATATGTTTGCCTTATCTTTCTCAAAAGTAATGTACACTTCCCAGAATTCACTTGGAAATTTAGATGACGACTTTTCTTCATTCTAGGTATGCTGCTTCCATGGCTCGGCTGGCTAGAGAAAGTAGAAGGCCTTCCAAAGTCAATTATCCAACTGAAAGATTCCATCTCTGCCCAACTCCAAGTACATTGAGTTCAGCCTATTTGTTTTGCTTTGTTTTTAGAACTAAAGTATTAGTCATAATAATAGATGTAAATTTTTTTCAGTTCAGATAAATATAAATCTGTGAGGCCTAATCTTGTGTTCTCCTTTTTTTTTTTTTTTTAAAGATTTTATTTATTTATTTGAGACAGAGAATGAGAGACAGAGAGCACAAGAGGGAGGAGGGTCAGAGGGAGAAGCAGACTCCCTGCCGAGCAGGGAGCCCGATGCGGGACTCGATGCGGGACTCGATCCCGGGACTCCAGGATCATGACCTGAGCCGAAGGCAGTCGCTTAACCAACTGAGCCACCCAGGCGCCCAATCTTGTGTTCTCCTAAGGTTGCTTTAACTCTTTCTGACTAACCAAATAAATTCAGTAAATTATTTACATAGGAATTGGAGCTTGGAAAAAAATTGAATTACTTACGCTTTGAAGCTCACCACCCTTTAATAGGTTAATGTACAATTTGAAAATCTAAGGCTAAGTTTCAAGGTGTATAAAGGCATTCAAAACAAGAAAAACACCAAATAAACTGATCCCTAAAGATCACTGTAGATTCAGAGATATATGCAGTATGGCTGAGAAGAAAGGAATAATGTTGGTTGAATTGTTTTTGGTGATCTTTTTTAAAATTAATGTTTTTTAAAGAAATATTTGGGGGATGCCTGGGTGGCTCAGTCGCTTAAGTGTCTGCCTTTGGCTCAGGTCATGATCCTGGCCTCCTGGGATTGAGCCCCACATCAGGGAGAGCCTGCTTCTCCCTCTCCCTCTGCCATTCCCCCTGCTTGTGTTCCCTTGCTCTCACTCTCTCTCTCAATAAATAAATATAATCTTTAAAAAAAAAAATACTTGGGATAAGTTGAGGGAGGGTCTTGAGCAGGAAGAAAGTTGGTAACTTATAATAGAAATCAGCTAGTATAGAGGGGAAAGCAAGACATTTGGGGTCAGAGAACTTGGGTTTAGATACCAGGTCTGTGCAGTTATGAGAAAGGCATTTAACCTCTGAGTTTCAGTTTCTGCATCTTCAGCCAGTACTGAGTACATAGAAGATGTTCAGTAAATACTAGTACCTAATATTCTGCCCTAACACAGGATTCTTGTGACTAAGTGACTCCATGTATGTAAACATTCTTTGTGAATAGGAAAGGACTAGAAGTCCTAGTTATCACATTTCACTGACCCCCTGTCCTTCAAACACAAGAGCATAGACATGGCAGGCAGAGGCAGCAGCCTTCATTCAGTGGTTTTCCAACAGCCCTGTTTCCATTATTCTGACTTGCATTTCCCCAGCTCAGATTCTACTTTTCTTCCTCCTTCCTGGTTTGGTGTACCACTTAGACTCCCTCATCTGACTGACCAGCCTCAATCTTCTCTATTCCACTCTGCCGCCTTCTGCATTTCAGGGTACCTGCAAGCCTTGGTGAGTAACGTTGCCTTTTCCAGCCAGACTCTGCTTCCTCCATGAACTCTCTGCTCTCCTTAAACTCTGTCCTCTCCACACCCTCACATCTGTATGAGGGGAAGAGATCTTTTGGTTGAGTTGATGATTACAATAATTCCTGCTCATGCTTTGTCAGACTTCTTTCTACAGCTCCCATCTGCTTATGTTTTTCTGAGTCTAAAATCCTTTGTTCTCCATTTCATTCAGGATAAAATTTATACTCTTTGACATGGCAAAGTCCTTAATGCTCTAATGTCTATCTGCCTTTTCAGTAACATCTCTTCCCACTCTCCCACTCATACCCTAAACAACACACTCACTCTCTCTCTCTCTCCCCCCAAAATAAATAAATAAATCTTTAAAAAAGAACAAAAGAAATATTCACTATCCTGTTCCACCTCCATAGGCAAAATATACTCCCTTGACCCTTGACTTTGAATTTTGCCATGTGACTTGTTTTGATCAGTGGACTGTTGGTGGGTGTGGTATGCCCGGAGTTTGGGAACAGCTTGCGCAATTTGGCTTGCTCTTTTTCACATCTGCCACCATCACAAGAGCATGCCTGGACTAGCCTTCGGGTCACAGAGGAAGATGAGAGCCATAGAGCCGGGCTTCCCCAGATAAGCTCCCCAGCCACCCCCAGCCCAGATAAGCCAATCTCTGGTGGACCTGCAGACATGTGATCTGGACAAATGCTCACCGCCGAGATGTTGTGGTTGCTTATTATGTCGAAATAGTGAGCTTATACAGCATATGAAAGGGAAGCATGACTCGGTTGAAAAAGGAATGAACTCTGTGCTCCTCTTTTGTAGAGGGGGTTAGCATATCCTAGTTTGCTAATGAGAAAAATACATCAAAGATTTAGGAGGTAGAAGGGAGGCAGAGGCCGTTAATTCCTGAGAAATTGGCAGTTTCCTCAGACTGCAATTTCATGCAACTCTTCACAAACTCCCACTTTACAGATACGATGGATTCACAAATATCTCCATGAACTCTCAATTTTTGTCCCACTTTGGGTGGCTAGGTGTGTACAGCTCCTTGCACTGCCCCATGAACTCCTGGTTTTTCCACATCAGGCTAAAGTAGGTAGTGACTGCTTTTCCAGTTCTCCAGCTGTAGCCTTCCGGACTTTCACTCCCCTGCATCTCCCCACACCTGTGTAATCCCTATTTTCTATATTAAACTCCTCGTTCTTGCATTAGCTATAGTGCCTCTGTTTTCCTAACTGAACCCAGACTGACACAGAAGTGAATGGATATAAACCATTTGGCAATAATCACAGCTCACCAGTCAGAATAAATTTTTTTTTTAAAGATTTTATTTATTTATTTGACAGAGACAGCGATAGCAAGAGCAGGAACACAAGCAGGGGGAGTGGGAGAGGGAGAAGCAGGCTTCCCGTGGAGCAGGGAGCCCGATGTGGGGCTCGATCCCAGGACCCTGGGATCATGACCTGAGCCGAAGGCAGACGCTTAACGACTGAGCCACCCAGGCGCCCCAGAATAAATTTTAATACCTTTACCAATTAAATTATTTTCAGATTAAAATATATATATATATATATATATATATATGAGTTTCCAGAATCCATCCCCAGAAAGGCATACAAACTCTACGGCAATTAGTGTTTGTGCTTTCAGAAGTTATTTTGTTAACATAGTAACAGAATTCCCATCTTTAGTATTGATTCCAACTAGTAAATCCAAGGTTTCTTGGAGGGATTTATAATACTTAAGATTTTCTGGAGGAAGGAAGTTCAAAATAATATTTTTTCTGTGTCGTAAGGAAATATTTTTATATTTGTTTTACATTATGGTCAACTACTCTAGCCAGAATTTCTTTTTATGCTTCTGAGGAGGTTTTTATAGTTTGGGGTTTTTTTTTGGTTTTTGGTGGTTTTTTGTTTGTTTTTGTTTGTTAGTTCTTGTTTTTAACAGAGCAGAAGCTAGAGGGCAAATGGTCAAAGTGATTGACTTTCAGCATTCATTCCTGGCCAACAACTGCTGTCAGCCCATCATGGTAATCCCATTTTCCTTACCAGGAACTTGCTTAGGAGCAGCGTGTGACACAATTCTGCCTGAGAGGAAGTATGCTGAGGGTTTCAGGGGGTGGTTTTCCTACTCTTAAAAATGAGACTCTGGAGAGAAAGACCCCTTTTTTTCCTCTGGATGTTGCCATGTCTGATGTGAGTACTAGAATGGCTACAGCTCTCTTGCTATGAGTCTGAAGATGAAAACAACCCCAAAGATGGGAAAGCAGATCAGTGGAAAGAACTGGTCTCTTATGATATTGTTGAGTCACTGGATCATTTAGTCCTGCCCTACCTCTGATTTTCCTCTTCTGTGAGATTAAGACATTTGCCTATTGTTTAAACTGGTTTGAATTGGGCTCTGAAGCTCTCATACCCCAAAACATGTAAATTCAGAACAGTCTAAACCTGGTTAAAAAGGACTGGAGTTAGTCTATCAATGATGTGTTCATAGAAAATAAAGTAGGTTTTCTCAAGGGAGAGACAGAATTTACAGTTAAACTAATGAAAGCTAGAGGTAAATATTAAAATACAAAACTAAAAACTCAATCGTTGGAGACCTCAAGATTCTCCTAGGATAAGGGCAGTTGTCTAAACTCATAGCTCTCTACAAGTCTTTCTATAAAACAAAGAGACCAAGAAAACAATGTACTCATAACCCTTGTCCGTAGCACAACTAGAAGGCAATGAATATTACAAGGTTTATTGGATATGTAATTGGGGAAATGAACATATGAGACAACAGAATTTGTCCTGGATCCCTTACTAGGCAATGAATTAGGTGGCAACTGTAGCAAAACATAAATAGCATGATTAGGGTTAAACATTCCTAAAAAACAAGTTCCCCATGCTGGGTAGAAATATTGAGCAATATAGATACTATATCTATATTCTTCCTTTAAATGTAATTAGTTTATTTCCCTATTTACAAGACCTATAGAAAAAGATGAATCTTTTTTGCTAGATATAGGAGGCTTTCCTAATCTGGCCTCAGCCTAACTAGCCAGCCCCACCCAACTGTAACCCATGGATTTGGGATCTGATGGACCTGGAATCAATTCTTATTAGCTGGGTGTCCTTGGACAAGTTACTGTAGGTCACTCAGTCTCAACTTCCTCATCTATAAAATAAGGATAGTAATACCTACCTGTCACAAGGGTCGTATCTAAGTTAAATAATATTATCCACGTAGATTGCTTAGCACAGCAGTTGGCTCAGCATAAATGCTGATGTGTCAACTCTGATTACCTCCAAACCTGTCAAGTCCTCTTATACCTTTGTGCCTTGGTATGTGCTGTGTTCTCAGTCTAGAGTGCTCATACCTTCGTTCTTTGCCCTTCTCTGTTCAGCAAAGTGCCCCTCCTCTGTCAAAATCCAAGCCTGTTTTCACTTACACACAACAGTTCCACCCTTGTGCTGCTGAAGCACTCTCAGATGCTGTTTCCCTTCCATGCCTACCGGTGCTTGGTGGGGACTCAGTAATTACACGTTAGATGAATGAACTAACAAAGCATAAAGAAGACTGACCAGAATGGAAGGAATGATTTATGACAAAGTAATGGCAAAATGTAAAATTTAGAGAGTTTTAAAAAGTTGCTTGCATTCACTACCTGATCTTAGGCTCTATCCCAGAAATGCAGGAACACATCTCTTTTTATTGTGTTCCCTGCCATGTCTATTAATTTTTTTTATATTTCCTCTTATAGTTCAAAATTTTGCTGACTCACAGACTGAAATGGATATTGTCATGAAGACTGGTAGAACAAAGGAGAGGTGGAGGAGTGTAGCTTTACCAGATGATGATAATGCAAATGAGTCATGGGAAGAAGAAGCAGAAGACCTGGTCGCCTGGACCAACACTCTTGATATAGATGTTTTAGAAGATTCAGCCTGATGCTCCAGGATTTAAAACCACAGCTTGGCTTCATGAGGCAACTTTGGAACTTGGATTCCATTTTTTTTTGAAGTTGGCCTCATGCTCTCATGTCAAGTACACATTAAAAATATAAGTACAAATCAGTGAATATGTTTCTTTGAATTTTTTGAGCCTCTACTTCATTGTTTGAAGCTAAGTTAACCAAATTAGGGGTATTCATTGTGGCATTTCAATCAATGGTATTACACCTAGAGTTGTTAGGCTATGGGATGCAAGTTTTTGCAGGCAGGGGCAGGATATGAGTCAGGAAGAGGCTGGGATAGGAGGGGAGCATTCGGGAGCTTCAAAGGCTGGACATTAACCAAAGAGAGGGATATTTACAGATGTCTACATCTGCCTGGTTTAGTGTCATGTTTCCTCCATATTCAGGGGATGAGATGTCATCCATCTACCAATGTTCCTCTTCTGTTTTCTCCCAGAAAACATGTTCTGTTTCCTCTTGGACCTTATCCCCTCATATTCTCATATCTTTATTTTCTTCCTCCCTTTTTGCTGCATTGTCTCAACCTGAAAATGTACTCGGGTCTCTCCTATTTTAAAATATGTCTCTACCTTTGACCCTATATTTCTACTTCCCTCAGCACTATATTATTCAGGGGCACCTGGCTGCCTCAGTTGGTGGAACATGGGACTCTTGATCTCAGGGTTGTAAGTTTGAGCCCCATGCTGGGTGTAGAGATTAAAAATAAAATCTTTAAAAAACAAAAGCAAACACTATATTATTCATATTTTCTCAGTTATGTTTATTGATAACAGTCTATCATTTGCCATCTTTATTTCTTAGGTTCACTTCCCATTTGCATTCCACTGCACAATAAAATCTGTCTTCTGCTTATATTACTTGATTAAAATTCACTAGGATCACCGAAGACTTCCATATTGCCAAACTACAATAGCTACCTTATCTTACTGGATCTCTAGGCTATATTCAATATTGTTGATCACTTCTATCAAACATTTTTAATGTTTATTGCCTCACCTTTGAAGAGGCTTGTTTTGACGCCACCTACCTATACACACATCTCTTCCCGCAAACACCATAAATATGTATACATATAAATATGTTAGCTATATAGAGACATAGATAGATGCCTGACCTTGGATCTAGTTGTTAAATAGGTCTCTCCCTCATTTCTAAAGAAACTGATTTTACTTCCTATGAAAAAAGAAAAAGTTGTTGTATGTACTCTGGTGTCTGGACACTTCCCTGGCTAGCTAGATGTCTTCAAGTCTGCCTGTGGTAGTTCAGACAATAAGGCCCCAAGTGATGGTAGTGCCTAACACTTTCATTCTCCTCCACAGCCAGAACCACAAAGTTCTAGCAGCTATCCCAGATTTTCCCCTCCTTTTGTCAATGCCAAAACACAGAGAAGAGCCAGCTTCATGATCCCGCCCAACTTGATAACAATCAGAGTTATTTTTATACCCAATAAAAAGTACCATTGTGAATGGCCCATCCAATACCTCAATGAAATTATAGAATGTGGTCGAAAGAGGCATTTTACGGATGGTCACATTGATGGAGGCTGGGTCTCTGACTCTTCTCTTGTGGTTTTCTAGGAGGACAAACACGTAGATTGTCAACAGATATACAGCAGTCACCAAGAAATTAAACCCAAAAGGGACCATGACAGTCAACCAAAAATATTTCCTTGATATCAGCTGTCATATATTGTACTTTATTCTTTTCACTTAATCTCTTTCTTCAAAGAACTTACGTTTGTTGCTTTATTTTCTTGCAACCAGAAGACCTGGGGGTAAAAGTGGGTGATGGGGGAAGGACGGGTAGAGAACACATTTTTGGAATAGAGACATTAATCAGTAGAACAGGATAGTTTATTTAATTACCTTCACTATAACTCTGGCCATTCGTTCTGGGTCTTCAATAGGAATTTCCCTTCCATCTCTGACCCTTGGTGAAAGATTCTTTTGGGTTCCAGCCCAATGCTCTTCTCTATACATTTTTCTTGAAAAATGTTGCCACTGTCAGAGTTTTACCTCCCACACATACTGTCATTCCCTGACCTTTTTTCTACCTGCCTTTAAAGGCATCTTCACTTCAACATCCCCCATGCATCTGAAACTCAACATGCCCGGTTTAAACTCATTTCTCCTCCTCTACCTTCTGTCTCTCGTGTTTCTTTTTCAGTTAATGGAACAATCACAAGATAAAAACTTGGAGATCACTATAGACTTCTCTTTTTCACTTATGGTCAATTGATCACCAAGACTTGCAATATTATCTTTTAGATGTCTCAAATCCATCTTCTCATTCCTGTTCTTACCATTACTTTATATTATGAAGCCCTTTTAATAAATAGGTGGGATTATACTTTTCTTTAAGGACATCATTCACTTTCCTAAAATTCTTCAGAGAATCTCCTCTTATTAGAGAATGTCCAAATCACCCACCCTCTCCAACCTCATCCACCACAACTTCCCACATTGTGCCTAATGTTACCAAACTCTGTATGCCTCTCCACATGTAACATGCTCTCCCCTGCCTTTGCTTATGCCACTTTCTCTATCTGGGATGCTTTTTCCCTTCTTCACTTGACTAACTCCTATTCATCTCTTAAAGTGTAATTCACCATTTCCATAAAATCTTCTCTGCATGCCTCAGACCCACCCGAGGCTGGGCTAAGTCTCGGTCTGTCTCTCTCTCTATTCCTCTCTCTGCATATGTGTATGTATGTGTACGGTTATACTATATTGAAATTTTCTGTTTGTGTAATCCAGACTCAGAGATATTTCATAATGTAGGACCCACATACCAACAGTTGCCACAAATTCTCCACCTCATACAAAAGCTCCTGTTTCACTGTCATAGAATCTGCGCTGTTAAAAAATAAACTTGAAAAATTTAGCAAATTGGTGAATTTTAAAGTGACAAAAAGGGAAGCTTTTATTAATAAGCAGGAATACCTTGAAAGAGTTGATTCTGAAAAAAGATGCTAGATTTTTTAAAACAGCTTTAGTAAGGTATGATTGACATACAATAAATTGAACTATTTAAAGTGTCCAATTTGATAAATTCTGACACTCATGTAATCATCACTACTATTAAGATTGTGAACCCATCTGTCACCCCCCAAAGTTTCCTCATACCTCTTTGTAATACCTCTCTCCTGCCCGGGCACTTCCTGCCTTCACTTCTCATTTCCAGGCAATCACTGATATGCTTCCTGTCATTATATTGTGAATTTTCTACATTTTTATGTAAATAGAATCATACTGTAAATACTTGTTTTTGCCTAGCGTCTTTCACTCAGCATTATTTTGAGATTGATTCATGCTTTGTATATGTTTTTTTTTAAAAGATTTTATTTATTTGAGAGAGAGAGTGAGAGAGAGCATGAGAGGGGAAGAGGGTCAGAGGGAGAAGCAGACTCCCCACTGAGTGGGGAGCCCAATGTGGGACTCGATCCTGGGACTCCAGGATCACGACCTGAGCCAAAGGCAGTCGCTTAACCAACTGAGCCACCCAGGCGCCCATGCTTTGTATATGTTATTCTTTTATTTTTATTGTCATGTAGTATTCCACTGTATAGATATACCACAATTTATTTATCCTTTCCCCTGTTGATGGGCATTTGAGTTGTTTCCAACTTGAGACTATTATAAATATAAAAGCTGGTGTGGCAGATCTACCTGCAGATTACCAACAGTGAGTCATGCCCTTGTGTGATCCCCTCCCCATGAGTGTGAATAAAACCTATGACTTATTTCTAGCCAATAGAATATGACAAAGGTGATTGGATAGTCATTGCTGTCATTATGTTACATTACCTAAGACTCCATCTTAGCAGACAGAGTTTCTTCTGCTGGCTTTGAGGACATAAGCTGTCATATTGTAAAAAAGGGCTGCACGGCCAGGGACTGCCTGCAACCTCTAGGAGCTAAGAGTAGCTCCTGGGTGGCAGCCAGCAAAAAAATAGGGACCTTGGCCCTCCAACTGCAAGAAATTGAACCTTTCAATAACTGTGTGAGTTTGGAAAAGACCTGACTCCCAGAAAGGAATGCAGCATGGCTAACACCTTGATTTCAGCTTTGTGAGATCCTGAGCACCCAGCTAGGCCATGCCTGGACTACAAAATAACAAATGTGTATTGTTTTTAAGCTGTTAAATTTGTGGGAATTTATTATGCAACAATAGAAGATTAAGCTAGATGATACGAACATTCGTGTAAATGGCTGGATCATATGGTGCATAAGTTTTTAAGAGATTGCCAAACTATTTTCCAAAGGAATTTTTACAATTTTACATTCCCACTAGCAGTGTATGAGAATTCCTTCGCATTTTGGCCAACACTTGGTATGATCAGTCTTTTAAGTGTTGGTCATTCTAAAGGATGTGAAGTGGCATCCCATTTTAATTTGCATTTCCCTAATGCCTGTGATGATGAGCATCTTATCATGTACCTATTTGTCATCCTTCTGTCTTTTCTAATGAAATATCTATTGAAAGCTTTTGTCCATTTATTACTGGGTTGGTTGGTTTTGTATTACTAAGTTTTGAGAGTTCTTTCTGTATTCTGGATACAAATCCTTTATCAGATAAATGATTTACAGATAGAAAATTTGCAAACTAGTGACTAGTCTGCCACTTGTCTTTTCATTGTCTTAACAGTTCTTTCAAAGAATAGAAGTTTTTAGTTTTGATAAAATCCAACTTACCGATTTTTTTCTTGTATAGATTGTGTTTTTGATGTTGTATCTAAGAAATTCTTGCCTAATCCAAGATTACAAAGATTTTCTTTTATTATTTCTTGTAGAAATTTTATAGTTTTATATTATCTATTTAGGTCTATGATCCATTTTGAGTTAATGTTTGTATGTGGTAAAAGGAATGGATCAAAGTTTGTATGTGTTTCTCTCTCTCCCCCCTTCCTTCCTTCTTTCCTGTCTCTTTTCTTTCCTTCCTCCATCCTCCCTTCTTTTTCCTCCATCCATTCCTCCCTTTCTTGCTACCTCCCTTTTTCCTCCCTCCCTCCCTTCCTACATTCATGTCTTCCCATATGGATATTCAGTTGTCCCAGCAACATTTGTTGAAAGACTATCCTTCCTCCAGTGAATTATCTTAGTACCTTTGTCAAAAATCAGTTATCCAAGGGCGCCTGGGTGGCTCAGTTGGTTAAGCGTCTGCCTTCTGCTCAGGCCATGATCCCAGGGTCCTGGGATGGAGCCCCGCATGGGGCTCCCTGCTCAGTGGGGAACCTGCTTCTCCTGCTCCTCCATGCTCCTGCTCTCTCTCTCTCTTTCAAATAAATAAATAAAGTCTTTTAAAAAAATGTCAGGTCAAACTGGTTGATTGTGTTGTTCAAGTTTTCTGCATCGTCACTGATTTTCTCTCTGCTTGTTCTATCAGTTATTGAGAGAGACGTGTTGAGCTCTCTGAAACTGTAGGTTAACCTATTTCTCCCATCAGTTCTATCAGTTTTTGCTTTGTGTATTTTGAATCTTTGTTGGTAGGTTTGAAAACATTTAAGGTTATTGTGTCTTCTTGATGAACGGGCCCATTTATCATTATGAAATTATTTTCTTTGCTTTGAAATCTACTTTGTCTGATAATCATATAGCCAGTCCAGTTTTCTTCTGATTAATATTAACATGGTATATCTTTTTCTATTCTTTTGTTTTTTTAAAAAAAGATTTTATTTATTTATTTGACAGAGGGAGAGAGAGAGGGAGAGAGCACAAGCAGGGGGAGCTGCAGAGGGAGAGGGAGAAGTAGGCTCCCCACTGAGCAGGGAGCCCCACATGGGGCTCAATCCCAGGATCCCAGGATCATGACCTGAGCCGAAGGCTTAACCAACTGAGCCACCCAGGTGCCCCTATTCTTTTGCTTTTAACCTATTTGTTACAGTTTTACCTATCTCTAGAGTTTTCAAAAGAATTAAATAAGATGTATTACTTATAACAGAGCATAGGACGTAGTGAATATTTACTATCTGTTAATTACTGTGACTATTTGCTATTTCTCTTTATTCAAGGCAATGAGAACATTTCCTAACATATCAGACTGCATTCATTACCCAGCTATAGTTATATTCATATTTTCTACTTTGGGATGTAAACAGAAAAAATATACTAAAAATACACGAAAGCCAAAATAGAAGTGTTTTCCTTAAACAAAGGAAAAAAAAAAAAAAAAAGCCTGACTCTGTCATATACTTACTTAGCCTTGTAACCTTGGGCAAATTACTTAACCTTCCTGCATCTTGGTTTCCTAATCAGTCAAGGATGGATAATAATGACACCTAGGTTCCTATAGTTGTTGAGAAGACCTAATACATCAGTACCTTAATATTTGTAAAGTGCTTAGAACAGTGCCTAACCCAGGGGCGTCTGGGTGGCTCAGTCGTTAAGCGTCTGCTTTCGGCTCAGGTCATGACCCCAGAGTCCTGGGATCGAGCCCCGCATCGGGCTCCCTGCTCAGCGGGGGGCCTGCTTCTCCCTCTCTTTCTACTGCTCCCCCTGCTTGTGCTCTCTTGCTCTCCCTGTCAAATAAATAAATAAAATCTTAAAAAAAAAAAAAAAGAACAGTGCCTAACCCATAGTAAGTGCCATATATATGTTTGATAAAATAAAAAGCACATTTTACTTCCTCCCAGTAATTGTTCTAATGAAGTGTGAAAGAAATTCATATTCAGAAAGCCTAATAAATCGGCAGTTTTATGAAATACCCAGGCGATTTTGATGTAAATTATCAGTGGTTGACACTTTGTGACACAATATAATTCCAAGATTTATTTCTAATATGATTAACATGGTGCTGCAAGTGGTGCCACTGGGGGTTGGCCTCATTTTATAATGAAGCTCCATGACTGAGTACACAGCCTAATTTGGAGAGAGATGTCAAGTCTAAATTTGAGGTCCTGTGTGAACATGAGTCCCAGCCTCCTTGTGATAAGCCAGGTGCTTTCAGAGAAGACAGGAGAAAAGGAACAGGAAATTTCATTTTTTGAAAATTTCCTATGATGTTTGGATTTTGTCATTAGAACCCGAGTTAGGTTTTTAAATTTCGCCTTTTTGTTTAGACTCTTCTTTCCCTCCAGATGGCGCCAGTTAGCTGCTATTTTCTATACTCTACCCGAGGTGCCCGGACTTCCCTAGAAGCCAGGCACCAGATATCTTACTATGCTTTTAAAGGCTTGCATGGCACATGAACATTTTATAAAAGCAGGAATATTTTGTTTTCCCTTCCCAGGAAGTTGTTTACTCAGTGCTGGGAAAGGTTTACTAAGAGGAAAATGACCCAGAGCTTACACATTATGCACACTGATAAAATTGTAGAACCAACCTCCTGAAGAAATCCGTCAGTCCTCACCACTGCCTTCAGGCAGGACCACACAGACACCACCCTCTTGTAGATGAGAATGAGTACAAAGAGAGAACAGTAAAGCTCAGGTTTTTGTTTAATGACTTCCAGACATCGTGCATCCACTGAGAGCTGCTTTGCCTCCTACCTGAGGGAAAGAGGAATTTCTCTGGGGGTTGGCAGAAAGCCAGAAGGCTCCAGGGTCAGTCCTCCACCTAGAGAGCCTTTTGCCTTCTGGCTTCTCACCTACCGGCCATGGTTGTCCCTAAAGAGTAAATGCCAAGCATTGTTGGGTGGGGTGGGAGATCGCAGGAGACCCTGTCCTAGGCATCTCTGCTTATTTGTTTATTAAGAAAGGGTATAAAGAGAACCAGAATTTAATTTTCTTTTTGTTTTGTTTTGTTTTGGGAGTCCCAGAATTAAATTTAAGCCACTGTCTCCGGAGAGTGAGATCTAAATCTTACCCAAATATTCAATCCCAGGAGGAATATTCAATATTCACCTTTCAAGAGGGAGTTCTTTTTGGCTAATCTGATTCCCAGATACAAAAGCATAAGCCTACTTGATTTGAGGTTTTCATCATAAAAGATGGAGAACAGCTGGTTTTCATTTTCTGAACAGTATCCCTTAATAGATCTGAAGGCTAATTTTAAGAGTTCCATACTCTCCTACTATCTGTACTAACCAGCTCCAGCCTTTTTTGCTTTTTGTCATGGCCTGAATGTCCAAACCCTCTTTCTGTCTCTCCATCTCACTTTTAAGTTCTAGAGACCAGACTAGAATTGAAATGAAAAGTGACCACTCGAATGACCAAGGACAATTATGTTTACAAGTTGAATTCTGTTTCAACAATGCAATTGCGATATCCAATCTGATCTCCTGAGGCTTTTTATGTATCTCAACAACTAGCTCATATTAACGATGCTCTACTGATAGAGACAAATGTTTTCTCTAAAGTCATATATATAGCAGATGTGTCCACAAGCTGCTATCCATTTCGAAGTCAAACTACATAATTAAGATGCTGTTCTGGCTAAGTGTATATGTAATAATTAATTTATAGTAAGTCTAAAATAAACTTCAATCTATGTCACCAATAAAGGCTATTAATAAGATAGTACTTTAATGTTCAGAAATGTCCAGGTTATAACTCTGAGTTCTCATATCATGTGATCACTAGAAGTAAACTTTTTTCCACATTCAGCTATGACTCACAGAAGACCTACTAGAGGATTAAAGAAATAGAGACTTATTTTTCTCATAAAACAAGGAGCCCTGAGATGGGAAGTTACTGGCAGTGGTCCAGCTAGTTATGCAATGATGCCATCAAAGATCAAGCTTTTTCTCTATTTCTACTCTGACATTTTTGGAGCATTGGCTTTTGTCTTCAGACCTTTTGCTTCATAATTAAAACATAGCTGCTAAAGCTCCAGACTTAACCACTGTGTTTCGCCTCTGTGTGGAAGAAGGAGAGAACAGGAAAGGGGAGTGATGCTGGATGCTATTCCTCTGTTTCAGAGCAAACGCCTACCTCAAAAAGAGTCAATGTCTTCAGTGTTAGAAACCAAAACTGCTAGCAAATTTAAAGTCAGTCCTGTTAATAATTTATCCATACATTCATTATTTTAATTCATTGCTGATTCAATAGGTAGTTTTCAATATCTTTTGCCACATTTTAAAATGCATTTAATAATTGATAAGGGAGAAAATGGGTAATTATATATATATATCCATTTGTATTTTACATTTTTATATTTTTGTACTTGCAAAAATGTCCAAGTCACTTTGAGTCAGATGGGAGACAGGGAATTGAGACTATAGGAATTCTAGGCATTTACATCTTGGTTGCATTACCAAATATCCTGGCTGGCCTAGGACACAGGCTTTTAACATTTCCCATGAAACCAGTAGATATAAAAATTCATGATACAGAGCCCTCCTTGAAGGAATTTCTTTTCAATCATAAGCTAGCTTAGAATGAATCAATAATGGGATGATTAGGCCCATTCTGTATTTCAGAATTTGTAGACTTCAATGATGTAGGCTGTCTGCTGACATGCCATAAACGAAGGTGTGCTTAGACCACAGTGCCCTAGAACACAGCAGCAGTCAGGGCTGGTCAGACCCAGGGTGGCCCCAGAAAGTGATGGCTTAATGTCATCATCCAGCACGAACTGCAGGTCTAGATCCAAGAGACCTTGATGGGAGAACAAGGTACTCCATGATCAAGAGCAACTCAGATCATTAGCTAAGAGTGGTAAAGTGCAGTGTCCCTGGGGAGTTGGTGGGGAGGACTCAGCATTCAAGACTGACATGTCAGAAAAGCTCTGAGTTGCAGAACTGCTTTCACTCTATAAATGAGAACATTTTGAGACTTATATCTAAGTCTCCCAGACTTGGGCCCTCAGTTGATTGCCTTAGGGATAAAAGAAGTCCAGAGCCATGGTCCCATATTAAGAAATCTGATTTGTACAAACAGAGAACCAGAAAATCTCAAGAATTCTTTTTTACCTTTAACAATCTTAATTTCGCCAGAAAAAGTTAAAAGAAACTTTTCAAAGAATATCTAAAGAATAGATACAATCTTCCAAATTCACTTTGTCTTCCAATTTAAAAAGAGATATGTGAACTTTAAGAAAAATATGAATCTCTGCACTTTAAAACACCAGCTCATGATTTTACCAAAATCTGTCAGTCCAGTTTGTTCTAAAGTGAAGTCATAGGTACGATCTTTCTATGTACTAGGGTTATCTATTTTTGCACAGAGATAGTGTCCCTATTGTGTCTATCCTAACATCTATAAGGGTGTGGTAGTTGCTCACAAAAGGAAGGGATCAAATAGTGTATCAGTTAGCTTTTGCTGTGTAACAAACTACCTTAAAACTCTGTGTTTCAGGGTTACGTAGGTGGCTTAGTGGGTTAAACATCTGCCTTTGGCTCAGGTCATGATCCCAGGGTCCTGGGATGGAGCCCTGTGTTGGGCTCCCTACTCAGCAAGGTGTCTGCTTCTCCTTCTCCCTCTGCCCCTCCCTCCTGCAAATAAATAAAATCTTAAAAAAAATTTTTTTTCAAAGTGGGTGGACTGATTGTTGGTCCAAGTAAGCCTTCAGTAAATGTTAGCTATTGTTAGTGCATTGGAGGGTTAGAGGAGAAGCTGGGGAGTCAGGCTGGTGCCACCTCAGGCCCATGGGCCCTGCACTGAAGCAGTGTCCAAACACGGTGGGTAATTAGAGAGGGCCAGTCATCCTCTGCACCCAGTGCTGGGGTGGGAGGAGGTAACAATAGCAGTCCTTATCAGTCACTGGGCATTATTTCATTTAAGTTCACAATTCACGGGGTGAGTATTGTTCGCATTGCAGAGATGAGGTCACTAAGGCTCAGAAGTTAAGGAACTCTGTTGCGATAAGAACCCAAGATTCCATAAAGGTCTTAACATTTTTATCCTGCTGGGGAAAAGCCACAAGTAGATCAGATTTCAATTGAAATGTAGTTTGGAGCCCCTGAATGTCCAGATTCCACAAATGGCGCCCCCTAGACAGCCTGGAAATTAAAGCAAAGAGAAGACCAAAATTCTGGTGTCCTAGGTGGAATCACATGGAGGCTCTTTTGTATGCCCGGCAGATGCATCTCCAGGCCCCTGCGGTGCCCCCCCGCCTGGCCTGAGTCAGGGCTGGAAGAGCGCGTCACAGGTCTCCTTCCCTCCCGGCCCAGCTGATTTGGCCAGCTGCCAGCCTAACAGTCAGGGCATTTGTGGAGGTCTGATTTTAATAAATTTCTATTTCCTGTAGAAAACCGGTTTTCTCAGTGGCTTTGTAACTCAACCATTCTTGATCACATCAGGACTAAACCTGGCAGCCAGCTTGGCAGCTTGTGTGCAAATTATACACAATGGCAGATTGTTTGGCCTTTATTGCAACCCAAAGGAACTTAAGGAAAAGGGAGGGATAGGCAAGAAAGAAAAGAAAGAAATCCAAACCTCATATATAATTACATAATACAGTGAAATCCCAATTCTCTGTAAAGAAAATAGAGAATTAATGAGTCAGTTTCTCTCTCTCTCTCTCTCTCTCTCACACACACACACACACACATCAACTACAAAACAGCCAAATGCATTCTTCATTGAAGTCTTTATTCCCCTTCTTTAAAAAAAAAAAAGTCTTCCTAATTTTTTTTTTAAAGATTTATTTATTTGACAGAGAGAGACACAGCAAGAGAGGGAACACAAGCAGGGGGAGTGGGAGGGGGAGAAGCTGGCTTCCCGCTGAGCAGGGAGCCCGATGCGGGGCCCGATCCCAGGACCCTGAGATCATGACCTGAGCCGAAGGCAGACGCTTAATAGACTGAGCCACCCAGGCGCCCCTTCCTAATTTTTTTTTAAGAGAGAGAGATTGTGCACACAAGAGAGATCAGGGAAGAGGCAGAGGGTGAGAGAGAATCTCAAGCAGACTCCATGCCCCGTGCAGAGCCTGATCCCATGACCCTGAGATCGTGACCTGAGCTGAAGTCAAGAGTCGGTTGCTTCAGTGACTGAGCCACCCAGGTGCTCCCTGTTTTCCTCTTCTTTACCAACTCATCTCACATTTGAGGAGAATTGGAAGAGTGAAAATCAAGGCCTGAGGGAAAGTAGCATGTTTAAAGGATCTTAGAGACAGGAAGAGTGAGAGAGAAGGCAAATAAGAGGATGAGAACACCAAACGAGTAATGAGTATCAGCCTATTAATACTGTGTTGAGGGAGGATGTGAGGTTAGAAATTGAATCGAGTGATCAGAGTGTCCTATTTCATTCCTGTGTTCTCAGACAAAGCATTACACGATGTGTTCCCAGCTGCATCAAGCATCTTTGCCCTTGTCAGCACCTGTCTTTGTCACAAATACATGGATCTCACAGAGCCTTAGTAGAGTCCCTTAGCCCTCAAGTGCTAGGCAGATCAGCCCTTCCCCTCTCCCATCTAGCAAAGCTGACTCAACCCATGTTCTACTCTCATGGTCTTCTTCTGAGCTAACTGGACAAACTAGTGAGTGTTTATGGGTGTTACTATGCCTTCTTGTTATGTTTGCATTGTTCTGATGGTCAGGGACTGTATAGTTGTCTTATTAGAAATTCTAAGCACCTGGGCAGGTCTGTTGGGGAGATGTTTTCTGGGTAAGCAGTACTCGTTGGTCCAATCAGTCACATCGCAGGGATACCCATGATTCATTTGCAGTAGAATTGATCTTGTGGACATATATCATTACCAAGGGCAAGGGCAGAGGTTCACTGGCAGCCAGGGTGTGCTTCAAATGTGATGTAGGGCTTACGTCAATGGCCGGAATAAATCAGAATGCACTGATTCTAATGAGGACAGGTTCTGAAGTAACTTAACATGGGTTCCAGTGTAAGAAGATACCTAAGTGGGCAAATGAAAAGACACAGTACATTCAAACAAAAGTAGGTTTGGATACATGGTAGAGTTAAAAGCTAGTTAGATGGAAGATGGGGTAGCAATAGGGAATGGAATAGAACTTTTAAATCAACTGAATAATTTCCCATTGAAGACCATTATGCCCTTGGCATTGTGTTGGATTCAAAGTTATAGGACACCATGTTTACCACCAATATTTTAGTCTCTTTTGTGGTTGGGATGGGGGGATGGGAAGTGGGGGGTTGCCGATCAGTGCTTATACATGAAGCAATAGAAATGGGTTCTTAACTGAGGCAGGGATGGCAAAGGGAAACATAAGAATCACCTAAGAAGCTTTTCTAAAAATATCCTAGATTTCATGAATCAGAATCTCTGAGACAAGTGGAGGTGAAAATGGCCTTGCTCGCTTTGAAAGCTTCCTAGGAGATTCAGGTGTATACCCTGCTTACCAATCATTGAATGAGACCAGTACTTCCCAGCCTTACCTGTCCACAACAATCACCTGAGGAGCTTGTTAAACTATATATTTCCTGGCTCCACCCACCACCAGGGCTGCCGATTTAGCGGGTCCAGCATAGGGCAGAGAAATGTATTTTTAACAATTGCTCCAAGTGATTCATACAAATGGGTTTGAAGAATAGTAAATTAGATAATACGTATTTATTCAAGAAGTATTCACCGAGCAACTTCTATCCCGCTGAATGCTGAAAAACACAGCAATTAGATCCTTCTGGCCTGCGGAAGCCCACGGAGGACGCAAATACATGGCTGGGCGAGATTTGCTGACGAGAAATGGGTTCTGCAGGCAAGGGAGATTTGCTGAAAGGGGTGGGAGTTGAACTGGGCAGTGAAGGATGTGGCTCCGTAGAAGGGAAGAAAGGAGGGTTCGTATGGGCAGGAGGTAGGGATAAGCGTGGTGTGCTCTGAAACACGGAAAAGGGAGAGCGAGCCTGGCAGCCCGAATGGATCACCCTTTTCGGGATCAGACCGTCACCCTGTGTGACTGCAGGGCTGCACGGTGGGGAAGGCGCGAGCTTCAGGGCCCTACCGACTGTGTTAGTCTCCCAGCTCTGCCATGGGCTGCGGTGTGACTGGGATGCACTGTTTAGCCCACGTGTGCTCCGTTATGTTATTGCTAAGGTGGAACCTGCAATAGGCTTTCTAGGTGCTGTGAGATCCGAGTAAGAATACGACCTGGCATTTCACGCACGTGTTCACTCAATGTCTGCGCTGTTCTTCCATGGTACAGTGTTTATTGCTTCCAGAGTGTTTTCACCAGCACTCATTCATTTGATCCCCACAACAATTTTGAGAGCTATGTATTATTATTAATCCCAGTTTACAAATGAGAAAATTGAAGCTCACAGAGGTCCAAGAAATACAAACAAGCTAATCCGCTTGACCTCGAACCCAAGTCTCTTAACACCACAGGATCTACTCTTGCTCTTAGGGCGGAAGGAGGGGATCTGATTACCGAGGAGTCCTTGAGTACCAATTTAAGAAAGGCTTGATTCAGCACATATTAGGAAGCATTTAAGCAGAGGATGGACATGTCAGAAAAAGTGCTATGGAAAGCTGAATGTTCTGGTTGAGATGGAAAATGGACTCCAGTGAGGGCGGGAAGAAAGAAAGCAGTAACTAAGGTATGGTGTGGGTCAACAGCCTCAGCTCAGTGAGAGGGGTGTGGGAAGGAGGAACAGGGGCCCAGAAACTGAGAAGAAAAGGAAACGCATCCTAACAAGCAGTGACAATTGACAGAGAAAATGCTTGGAAGGGGACAGTCCAACATTCAAAATTGTAGCCACTGTTTTCACTTCTAATTGCTAGGATCAAAAGCTGGGAGCATTACATTCTGTTTCACTTGTTCATTCCGCATGCTTGAGCATTCTTTCTACGACTTTGCACAGAGCGTTAGATTTGCCAAGAGCTGCAGTCATTATTATTTATTGTTTCTCACATCAAGGGTCCAAGGTCTCAGCACTTAACTCTAGAAAGTGTATTAGAATGCCCTACAGACCTGACTGCGAGGAAAGCTTTTCAGCATCCTAAACATAAATATCTTCCAAGTAAAAGCATTGATTGGGAAGCCTGGATGGATAAAATTAACTGCCGCAATCTTAAAGACGTCTGGTTCACATCCTGGGTAAAAAGGGGGAAAAGCTTTATGGAGCCCATTAATGTCAGTATTAAATGACATGAAACAGTGTTATGCTAACCTCTTCCCCAAACCCCATCTATTCCGTTATCTGCTACTCCGTCCTCAGTGTGGTTCCGTGTCCGAGAAGGCCCCCCATCCTACAGCCAGGTGGGAGTCCTATGCTCCTGCTTCTTTGTCAAGTAAGGGATTTGATTTCTGAAAAGATTAAATTGATTGCTGAAGGTCACATAGCTAGTAAATTGCAGAGCCAAAATTCAAACAAGTCGTCATATCTATCTTCATTGCACTTTTAGGCTTTCTGAGAAATGTGGCATTTAAAAATAATTTTTTAAAGAAAATAGCTCTGAACTACATAAATAAGCAAAGTCCCCTTCCCACTCCCCCTCAGATAATCACAGCTCCTCTTTGATGACACCCTGCCGGGGACCCGCTAGTGCACAAAAGTTTGTGTATGTGTCAATCTACACCATGCCTCTTTGAAGAAGTAAGCTGGCGCATTCTATTCATACAATCCTGTTACCTACTTCCCCCTCCCCTGCCCCCTCAACAGTACCTCCCATTTGGGTCTTTCTTGTTTGTTTTCAAAGCTGTTTTCCATGGCACCAAAACCTGTTTAACAAATTCCCTATCAATGGTCATTAAGGTTGTTTTGACTTATTAAAAAAATACTTCTTAGGCCATGTATCTTTGTGAACTAGTACTCTTATGGGAGAAATTCCTAGAAATTGAATTGCTGGAGCAAAAGGATATCTATTTTTTTTTATTTTGATTCAAATAGGCATTTGAAAATGATTGTCTCAATTTATCTCCCCCCCGCCCCACGAACAGAATATGACGCTATTGTTCCATATCCCCACCACCGCTAAATATTACTAATCCTTTCAATTTTTCCAATGTGATTCATTCATCCATTCATTCATTCGATCAACACATAACGTACTAAGAGCCTACCATGTGCCTCCAGGTCTCTAGTTCCTGGGGATACTTCAGTGTAAGACATGAAGTCTCTGTCCACACAACAGTAAACTTTGTTTTAGACGTGAAAGAGGTAATAAATGGACGAACAAACATATACTATGTATACAATAAGTCAGGTGGTAATAAGTGTGGAAAATAATACAGCTGGGTAAGGGTGATAGCAAGTGTAGGAGAGAGGGTTAGAATTTAAATCCTTTTTTTTTTTTTTTAAATGCTGAACCTCATTGAAGGGGCACTTATGTGTTAAACAAATTCAGTTTTATTTATTTGTCAGCACAAGCAGAGGGAGCTGCAGGCAGAGGGAGAAGCAGGCTCCTGCTGAGCAAGGAGCCTGATGCGGGACTCGATCCCAGGACCCCGGGATCGCGACCAGAGCCAAAGGCAGATGCTTAACCAATTCTTGCCACCCAGGTGCCCCGGGAGGGTTAGTATTTAGTAGACTGTGCACAGGGAAGGCCTCTCTCATCAGAGGCACTTGAGCAGAAGCCTGACTGAAATATGGGAAGGAACCAAGCCTCTGTCTAAGGGAAGAGCCTCCCTGGCTCAGAGCAGAACAAATGCTACCAAAGGCCACAGGACAGGAGCCTACTTGGTGCGTTTGAGAGCAGAGAGCAGGCCCATGTGGCTGGAGCACAACATGTGAGGTGGGGTGTGGCAGGAGGTAGTGGGGAACCAGTCATGTAAGAACCCCTGTGAAGTCTTTGGTTTTAACTCGGAATGAAATGAAAACCCTCAGAGGTGTTTTAAAGGATCCCCCAGCTGCTAGGTGGTGACTAGACTGGCGAGGCAAAGGGGGAGCTGTGAGATGAGTTTGGGAGACTAGTACAGAGCTCTGAGGGAAGCACGGGGTGGCAGAGAGCGGGGGGGGGGGGGGTGGGCGGGCGGGGGAGGTGGGGGAGAGAACAGGGAAGGAGGGGCCAACTGACCAGTAACTCTGAATATAGAGTTTATAGGATTTGCTGATGGTTTGGATGTAGGGTCTGAGAAAACTAGGGAAATCAAGAATGCCCACAAATTTTTCATTCTGAACAACTCTAAAAAAAAAAAAAAAAGAATTGCTATTTACTGAAATAGGGGTAATTGTGGGGGGAGCAGGTTTGGGGTTAGGGGAAAAGTCATGAGTTTAGTTTTGGTCATGGTAAGTTTGTGAAGAGACCAGATGGTCTGCCAGATGACCTCTTTGGGTTGCCTGGAGATGAGTTAGCTGGGATGGGTGGCTCTGCATCCCCCCATCAGGAGGGTCAGGGTTCCAGGTGCTAGTACAACACGCCTTTTCTCAATGAAGCAGGAAACAATAAAAGGAAAAGAAAGCGCTAATTGGCCATCTAGAAGAGTGGAAGAGTGACTGGAGTGAGAGATATGGGAGTGGGATTGCTGTCTTACCCTCATTTGCATTCGTAGTGAAGTTCAGCTTTGTATGTGTGTGATGATTACACATCAGTGCTGGCCCAGACAATCCTTTGCATTCCATCTGCCTCGAATGATCTGCTTCTAGAAATAAAGCATCTTTGAGTCAAACTTTATAGTATTACTGCTCTCTTTTAATAAAAGTATAATTTACTTATTTCAACATTTTAAGCTGTCTTTACTTAGTTGTCTCCTCTGTACTAGGAAAATTTTACTGTATTTTACCTTTAGTATAACCTCTAGTCTAGACGAAGAAGCACTGTTGACAGCCCAGTGCTGACCAGGGATCAGCTTCTCCATTCATCCACAAGTGGCATCCTATAGAATGTGAGAAAAGGTACCTCCAGTAGCTTGCCACTGTAGCCCTTGATGGTTTGTGCTGAGCCTCATTGAAGGGGCACTTATGTGTTAAACAAATTCAGTCATTCACACAGCCCTCATTTATTGAGCACTTCCTATGTATCAGGCACCAGGGAAGAAGACCTAGTTCCCATACTCACTGGGCTCGCACTTCAATAGAGGAGAAAGGCTCATGGACACAATGATAATAAAGTGAGGAAAATGCAACTAAGGATACTGGAGGAACACAGAGAATGAAAACCTAACTGACCTTGATAGAGCTTGGAAAACTTCCAATGGGAAGTAGAATAGCCGTCTTCAAGGTGATAGGAGGTTGTCAGGTTAAATAGGGGAGAAAGTCTATTCTAGGTAGAGGGGTCCAGTTGAGCAGAGACGAGAAACCACTTGACTGCATGTGGAACTAACAACAGATGCCACTGCCACGGTGTTGCTGGACTTCAAGGCCAAAAATGACAAGAAATGAGGCCGAAAACTCCAGCAAGAGCCACCATGATGAGCTGCTTTCTATACAAGGCCCCGAAGCTTGGACTTTATCCAGGGCTTGGGAAGCCAGTGAAGGATTTGGATATGACATGGGCAGATCAGCCTTTCCTGACAGTTACTGGACTTAATGTTATTTAAAGAGAACACACTAATGTCTTGCCTGCTCATATTGTATATGAAAAGCAGAATAATACTGCCAATCAAGCAAAGAACTTAGAGCCTGACTCCTTTTCCTAATTGCCATATGAACTTGGGCTAGTCAACAACTCTGAACCACAATTTCTTCATCTTTAAAACTGGGATAATAATCTTCATATACTTAATGGAATTTTTGTGGGATCCAAATGAATAATAATGTACATGAAAGCCTTTTGTAAATTATAAAAGTACAATTCATATTAAAGTTATTATATTTCCTCAATACATAGTACTCTATAATAGCAGCTCTCATACAGTCCCATATATCAGCACTATGTGTGTTTGCCTTTGTGTTCTCTGTTATGCTATGGGATCCTAGGAGCATTTATTCATCTTTATGTCCTCATAATATGTTGCATTTTGTTTGTATTAAGCACCTGTGGAGGTGCGTAAATAATGTTTATTGAATCGAATCAATGTTGGTGGTCACTTACCTTCCTTGTGGATAAATGTTGTAATGTGTATACTGGAGAAACACCTAGCGTATGGAAGGAGAAATTTAAGTAGCAGGATATATGACAGATAAATAAGTTTTATGCATTTGTTTGTTCGGCTTTCTGTTTAGAAGTAATTCTCTCCCTCCTTCCTTTCAAAAAACACACGAGCCAACTCCCACGATTAAGCAAAATATTAAAGGACAAAGAAAATCAAAACAAAAGTAATCCCATTAAAATGAACAAAGGAATTCAAAGCTCGGAGGAGTATTATCAAGCACCTGGAATGGGTTAGTTACCGCGTTTAAGGCAATGAGTGCTGGAAGCCTCAATGTGTCTCTTTTCTTTGTTTTATTTCTTCCTTAGTGGACACTAGTTTTCAGGGAGTGGAAGAACACTGTTTGATTTCACAGGCCAGACTCTGAGTTTTGTGCTAAGCGCTTACCATTTAATCTCCATCTTCCACAACTGTGTGGAAAGTATTTTGGGGACCTGCCCATCGCTGGCACTGAAAGTGTCATCTCCTTTGGTATTGAGCTGCATCCATTTTTGAGGCAATTATGCCTTAAAATCAAGGTACACTAATTGTTACAGCAGAATTCCCTTGGAAAAGCATATTACAGCCTCATTAAAACCACATTAGTTTATCACGATTTATAGGGAGAGGTCTAGGAAATGAATTATTGAGGAACTTCTTGTTAACACAAAAGAAGTCTGTCGCACTAAATTACATACTGTAGTTTAAGGCATCAATTACTGGTTTCAGAAGCAGAGTAGACAAAGATGCTCTTCAATCCACATGCCCCCACTACCAAAGAATGGTCATTGGCTTCTGCACAAAGATGTGCTTCCTAGTTAGGCTCTTCACAAATGATTGATACATAAATGGGACTTAACTACACAAAGTTGGTACAAGAAATAATGTGTGTAGGGCCTGGTACATTGCTATGGGAGGGAAACAGTGAAGTTAATATTTCCGTGTTTCAAGTTCCTATGGACATAACTGGAAAACCCACAAAAAGGGAAAAATCAACAGCTACAGAGTACCTACTAGCTGTCAGCACAGCATACATATCTAATTTACTCTTCACAACTACTTGCTCAGCAACCCATTTTTACAGATGAAGAAACTGAGGCTCAGTAGGGTTAAAGAATTTGCCCAAGTCATTGAGGGAAAGTTGAGATTAAACCTGATCTGACTCTAAAGCACATCCTTTTTCCACTACATCATACAGCTTTTATATCCATCATTTAACCATCATTTTTGGGAGCAGAGGTACACAAGATAACTAAAGTTTTCACTTCAGGTGTAGAGAATTTAAAATGGAAATATGTTTCTAAAATATGTTGTTTTGCTACCTTAAAAAAAAAAAACCAGGATATTCTGAACATAGCTTAACTCTTTCTTGGAAATAGAGGACCATTACATAATAATTCACTTATTGTGCTATAGGTGTAGGTTGACTGGAATTTACATGATTCCTTCCCAGTGGCTGTAATACAGACCTAATGGTGAGTCATATTGTAGTATGCAGACAGGAACAACATCTAGGGAAGGTCAAGGGATAAGACGGAAAGCTCCTGAGCTCCTGAAGACCTCACAGAGCAGAGCCATCATAACTGCTCATATATTTACACAAAAGAGAAACTGTGATAGCAGGGGTTGGCAAGTTTTTTTTTTTTTTTTTTTCTGTAAAGGATCAAATGGTAGAGGAGCCTGGCGGGCTCAGTCGGAAGAGTGTGTGACTCTGGATCTCTGGGTCGTGAGTTTCAACCCCATGCTGGGTTTTGAGATTACTTAAATTAAAAAAAAAAATCTTTTAATTAAAAAAAAAGGATCAGATGGTAAATATTTTAGACTTTGCAGGCCATATGATACATGCTACAACTACTAACTCTTCTGTTGTAGCTCAAAAGCAGCTACAGACAATTCATAAATGAATGGGTATATTGATGTTCCAATAAAACTTTATTTACAAAAATAGGCAGTGGGCCAGATTTGACCCCAAGGCCATAGTTTAAGGATGCCTGATCTATATAATTAAAAACATGTTATTTTAAGTCTGTCAGAACAGCTGAACCTGTATCCTAAGTTATTTAAGTGTTAACCTGAAACTTGTTAAACCCGATTTCCTTACCATCTGGTTGCTATCTTCCTGGTTTTCTTTTTTCTCATGAAAGTAGAGAGAAAATATTTCAGTTGTTTGACCTCTTGAATACTATGACCATCTTTCTATAAAATTATTCACTGCATGAAAGATCAAAGTAGCTGTCTCTTCACTCAAAAGAACCATCATCTTCACAGTCTTTATCAATTTCTTGTTTTATTTTGGTAGAAATCAAGCATTATGTTTTTTCAGTAAAAGAATCCCCTTTACAACCTTGTCAGCTTCAACCCGTTTTCTTTTATTTATTTTATAAATATTCTCATATTTATAACATATGTGTCAGGCACACATGTCTCGGGCACAGAGCTAATTTTCTTTACTTATTGCTCTGTAAAGTGGAAAGTTTAATTTACATGGGTAAAAATTTAATTCTTAGGGACTTTTTAAAAGATTTATAATAAAGCCATAGAGCCATTTTTGGAACTATCAGTAGATTTCCCATTGTGGTTTCCATTTATAAGCCTAGTTCTTCGAGCCTCTATGGTTACATCCAAGTTCATTGTAGTAACCTTAGAGTCTATGAGTTTTACATGTATAACAGATTTTATTATAAAACATAACTAATATAGGACCTTATGAGAAAATGTATGAGTTCTGTACATGAGATTATTTTATATTTAAAAGTAAATAACAGTGGCTATGCTGGAGTAACTTGCAGTAGAACAACGAAGGAAGTAGAAAAGCAGATAAAACACAACAACAAATTAGGCAACAAAAATCTGCATGAAGCCACAGAGATACAGAGGCAACCAGGATGTGAGGGATCAAGATTTTAGAGAGAAAGAAATGTTACTGATTTGAGTCTGACAAATGGATTATGACTTTCTCCTCTGGAGTGTTTATCAAATATTAAGTAGTGAGATGAGACCTGAGAAGATGGGTGGGAGACAGCTGATGTTAGAGAGAAGACAAGAGAGCTTTTATCAACCTCATGAGACTGGGAAGGCAAAAGTTGGGTTTGGATGTGTTATGGCTGCCATGAATCGAGGGGCCAAACTCCAAAAAGAAAAGAGATGCAAAGAACTGAGACCAATGCTCTACTCCTGTTTTACTTCAAGGAATTTGTTGTTTCATAGGCCAGATGACATGAGAGACTAAAAAAATGAGGAGAATATAGCTGGAAATCCAAGAACAAATTTGGAAAGTTTTGTGATGCTAAGGAGTTAAAATTAGAATTTAGGATCTGCCAAGGGCAGGTGCCCTGGTAAGTACTCCGGTCTCTTGGTCGAGATTCTACCTTAGAGCCTGGGGCAAATCAAGCAGAGAGCAAATCATGCAAATTCTGCAACTAAGCCTTACAAAGGCTGTACCCCAACTTCAGGTGAGCCCAATCCCTGATTAGGTTAAGAGAGTTTGCCTCCAGCCTAGATGCCTAAAAGAAGATAGGACAAATATTCTCTGGAGAAATATAACATCATCCAGGGCCTCACAGTTTTTCTTAGACAGTTTCTAGCATTCACAATTAATGGGCACACCAAGAAATAAAACAAAGCAGAGGATAAAAACAGACTTTTGGGCAATGTAAACATTATTGTTATTAGGCACAGAGTTTTAAATTGCTAATTATTATGATCCAAGAAACTGATGACAATATGGAGAATTTCATTTTTAAAATGTGTTCCATTAAAAAGAATGCATGCAGATGAGAACGGAAAGAAAGCTGCTTTCATCATACTAATACCAGAAGACATATAGACTTTTAGTCAAGAAGACTTACCACAGAAAAGGAAGATATTTCATAAGGATAAAGTCAATCTTCCAGGATGATATAGCAATTCTAAATTTGCATGCATTGTTAGCATACTTTCAAAACTTAAGAAGCAAAAATTGGCAGGTCTACAAGAAATAGGCAAACCTATAATCATAGAGTGGGTAGGTGTGTATTTGTGTGGGGGTATTGTTTTAAAATACCACTCTCAGGAACTGACAAAACAGCATACGGAAACACAAATCAATAAAGACATAGAAAATCTGAATAACACAGTAAAACAACTTGACCTAACTGACATATATGAAACACTGCAGCAAGGACAATATATACATTATTTTCAAATGCACATGAAACATTACCAAAATTAACCATATGCAGGGCCATAAAATAAATTCCAGTGGATTCCAAAGAATGTGATTTAGTCGTTATAATGTCTTCTGACCACAGTAGAATTAAGGTAGAAAATATTCTAAACACAGTAGAATTAAACTAGAAACATTTGAATTATCCAAATGTTGGGAAATTAGGCAACATATTTCTAAGTAAGCCCTGAGGCAAGGAATAAACTCAAAATCAGAATATATTTTGAACTGAGTGATAATGAAAATGTAACCTATTAAAACTTGTTGGATGCAGCTGTAGTTGAGATATTATTAGAGCCTTAAATGCATATTTAGAAATAAAAGCTGGAAAGAATGATCTAGAGTGCCAATTTCAAGAATATAAAAAGACAACAATATAAACCTAAGGAAAATAGAAGACAATAATGTTATGAGAATAAACAATGACATAGAAAACAAATGCAAAATAGAGAAAATCAAGAGTTGGCTCTTTGAAAACCTTTAGCAATATAATCAAGAAAAGAAGCAGACAAATCACCAAAATCTGAAATGAAAAGGGGATCATTACAGATCCAACAGACATGAAAAAGATTATAAGATATTGTAAGTAAATTGATGCCAACAAATTTGAAACTTTAAATAAAATGGTCAATCTTTGAAAAATCTAACTTAGCGAACTGACAAAAGAGAAAATAAAAAATCTGAATTGTCCTATTCCTAACAACAAAAAAATAATTTTCTAACAGGAAACAACTATTGTGTGTTTTTTTTAAGATTATTTATTTATTTATTTGACAGAGAAAGAGCACAAGAAGGCAGAGTAGCAAGTAGAGGGAGAGGGAGAAGCAGGCTTCCTGCTGAGCAAGGAGCCCGTTGTGGGGCTCAAACCCAGGACCCTGGGATCATGACCTGAGCTGAAGGCAGTTGCTGAACCAACGGAGCCACCCAGAAACCCCTATTGTGTTTTGACATAATAGAAAAACAAATTTTTAAAGGAATTAATTTTCTAGTTACAAGCCTTCCCATAAGGAAATCTCTAAGCCCACGTGATTTCACTGGTGAATTCTCCAAACTTTATTTATTTATTTATTTATTTATTTATTTGACAGAGAGAGACACAGAGAGAGAGGGAACACAAGCAGGGGGAGTGGGAGAGGGAGAAGCAGGCTTCCCGCTGAGCAGGGAGCCTGGTGCGGGGCTCGATCCCAGGACCCCGGGATCACGACCCGAGCCGAAGGCAGACGCTTAACGACTGAGCCACCCAGGCGCCCCTCTCCAAACTTTTAAGGAAGGAATTATACCAGTCTTGCACAAACTCACCCATATATATTTTTTAAAAAGATGGTAGCATAGTCTTGAGGTGAAACACTGACAAGAAGAATGTAAGACAGGAAAGTTCAGGCTAATCACTCTCATGAACTTAATGTAAAATATCCTACAGTATTAGAAAATTAAATCTAGCAATATATTGAAAGGATAATATATCATTATCAAGTTGGATTTATTTCAGGATGGTAAAGGTGATTTAATAGTGAAAATCAATCAATAAAATTAATTACATTTACAGAATAAAGGAGAAAAATCATAAGTTCATAAAGAAAGAAGCATTTGACAATTCTACATCCATTCAAGATTAAATATATATTGATAAATATAAAAGAATTTCCTTAATCTCATACAGTTTTTACCAAAAAGAACCCCCCAAAACCAAGAAACAAAACACCCCAAAATCACCTCCTACAATATTTACATTTTACCCTGAGATTAGCATGAGACAAGGATGTCTGCTATTCCAACTTCCAGTCAACATTTCCATGTCAGAAGCAAAGGGCTAGAAGAAAAAATAGGTAGCAAAATCTCTAGAATCATGAGTGACATAATCATTTTCTATCCCTACTTTATGTCACCCAACATTATTTCATACATCTGTTACAGCCCCTGAAACATGTGATGGTACTAAGATTTATTTGCAAGTCAGCTTCTATTAAATGATCTATAAATTCTTTGAGAATAGGGATCTCTCTGACTCTGTTATAATCCCCAGAACCTTGTACAGTGCCTCACACATAGAAGACCCTAGTTGAATATTTTGTTAAATTATAATCTTTCCCCAAAGCTCCTTGTCCAAGTTACTATTGGTGTGGAGAACCTATTTCAAAACTTAGAGGATGAAAACGTTAAGCATTTTGTTATATGTCGTGAATTCTGTGGGCAAAGAATTTCAGTAGGGTTTAGTCAGGTGACTGTTCTGTCCTTCAACTGTGGTACTTGGCTGGCAGATGGGCTAATGTGGAGAGTCTGAAACTGTTTCATTAACATATCTGTGTCTTGTGGAGATGGCTGGAAGATTTGGTGTGTCTATGACTGTCAACTGGGTATCCACATGTGGCATCCCAACATAGAGATCCTGAGGTGATTGGGATGGCTGGCTGGCCCTAGAAAGACCCAAGAAAGCCAGGTGGAAGATACAGCACATTTTCTAACTCAGCCTCAGAAATCACACAGTAGCACTGCTGCTGCATTCGTTGGTTATCAGTGACTCCAAGAACAGCTTCAGATTCAACGTGAGAGAAATTAGCCTCTACCTCTTGATGGGGGGCATGGCAAGGTTACTTGGTAAAATAGCATGTGGGATGGGAGCTATTGTTAAGGCCATCTTCAGAAGTCTGCTACCCCCATCTTGTCTCAAGTAGTTTCCCCAACAACTGACCAAGGTTTATGACATCCCATCATTAAAACGTATTTAAATAAAATATTAATAATGTGTGTTAATAATATAGGAAGTACTGGGAATTAACTAAGCCATACCCTTAAAAAGCAGATAAGCTTTCCCTCTAAGAATAAGACCATAAAATCAGCACATCTTCATCACTGTCCCATCTGTATTAGGAATTTACCTAGTGCCAATGAAGTGGAAGTCTGTGAAAGCCTAATTCCTTTCTTTGCTCTTTTCAAAATCAGTCTCCTTTTGTCTAGCTGGGAACCTGGGAATTTTGGTTTTGACTCAAAATTGTGGAGGCTGAACTCATAACAGGGATTTCCCCAACTGTAAAAAAAAAAAAAAGTTGTTCAAACTGACAGACAACCAAAATTATGAGTGCAGATGTTCATTGCATAGAGTTAGGATCTTAATCATTTTTCTGCCACATATTTTGAAAATACTTTTCCTAGTTTGCCTTTTCCCTTTTTATCGCGTTCATTTTTTTTTTTACCTGAAGAAATTTATATCTTTCTTCAGTCCTATTTATTTACTATTTCTTTGTGGTTTCTTACTGGGGAAATTTAGATTATGTTTGGATTCCTAAATGGTCTCTCTACAGAGAGAAAGCACCTCATCATGCCCATGGGAGCAATCTGACTCATACTCCTCAGTGTTTTCTTTCCAGTGGCTAATACCATACTGATATGCCTTTGCTGTTGTTCAGTGTGTGGAAACAAATCACAAACTTACAATCTTTGTTTTGGCTTTCATTAAAATTAATGGAAATATAGACCATAAGGCACAGGGGTATATTTAATCCCAAGGCCTGAGAGGAAATAACCTCGTTGACATAAGTTCTTTGACAACTCAGAGCACTAGGCTAGTCATTTCTTTCCTCATGAGATAAGAAAAGGAAGCTGGAAAACATTTACATCTCTGTGCTCTTGATATTCAAGGTTTTAAAAAATTCTTCCAGGACTACACAATTCAGATTTCCTGTTTAATCTCATGGAGGAATGTAACCTCCAACTGTAAATCAAGGGATGACCACTAAAGCTTATAAATATCTTATTGTTCATTTAACCTCTAGTATGTTCGTTGTAGGAAAGAGAATGTATTCTCTTAAATTGCAAGTCAACTGTCCAGTCTTGCATTAAACTAATCCATCCTTGTATAAATCAGGTAAGCCCTCCTGTTCATCGAAAGAGACCTTAGACTCTTGGGATACATCTTCTCCTATTTTTTTTTTTTAAACAATTGAGACAGTTATATATCTCTCAGTCAAAAAATTGATGCTTGGATTTGTATTTCAGCCTTCCATGAGTTTGATGAATATAAATAAATTCCTAAGAGACTGAAAATGTCACCCTAGTACTTGGCAGCTGGATAGTCAGGGCCTTCTTGTGTCAAAAATTTAGTAAAAAATTTTATATGTAAGTCAACTATTCCTTCACCTACATAAAAATTTAGGTATCTGTAAACAAAAGCTAAGAGAGAAATATAATAATGATAATGATATTAATAGCTACCATTAATTGAGAACATACTTTATGCCGAGCATCACACAAAGACCTTTAAACATATTTTCTCAGTTCCAAACAACATGAAGCAGGAATTGTCACTTTATATGTAAAGAAATGAGGCTTGGAAAGGTTGTGGAATTGGCCCATGTTCATAGAGCCAGAAAGTGGCAGAGCTGAGATTCAAACCTGTGCCGGTCCAAAAACTATCATCTCAAACAAGAACTAGTTCTGACAGGAAATAACAGGTTAGAGTGAAGGATCTGTAGGAAATTTTTTGCTCTTAAGAAAGACTTTGAAATTTTTAGGTGGGGAGGGGCAGAGGGAGAAGGAGAGGGGGAGGATCTTAAGCAGGCTCTACACCCAGCATGGAGCCCAATACAGGGTTCGATCTCAACAACCCTGAGATCATGACCTGAGTTGAAATCAAGAGTCAGATGCTTAACCATTTGACTGAGTCACCCAGATGCCCCTAAAATTTTTTTTAAACATCTTTTCAAGTTTGAAATTCAGAAGGAAAAATATATTCTCCTAGGCTCCTGGTAAAACTGTAAATGCAGGAACTGTAATAGACTATTCCGGTATTTAGGTAACTGTCAGCATCAGAAGCCAGGGTGGGGCCTCGAAGGGTCTGGAGCCCAGTGAGGTCACCACTGAGGCAGGAGGTGAAGAAAGAGGCCCAAAGCTGGGGACCATGCTTGTGATGGCTGCTTCTTCCAGAGGACTTCCACACTCATGAAAGACAGTTGGGGAAGGAGAAATTAGGTAGCCCAGAAATCAAGTTGCAGCCTCCAGGAGTGTGACTCAGTGAGTCTTGCTTCTCTCCAGGCCATCCCCATTCCCCAGGGCATGACATGCTGCTGAGGCAGGGGTGGCCACAGCTCAGCAGCATCAGCCCAGCTGAGGCTTCCAATGGGCAAGAGTGAGAAGAGGACTTGAGGTCTGTCCACAACTGCAGCTGGGATCTCTGGCCTGAGGAGAGTTTTTCTTTCATTCTTCCAGGGATTAAATATTTTATCTGATGAAAGATTTCAAAACATACAGCAAAGTGACATAATGTTGCAGTGAACACCCACACACCCACCACCTAGATTCTATCCTCTACACGTTGCTATACTTGCTTATTACCTATCTATTCATCCTTCTATTCACCCATGGTTGAACCTTGGTTCTGGAAGTTCAGGATGGAGCAGAAGAGGGGCATCCTCAGGGATGAAGCCGCCTCTAGGGGGAACCATCTTGTGATGTAATCTGCCTGATCACTTGCTTGTCTTGGGGGTCCTATTCCCTCCCCAGGTGTCCAGCTCGAGCTACTTACTGTCTGTCTTCCTTCTCTCATCATGAGCACTAGTTCTCAGCATCTTCATTCATAAGATGTTGGCTTCACAAAATCTTAAGTAGGGAAAGGGATTTTATTTTATTTTATTTTTTTACAGATTTTATTTATTTATTTGACAGAGAGAGAGAGACAGCGAGAGAGGGAACACAAGCAGGGGGAGTGGGAGAGGGAGAAGCAGGCTCCCCACTGAGCAGGGAGCCCAATGCGGGGCTCGATCCCAGGACCCTGGGATCATGACCTGAGCCAAAGGCAGATGCTCAACAACTGAGCCACCCAGGTGCCCCAAGGGAAAGGGATTTTATTTTATTTATTTATTTTTTTTAAAGATTTTTATTTATTTGACAGAGAGAGACAAAGTGAGAGAGGGAACACAAGCAAGGGGAGTGGGAGAGGGAGAAGCAGGCTTCCCGTGGAGCAGGGAGCCCGATGCGGGGCTCGATCCCAGGACCCTGGGATCATGACCTGAGCCGAAGGCAGACGCTTAACGACTGAGCCACCCAGGCGCCCCGGGAAAGGGATTTTAAAGGCTAATGAGGTCCAACTCTTACAAAGTAAATAAACCTCTCCCTTGGGCATTTGCATCCTCTGAGGGATAAGTTCTGTATAATAATAATGGCTTTCATTTGCATGATGGTTTGGAGTTACAAAAAGGCTTTCTTGTACAACCCGGTCATAGAGAAAAGTGATGACATCTATGAACCACACTGGGCTATAAACCAAGACAAGAAGTCCATGAGTTTGGGCACCCCAAACCCTGCTTGCTACCCCTGGTTTGAGGGAGCTGGTACCTCAGCATACCATAACCTGTTCCGGGAATGGTTGGAAAGTTCCCTTGCCCTAGGAATTAATGACACAAACCACTTCCTAATCAAGGAAGTTGCCCAACATCCCTCCAGCACAATTTTCAGTCCAGAAAAATGAGTTTATTGTTATTATCTACTTCATTTTTAAAAAAGATATATCCATTTATTTTTTAGAGAGTGCACATGCGTGAGAGTGGGGGGAGGGACAGAGACAGAGGGAGACAAACTCCCTGCTGAGTGGGAGCCCAATGCCAGGTTTGATCCCACGACCCTGAGATCATGACCTGAGCCAAAATCAAGACTCAGACACTCAACCGACTGAGCCACCCAGGCACCCCGATATTATCTACCTCAAAGAATTATTGTGAAAAACAAAATCAGATCATTCACTGAGCATTTTGCTATTTAATTTATTTCCCTTGTGTTATTTAATCCTCTCACTAACCTGCCTGTGATAGGTACTGTTATTTTCCCATTGTAAAGATGAGACAACTGAGGAGCAAAACTACTAAAAACAACTTTCCTAAGGTGACACAGTAACGTAGGGTCAATGCCAGTGGTGGGGTTTGGAGTGGTGTTGGGGTTGGGGTCTGGAGCCAATGGCCAAGAAAGAATTCTTGAGACATCCTTGGTGCAAAATGGTGGTTTTATTAAAACACAGGGACAGGACCCGTGGGCAGAAAGAGCTGCTGCCTTGGGATTGTGAAGGGCAACTGATTAACCCCACGGGGCGTTCCCTGCTCAGTGGGGAGTCTGTTTCTACCTCTCCTTCTCCCTCTGCCCTCCCCCTGCTCATATTCTATCTCAAATAAATAAATAAGATCTAAAAAAATAATAAAAAATAAAGTTATTTTTCCTTCTAGGGGAGCATTAACATTCAGACATTTGGGAGTTTCCTGGAGGAACTTTATACTCTGCATGCTTCAAGTATTTGTCAATGGGCTGCAAGTTTTAAGGACATCTAATTTTACCTACATTTCCTTCTGCCCTTGTTTCCCACATCAGCAGGACTTCAATCCAGACTGGTCTGGCTGCAATGCTTACCCTTTTAACCTCTATGCCAGTGGTTTTCACTCAGGGGTGATTTGCCTCCCGCCCCAGGAATATCTGGCAATATCTAGAGATATTTCTGGTTGTTACAACCGAGGGCGGATGCTACCAGCTTCTAGTGGGTAGAGACCAGGGATGCTTCTAAATATTCTATAATGCAGGGGTGCCTGTGTGGCTGTGGGTTGAACACCCGACTCCTGGTTTCAGCTCAGGTCCTGATCTCATGGATCCCGTGGGGCTCCCCACTCAGCAGGGGGACCGCTTGAAGGTTCTCTCCCTCTGCCCCTCCCCCTACTCATGCTTGTGTGCTCTCTCTCTTTCAAATAAATAAATAAGTAATCTACGATGCACGTGATAGCCCTTTAAGACAGAGTAGTATCCAGCCCAAATGTCAATAGTGCCCAGTTGAGAAGTTGAGAAAACATGTCCTCTATTTAATGCCTCCAACTAGAGGAAAAACAAAACTCGAAAGGTGAAGCATTGATTGTTGTTTTAGGATAAGCCCCCGAGGAGTGGGGCAGGTTCCCATCGGGATGAACATTCCAGTGGGGACGCCAGTGGCAGGCACACCCACTGGACACCCTCCCTCTGAATCAGGCACCGTCCCTGTTGCCTGCGAAGCCACGAGTCTCATTTGGCAAGAGTCTGATGGATCCACGGCCGCATTCAGCTTTTCTACAGTGTCCTTTGTGCCAAGGATCCTAGGCGCCCTTGATGACTTGTTTGAAGCATGGCGTCCTCTCAGCCACGGCCTTGCCAGAGGCTCTGGGCCCTACATAATTAAAGACAAACCAAGAATTCCTTAAAGGAGGAATGAGACAAGCCAGTCGAGGAGCCAAGAGAGAGTTCTGTCGCCGCCTTCTTTCAGTGTGATTTCCCGAGCAGCTGCTCTTCGCAAAGCCTCAGCGGGAAGGTGGCGGCTGAGCAGCGCAGGGCGGCCTCTGGGCCCGGGGGCGGGGGGGGGGGGGCGGCCGCGGGGGCGCAGCCCGCACTCGGCCGAGGCTTTCGTTCCGTTCTTGACGTCTGGGGACGGACGCCGGCCGCGCTGGCGGGGCTGACGCGGCTGCCGAAATCCAAATGGAGCAGGGAAAGCTCGCGCAAGGGACAAGAGGGGGCGCGGAAGGTTGGCCCGTGTTCATCGGCCGGCAAACCTGTGTGGGAGAGGGGGTGCCCTGAAAAGCCGTTTACAGAGCGCCCCAGAGGAGGCGAGCGTCATGTGCTGGCGTGTGGATGGCAGAGAGGCGATGGATGCTCACCCAAAAGGTGACTGCTGATGACTCCTGAGAGACGGGTTTTGAATAATTCCTCTGTTCCCTAGGCCTTTTGGATTTCCTTACGAATTAGGAACTGCCGGTGGTGTTCAGAGCCCGCAACACCAGGTCCATGTGTGCGGGCGGGAAGGGCGCAAGGGGGTGCGGAGCTGCAGAAGCCCGGCGTCGGGCTTGCCGACACTGCCTGAGTTTTAATCGCGGGTCAGGGGCTCTGTGCCTGGGGCTTGCGCCAGAGAGAGAGCTCATTACCGTGCCCCAGGCACTGGCGGGCCCACTAGGGCAGGTGAGGGGAAGAAACAGTGTTCCTCAGGACAAGAAAGGCCCTGGCTCCTGCCTCAGCCTTCCCAGCGCAGGGCCTCAGGACGCCTGCTGTCCCCTCACAGCGGCTCTCCCGCCGAAGCCACTGCTCCCTGAGGTGGCTGGTCCGACTGGGCTTCTTAACCCCGAGGGCCTCCTCCCAGAAACAAGGTCCTGACACAAACACATCTGCGCCCCGATCCAGACTCACAGAATCACGAGTTGCAGGGTGGAAGGGACCCTCATCACCCCATCCAACTCCTGCCCCTCCTGACGTTTGAATTCTCTCTGTCACCTGGTGGGTTATTCTGGGCTTGTGCCACCCAAGTGTCAGCCCCACTGGGGGGTTCACACTGCCTTGCTTTCAGACCGCGCTGATGTCGGGAAGTTCTTCATTCTTCTGAGCTCCGACTGGTCTCCCTTGAGCCTCCACACCTTGGTACAGACAGAACAATTCTACTCCCCCTTCCTCTTCTCTGTTTTTAAGTTGTTCTGAGGGTTTCCATCACCTTCCAGTAAGTTTAAATTTTTTTTTCCTGGTTGTAGGAAATCCCTCAGACCTCGGGTTTTAAGTACCACCGGTCGATGGGCTCTAGCGGACGCAGGAAATGGTGGAAATGGGGGAGCCTCACAGACCGAAAGAGCAGGAGTACAGGGAGCTCCTGGGACTGAGAACGAAGGGCAGCTCAGGGACCCGCCAGCCATCTCCTCTGCTCTCGCTTGCATCTAGAATTTCTTTTCCTCGGTCTCTCAAGGACACGTGGGATGCAGAAGTTGCCCCCACCCCCACGCCAAGCTCCTGAGTTTGCTTCTTCCAGTTACAATAGTCAAGTCCAGACCCATCTGGCATCTCTCAGTCCCATTTCCAAACTCTGCCAAGGTTATTATTGGCCCAGACTGGATCCAGTTCAACCAACTGGAGTCAGGAGAAAGGGGTAAAATGCATTCATACATAGCTCCTGACAGTGTCTGGTGGGAAGAAGCACTTGAAAAGGTTATGTGACCTGTACAGAGATATACAGATACCCCCCCAAAGTGCCTACTTTGTCACACAAGATTTGTTATGATCTGGGTCCTACAGACCTCTCTTACATCATCCCTTAGCTCCTTTCCTCTTGTGGCCTCTCCTCCATCTCTCGCTCCTTCCTCCACCGCTTCCTTTTCTTCTAGAAAGTTAGTAAAGTATAGTGGTTAGGTCACAAGTTCTACAGCCAGATGGGCTGGTCGCAAACCCAGTCTTGTCGTTGGTGGCTATGTGTCCTTGGGCACGTTACTTCCCTTCTCTGTATCTCCTATTTATCTTTTATAAATGAGTACAATAAAAATGTCTATCTCACAGATTGTTATGATAATTAAATGAGTTAATAAAAGTAAAGCACTTAGAACAGTACCTGGAGTATAACAGTCACATGAGCAGTGTTACGTATGATGTATGACGATGATTCCCCATACCATCCCACAACTACCGGAATACTGGCTGCATCTAGTCAGTATTCTCCAGAGAAACAGAACCAATAGGAGACATATAGATATAGATAGATATTTTTTTAATTTATATTTATAAAGAGATTTATTGTCAGGAATTGGCTCACACAATTATGAAGGCTGAGAAGTCCAAAGTCTACAGTTGGCATGCTTGAGACCCAGGGGAACCGGTAGTGAAGTTCTAGTCCCAATCTGAAGGAAGACCCAAGAACTAGAGAGCCGAGGGCAGGAGAAGACCAGTGTCCAAGCTCAAGCAATCAGACAGAATCCCTCTTACCCAATTTTTTTTCTATGTAGGTCTTCAGTAGGTCGGATGAAGCCCACCAACATATGGAAGGCAACCAACCTTACTCAGTATACCAATCATATCAAATTAAATGTGACTCTCATCAGATATACTGTCACAGACACACCCAGTGTGATATTTGACAGAATATCTGGGCATTCTGTGGCCCAGTCAAGTTGACACATAAAATTATCCATCACACTGGATGACAAGCAGTCCCCTAAGCATGCATGAAATAATTCCACAAAACAATGCTTACTTTACATTATAGATTTTCAGAATGGCCACATATTTTGCAGTTCCCATTGATGTAGTTTTTGAATATATGTGAGGTTCTGTGGGGTCTGGAGCCAACGGCCAAGAAAGAATTCTTGAGACGTCTTAGGTGCAAAATGGTGGTTTTATGAAAGCGCAGGGACAGGACCCATGGGCAGAAGGAGCTGCTGCAGCCTTCTGCTGCCCCAGGATTATGAGGAACAAGTGATTATATACTTTGGGGTTGGGGGAAATAAAGATAAGAGAGGTTCCAAAAGGATTTTCATATGCTAAACAAGACTCATGGGATACAGGAAGCCTTGCTATTGTCAAACTAAGGTTGCTTTTCCCTCTCGCAAGGCATTAACATGAAGACAGGACCTTCCTGGAGGAACATTATACTCTGCCTGCCTCAAGTATTTGTCAAGAGGCTGCAGGTTATAAGGATGTTTAATTTTATCTACATTTCCCTCTGCCTTTGCTTCCCACATCACCATCATCAATTTCATTTGTCCACTGGTTGAATCTGGGTTTGGCCCCATGACATCTGAAGTATGTGTGGGTTTGGCCCCATGACAAGACTTTGGTCCCTTGGCAATTAACAAATAAAATGCAAACAGATAACAGAAAAGGGCTTGCTCTCTGTCACTGCTTTCAGGACCCAGTGTCCTCTGTGTGAGGAATCCTGGGCTCACATGCTAGCTGCTGGAGATAAACAGCCTGGGGGTCCTGCTCCAGCTCGTCTTCAGATATGTGACCGGGCCCCCCGTGCCCCTCCAGCTCTAGTCCAGCTAGCCCTGATCAGAAAACCCCTTCAGCCAAACCACAGCAACTTAAGGAATAAAAAGAAAAAAGAAAAAAAAAGGCTTTTTTTTTTTTAAGCCAATAAGTTTTCTAGGTGGTCTGTTGTGCAATATTAGTTAACTGATCCTAAACTGGTACCAGAAGTGGCATAGCTGTAACCAAAACTTAGAAGAATGAAGTTAGGCATTGGCCGTAGGACTGGCTGAGAAGATGCTGGAAAAGCGGTGAGGAAACTGTTAGCAAAGACCGGGTAAATGATAAAGCCAACCTTAGTGGAGACTCAGATGGCAGGCTGAAAGACTGATGGCCCATGTTATTGGTAGCAAAACGACTGACCAAGCATTGTCTAGAGTAAGTGGAAAGATGGAAAACAGCTAGCAAATGCCTGGACCTGGCTAAAATTTCCCAACACGTGTTGGAAAAGTACATCGGTTGCTCTCAGCTGCTGCAGAGAGATGAGCCGAAGAAGGAACTGTTGTGTTTGCAGGCAGGATTTAGAAGAAATGTAGAGGACCCAGGGCTTGCTAGATTGGAAAATGACACTATTTCACATTTTGATCTCTTCAAAGGGCCCAAGGGTCTAAAAGTGAGAAATAGCTCAAATCAAAGATCTGGCTGTAAGACCCTTTGTTAAGACTTTTGAGATGTTTAAGGTATACTGGTGTGAAATAATAGAAAACATACATATATTGGCGTCTGCCCCTCATTCCTGGCACAGAGCTCCTAAAACCCTTGTGAGATTTCCTAAGTGATAAGAGCACTAGAAGCATCTTTTGTTCTAATATTTGGTCTTTGACCCCAGTTCCTGACACAGAGTTCCTAAATCCCTTGGAATTTCCTGGGTAATAGTAGGGTCTTTTGTTCTAATGAGGTGACTCTTGGTGGGTTCCTGGATGTGGGCTGGTCACCAAAAAGACCAAGCCAGGATTAGAAGCTTAGAATTTGTCAGCCCTACCTCTTATCTTCCAGAGAGGGGAGAGGGGCTAGAGATGAAGTTAATGTTCCATCATGCCTACATAATGAAGTCTCCATAAAAATCCCCAAAGCTTGGGGTTCAGAGAGCTTCCAGGTGGGTAAGCACATCCACATACTGAGAGGTCGAAGTACCCCAATTCCATGGAGACAAAAGCTCCTGTACTCGGGACCCTCGCAGACCTGGCCCTGTGTACCATCTGGCTGTTCATCTGTGTCCTTCATCACATACTTTAATAAACTGGTAACCATAAGGAGGTGTTTCCCTGAGTTCTGTAAGCTGGTGGAGCAAGTACTTGAATCCAAGGGGAGGAGGTCATGAGAACCTCCGATTTGTAGCCAAGTCAGAACTTGTGGGTAACCTGGGGACCTCCTACTTGTGATTGGCATCTGAAGTATGTGTGTTGGGGCTGGAGGTTTAGTCTTGTGGGACTGAGCCCTTAACCTGTGGGATCTGATGTTGTCTCCAGGTAGATGGTGTCAGAACTGACTTAAATTGTAGGACACCCAGATGGTGTCACAGAATTGCTGTGGGAAACCCCCATGAGTCTGGGGTCCGAAGTGTTGGAGTGTGTCATCATGTGAGAGGGAAGGAGAAATGCAGGAGGAAGATTGAGGTTTTCTTTAAACCCAGTAAACCCGCCCAGCTAGACAAAAGAACTTTTATGGATCGGCAGGTTGCAGTCCCACAGAAACCTAAATCTGTATGTCAGGAAAGAAAGGCTTGTCTGGAAAAGAAGGATGGGTGTAGCTTTTGTCTAATGGAGTGGACAGTAATACAATGCAAAGACTTTAAGGGAGTTGGACGAGCATGAGCTAAAACAGACTGAGACAATTCAAAATGAAAAGAAGTCTCTTTGCTCTGGAGTGTTTAGGAGTAGGAAGCAGGCTGAGAAAGCTACCCAGCAGAAAATGTGGCTATTTCTTAAAGAAAAGAACATCTCAGAGGGTTCGGCTATAAACACAGGGTCAGCCTCTGAAAGTGAGGGTCTCCTTAAGTTGTCCACCCCAGGTTCCTCCCACTGGTCCTGGCCCTGGGTTCTAGTATCATCGCTTGCCACTATTAATGGTGTGTCCCTAGGCAGGTGACTGAGTACCTGGGTCTCTGCCTTGTCCTTGGGAGGAACTTGGGCTAGAGAATCTTAAAGTTCTCTGAGAAATGTTTTAAATGGGGCCCTTTTCTCCACAGTCTGACTCAAGAGCTCTGATGGTGGAAAAGTAGACATACACAAAGGAGAATAAAGCACGTGGCCCCGAAGCAGGAGGACATGGCAAAACAGTCTTTTCTAAGCAAGAGTGGAGAGATATTAGCTGTACATAGAAAACAAATCATGTCTCGGATAACAGAGTTGGGATCACGTCAAGCAAAATGTCCCGAGTCTTGACATACAGGTATCTGAAGTCATGGACCAGGCATCGGAATACTATGATGTGAATCCCCTTTTGGAAGCGGGGCCTGGTTCAGACAGAAATCCACAGGGCAAAAGTGAAGGACCAGACTTGGATGTGATGCCCTTCACTTCTGCTGCCTCATGTTGGTCAGAACTCAGTCATGTGGTCACACAGAAGTGCAAGGAGGACTAGGAAAGGTGATCTAGCTGAATGCCTAGGAGGAAGGGGACATGGCGGGGAGGGGTGGTGGAAAAAGACAATTGGAGGAAGTTCTGAATGACAATGAAGTTCAGCATATTTCAAAGGTATTGTGATTCTTATTGTGTCTTTAGGATTAGAGATTTTTTTCAAAATAATATGGTCTCGGGCTCCTGGTGGCTCAGTCGGTTAAGCATCTACCTGCCTTGGGCTCAGGTCATGATCCCAGGGTCCTGGGATTGAGTCCCGCATCAGGCTCCCTGCTCAGCAGGGAGTCTGCTTCTCCCTCTTCCTCTACCCCTCCCCCACTGCTTGTGCTCTCTCTCTCTCTCTCTCAAATAAATAAAATCTTAAAAAAAAAAATAATATGGTCCCTAGAACCCAAATATATACAGCAGAATGCTCTCTTGGAAGTGCAGGCTTTGGAACAAGGCAAAATCCTGGTTCATATCCAGCTTCAGCCACTTGGTGTCCAACCCAGGCTTAGGAGACCCCAAGCCCCATGATTAAGAGCTTGCACTTTGCAGACAACCAGATCTAGTTTATATGCCAGTTCTGCCATTTATTAACTATGGGACATTACTTTTCTGAGCCTCAGTAGTACTATCTATAAAAAGGAAATATTATATTACCTATCTCATAGGATTTGGGGAGAACTAAATGAATAGTATTATGTATTTTGACTTCCTGCCAGACCCATTGTAGGATAATCAATCAATGATAGTGTGTTTATCATTGCTCTTCTCCAGGGAATGACCCCCCAGGGATGAAAGCAGAAAGCCTTATATAAACACTAACACTAGCAAGTCAACCAAGAGCATGGCCTATGCCAGTAAAAGAAATAAAAGCCATTCCTGCCATTTCAACTACAGAGGGCTGCTCATGCAGGTGCCCGAGGCAGCCAGTAACTGGAGTTCTCCGGGAAACTTGAGCCAGATCCCCAGACCCCCTCCCAGGTGGCCTCCAGAGCAGAGCTGGTGCTTCTCATTAAAGACACAGCCAGGAGGCACTTTGCAAGCCTCCCTCTTTTCATTGTGAACTTCCTCCTTCCTCTCTACTCTCCCTGCTTCCAAATGAAATGCATTTTCGACAGATAAAATGAGATCCGAAGTGTTGTGGTATTTTAAAAGTGCAGCATCTTATTTGCCATATCACAATTCAAAGCTAAAATTGGAAAGGAGATGGAAATAATTAGCAAGAAGCACTGGGATGTGGGAGTTTTTGAAAACACAATGATATTAATATTCTTGGACTGGTTAATATTCGGACCAGAAGGATCCTTAGCAACCATCCAGTTGGGTGCTGATATTTCAAGCCAGAGTAATTAAATATGAATCCTGATTCCACCACTTAATAGCCATGTGACCTTGGGCTCGCCTCATTTTCTTCTATTATAAGATGGAGGGAATAATAATACTGCTTGAAGTTGTGAGGGTCAGATGAGAACCCATGTGGGAAAACTGTGATGTAAGCTGTAAAGATCTATGTTGGTTTTATTATGTGTCATCTCAGTTTCACAAATACTGTGAATCCTTAAGACCCTCTGTTGGTTAAGGGGACGCAAAGAAGGATGAGGAACTCACAGTCTAGTGTGGGAGAGATGTAACTCCTTTGACCCAATGCCAGGAAAGGATGAGTACCAGAATGGCTTTCTCATCTGCCCTTACCATGCCCCTGCCTGAGGAAAGGAACTGGCCTCCACTGTAGAATCATTACTCATAGCTGGTAAGACCAAGGAACATCCCTTGACCACAGATAGACCAGTGAGATTTCCTTCCCAAGATTTTGGAATTAGGCACAAATTGAGTTACTGGGCTGTGGGGGCTGTGCCTTCCCTGGAAACTCGGAAGTCAAGGCAGGCATTTGGGTGGGGGCTGAACATTTTGGGGTTTTGTGTGCTGAAATGCAAGCAGAGAACTTGTTTGTAAAGAGAAATAAGAGAAGGGAGCAGATATGTAGCAAGAAAAAAGACAAACGTGTCAGAGAGGGGGAGAGAGAGAATCCCCCTTTGGTCTTTACTGTCATGAGGCCTAAATGCCTTCATACTCTTGGGTCAAAGTGAGACACTCCTAGAGTCTTATATTCCTCTATGGAATGGATGTTGATTGGGTTTCTCTTCAAATCTACAATCCAAAGTAAAACAAGATAACTCTACAAAATGTCCTGGGTACGAGAACAGAGCACTGCATTCTTCCAGGACTAGTGGATATCGAGAGGAGCTAGCTTTATGGAGTCTAATTCCCTTGTTTCATAGAACTGGAGACCAAACTCCAGATTGAGGTGAAAGGATGTCCTCAAGCTGACACAGCTGCTAAGTGCAGAGCCAGGACTTCACTCTAAGTCTGAACTCCTAATTCCAAAGAAAGATCTGATAGTCAACCCTGAGGATAAATGCAAACAAGAAGCCCCCCTTCTCTATCAGCTTATCAAGTCTCAGTTTAAGCCTGATGGAAGCCTCCCCTTATCTCTGTGCTATTCCAGTATGTCCTTTCTTTTCTTCTGATTTGGCCACTTAGCACATACTTCTTTTATGTTTCACTCCTTTCCCTGACCTGCCCATTAGGAAACCACCAAGTCTGGAGCTTCTACTCAGCTGGAAAGCAGAGTTCTAGAGTGGAAAGGGCAGAGGACTGTGGAGGCTTATCTGGGGTCAAATCTTGACTCTGCCTTTTATTAATAGCATGACCTTGGGACTAATGCTAGTTAATGACGATGATAATTATTTACTGAGCAATCACTTTGTGCCCAATACTGCTCTGTGTGCTTTATGGTACCTACTTAATATTGACAACAATGCCAGGAATAGGGGTGGTTATTCTGCGTTTACAGAGGAAACTGAAGTTGGCAGAAGTGACAAAGATTACACAAGAGCATGGTTAACAAGAGGCAGAGCTGTAGTTAATTTCTATTCAGGATGAGGGGTTATAGCCTGGTTGTGCAGGGGTGCTTGCAAATTCGATCTAAGTCAAACTTTGCAGAATAATACTTTAAGTTAGAATGTGTTACATACTAATAGAAATAGCAAAAAAAAGAAATTCTACGAATGCTTTGACTCATTTTTACAGATTGAGAAAAGATCAGGTGTCCATATAAAAAACGAAGGGCCCCCGAAGTGGTAGCTTTGGGGGTGCTGATGACCAAGGAACATCCCTCTCAGGAGTGTGGCCATGAATTCCCGCTCTCCTCAGGGCAGCACCGCACCTCTCCAACCCTGCCTGAGCTGTGCTGTCCCCAAAGAGAAGGATAGGAACAGAGAAGTCTATGAAGGTCTGAGCATGCCTCCTGCAGAATCAGTAATGGAAAAATCATAAAATCAGTTGAATAGTTCATCTGTGATTAATTTCTGGGTAAAAATATAAAATCCCAAAATAATTAGACTAAGTTAATGGGTACAGCAAAGCCCACAGTCTCTGCTTTCATCTGTTTGTTATAAATGGAGCCACAGAACCCTCAGGGGCTGGAGCTAGGGCAGAAGAAAGGCCTCGGCATTTACATTTTCTGTTTTAATATTTGGCAGGAAAAAAGTATCTCGATCCATGGTCATCTTTTATAGGCTTTATAGACTCTTAGCACTTGTTTGTATTTCCTATCCTCTGGTTTAAACAGAACCACTGGAAAAAGAATGTGGACAAGATGGTGGGGTATGCCAACTCTGAGCCCAGCATTTCCCGCTGACCACAGCCAGCCAGCCACATCCCCCTTCCCTCCTGACCCTGGTCTCCTGCATCTGGACTTTCCCATTGCCTTCTGGACCCTCTCCTGAATTAATGTCTCCCACTCTTCCTTCTCTTCCTCATCCTATGTCCCTTTTTAACTGGGTTTGTCATATGAGGTCACATGTGTTGAGGTATTTTGAAAATAGTAGCATATGATACTAGATACAAAGAGCTCCCACTTCGTAAGTGTCTACCGGGTTCCCAGCTTGATGCTCAGTATTTTGTATATTTGGCTTCATTTAATCTTTACAACAAGCCTATGAAGGAGATTCTATTATCCGCATCCTACAGATGAGAAACTGAGAAGTCGGGAGGTTCATTGATGTCTTCAAGGTCACAGACCAGATACTGACACAGGGTTTTAGAATTCTGAAACCCATACCCATAATGATTCCGCTGTTATTGCTGTTATGAAAAATAATTACTGCTGCTAGTTAATGCCATAGAAGTTAAGACTAATAATTCTTTTTCAGACTTCAGCTGTCTGTCTCTTGAGTTGTTAGTCCTCCAAAGAACACTGCATAATACTAAGCAAATGCCATTGCCCCTGAAGATGGCCTATGACCATCTGAAAGCAATGATGCCCATACCAGATAATGGCTTTTGATGCCCAGCACATGTCCCACCCTTTCCAACTCCGCTTTGTACCACAGAGGTTGAAAACGAGGAAATTACACTTCAAGAGCCCTGGTCAGCAAGAGTTTGGCTAGACTCTGCCAATGAGAGATCTGGAAGACGGAGGAGGAGACATTGTTTTCTGGAGAAGCTGTGGAGTTGCCAGGGACCTCTGATGCTGCCAACAGCGGGGCTCTTCGTGGCAGCTTCACTGGGATTCCTATACATACAGATTCCTTAATAGCGAGCAACCGCCTTCCCCATCCTTGCCCCCAGCCCTCCCAATGGTTGTGTAAGCCTCTATCTCCCACTATCACATTTAATTCCAACCGGAAGTACCTAGAGTGGCTTCTGTTTTCCTGACAGAACCCTGCCTGATACACCTCCCAAGAATGAAACTTTAATAATAAAATTAAAGTGACAGATAAACTAATATATATTGATTACCCACTACATTCAAGACATTGTTTTTGATGTTGGAATAACAATGTAAATAAGAAATAATCCTTTCCCTTGAAGAATGTATGCTATTATATGTTGTACATACTCATTGAAAAATGAATATAAATAATAAAAAGAGAGAAATTTAAGAATAATAGATAGAACAATAGAATGAGTTTGAATTCGCAGGCAAGATGTACCTGGGTTCTGTAATCCCCTTACTATTCAACCAAGGACAATCACTGCAGAGCCTCTTTTTAAGTTTTTTTTAAAGATGTTATTTATTTATTTATTTATTTATTTATTTATTTATTTATTTATTTATTTATTTATGTATTTGAGAGAGAGAGAGAGAGCCTGTGCATGCATGTGCGTGGGCATGAGCCCGGGTGTACGGGGGGAAGCAGAAGGAGAGAAAATCTTTTCTTTTTTTTTTTTTTTTTTCAAGATTTTACCCATTTATTTCTCAGAGAGAGAGAGCACAAGCAGAGGGAGCGGCAGGCAGGGGGAGAAGCAGGCACCCCGCCGAGCAAGGAGCCTGATGTGGGATCATGACCTGAGCCAACGGCAGACACTTAACCAACTGAGCCACCCAGGCATCCCAGGGAGAGAAAATCTGAAGCAGACTCCACTCTGAGCATTGAGCCTGGCGTGGGGCTTGATCTCACAACTGCGAGATCATGACCTGAGCTGAAACCAAGAGTCAGATGCCCCACTGCAGAACCTCAACACATCTTCCTAACTTTAGTTTCACCCTGTGGAAGCAACATGGATTTTGGATTTGGGTGGACCAAGATGGCTATTGACCTTAGGGTAATATTTTCCATCTGTAAAATGGGTTTTTGAAGTACCAAAACTAGCACATAAAGCCAGGACTCAAAATTGTTCAGTTTCCTGCCTGAGCCACAAAACATTTAATGAATGTGGCCCAGAGTGGAATTTTTCATCTTTTCTTCATGTCTTCCTCAAACATAAAAGGATGTCTGTGGTAGCTGGGACTCCAAGATGGCCTCCAGTGATTTTCCAGTTTTCTTGCCCTTGTTTAGGCCCTTCGCACACCGCATAGGGCTAACCTGTGTAACTAATGGGACACTGCTGAAATGATTGTGTGTGGGACACACTGCAAAGTCCATTCTTTCCCTCTTGGATCACTCACCCTGGGGGAAGCCAGTTACCATGTCATGAGGACACTCAGTGGAGAGCTCTGTGTGGTGAGGAACCTCCTGCCCACAGCCTTGTGGACAAGCCATCACCTAAGTGGCTCTTCTAGGCCTCATCATACATTCAGCTGACACTTTGACTGACACCTCATGATGGACCCTGACCCAGAACCATCCTACTAAGCCACTCCCAAATTTCTGACCCACTGAAATTGTGTGAGATCAGTGGTTATTGTTGTTTTAGGCCACTAAGTTTTGAGTTAGTTTATTGAGTTACACAACTTTAGAAAACTAATACAGAGCCTAAAACTCAAGATTCACTGAAATGCCTCGAATCTCTTGCCCTCTCCTCTCTTCCAACACTCCAACCTCCTGGGACTCTCTTCCCTTTCTACTTTAATGGAAACTTCTCACCAGCCTTCCCTGTTCCATCAAGTTATACCCATATCCCCTTTCTCACCACAGCCCCAATTCCCACAACATGTTCTTGACATGTCATGTCTTTGCACAGAGAACAGCCCTTCAGGGATTCTACTTCTTCTGTTCTCATTGCTTTTCTCCTGAAAATTCGTCTCTGCCATTTTTATCTTTTCTGTCTTCAGAGATGAGGAGAAGAGGGAGTGGAGAGATGCTAAGTGGAAAAAGAGAAAGGATGTCTGGCTGTAAGTTTATCCCATCATAGAGCATACAGGGCTAATGTTAGGATTAATTAAGGTGATGGATGAGCGATGCCCAGTTGAGCGGATGACAGTTAAACAGTCTTAGTCTCCTCCTTTCTCTTCCATGCCCCACTCCACCTCTCTTCCAGGCACACAGAGCCCCCCCTTGAGGTTCACCTCGGCCCTTCACATCTATTTACATTCACATTTTCTCTTCCGTTTGATAGGAATACCATGTCCCTTTTGACTCTTTGGTGACCTCTTATTCAATCTACTAAATCAACTCATGCTTTAACAGTTCTGGAAAGCTTTCTGTGTCTTCCCCAGGTCAACAGCACTGTCCACATTCTTCTTGTGTTCCCATCTCGATATTACTAGCATTTGTCCATTGCTATAATTATTGCTCTCATTTGTCACTCCCTGCCCTGCCTTGAAGGCCCTCAAGGGCAAGAAATATGTTCTCATGTGTTTAGCCTCTGCCCTGGCACAGAATTTGCCACAGAGGAGAGAAGAAAAGAAGGTGAGAACAAGAAAGGAAAGAAGAAAGGAGGTGGTGAACATTGATTGGTTGCTTCTCACCTTCCATTTGCCACTGTTCTGAATTCCTGTGAGGGAACCACTCTTCCCAGTGCCCAGTCTTGGTATTGGGGTCTGAGTGACCCACTGCAAATAGTAGGCCTAATTGGCCCAAAGAAATCACAGAATTCCAATTCCCTGACTACAGCTTGGATAGAGATGGTGTAAAACCCAATCAGAGACATTTCCTGGGTCTTCAGAGGAAGACAAGCCTCCTTCCTCTATGAGAGGTACCAAAAATACTCTTCTCTTCCTGATTGACAAAAGGAAGGGTGTGGCCCTGGGATCTGCTGGCACCCTCTTGTACTTCAAAGGGAAAATCTGTCTGGGAATGAAGCAAACATTTAAGAGAGAGGGGCCAGAAATGGGGAGAGGAAAACAAAACAAAACAAGAAAAAATCTACATCCTGATCACATTATCTGAACCCTGGATCAAGCCACAGCTGAAAGTGAGAACCTCTAGTTTTCAGATCAGAAAATTCTATTATCAAAGTGAATTTCAGTTCTGCCAACTGGCAGCATAAAGAAGAAGAAGAAAGGAAGGAAGGAAGAAAGAAAGGAAGAAGAAGAAAGGAAAGGAAGAAGTTAAATTTTCTCATCTAAATTGTCTAAGATAAATACAATTTGATATTGAAAGGAATATGTTTCATTTATCTAGAAAATATCTAGAATGGTTTTACTCCCCAGTGATGTCAGGTGAGAAAGACGTTGCTGTACCTATCTGCCCAACTAGCTGACAGGCTCATTAAAGGCAGAAACTATTTCTTCATTTGTTTAGTCACTCATTTGACAAATATTGAGCATCCTCCAAAAGTCAGGCACTGTGCTAACACAAGGAGAAGATAAGGATCAGTGGTGTCAGGTGGAGGAAACAGACACATCTGTTCATCCTCTACGGTCTCTAGCACAGAGCCTTGCACACCAAGGGTGGGCAGTAAAAATCAATGAATTATTTCATGACTTCTTGAGTGCATCTGCACAGCAGCTGAAAGTTGGTTACCAGGGAGAAGAAGAGAATAGGAAATTGGAGCCTGGCAAGAATGCTAACTTGGTCCAGGTGGAAGGAAGTGTAGAGGGAGTTATAGAAGAGAATGCCATTTAAGAGACCAGCTCAAACAGAGAAGGCTTGCGTTCAGGGACCAGCCAAGCGACAAGCTGGCCAGTTTCAGGCTTGCTGGCAAACTGGGAGGAGCCTGGGAGAAAGCACGTGGGTTGCCTGGGTCCAGAGTGAAGTCCATCATGAGCCAGCCTAGGGAGGAGAAAGTCGGGACTATACATCCCCAACCATCCTGATAAGCCAAGTCCAGTGGAGTGTATCTGCACGCCCTCCCCACCTCTCCTCAAAGTGGCCTCCTGGCCCCTGGCTGCTAGCAAGCTCTTTCTGCAGAGCCCTCCGTGAAAGCCTCCTGTGCCTGCCCCTGCCTACAGAGTAAAGTCCTCAGCTTAGCTTAAGTGCTTTTGCCCATACCAGTCTGCAGTCAATTTCTAGAATCATGTCTTACCTTTAATCCAGGTAGAACTTGGATACTTACATTATTATTTTTTTTATAGAGGTCTTTTTTTTTTTTTTAAGATTTTATTTATTTATTCGAGAGAGAGAGAATGAGAGAGATAGAACACATGAGAGGGGATAGGGTCAGAGGGCGAAGCAGACTCCCTGCCGAGCAGGGAGCCTGATGCAGGATTTGATCCAGGGACTCCAGGATCATGACCTGAGCCGAAGGCAGTTGCTTAACCAACTGAGCCACCCAGGCGCCCCGGTCCTTTCTTTTTTTTAAGAGTTTATTTACTTATTTGAGACAGAGAGAGAACAGGAGCAGCGGGGAGGGACAGAGGGAGAGAGAGAACAGACTCCCCGCTGAGCAGGGAGCCCGATGCGGGACTCAGTCCCAGGACCCTGAGATCATGACCTGAACCAAAGGCAGCCACTTAAACGACTGAGCCACCCAGGCTCCCTGAACACTTACATTATTATACTTTGTTTACATTTTTCCCTCGCCCCTGTCTTCTGGGTAGAGACTATATTGTATTCATCCCTGCCTCCCCAGCACCTGGCTCAGTTCCTGGCTTCTAAGCTCTTGCGAAGTGATGGGCCGACATTGTGGTCAAATGACCAAGCAGCTAAGCAAGGCCCACTGTTAGGTACCCGGTTTCCACACTTAACTCACTGTGGAATTTGGGGCAAGTTATCTGACTTCTCTGCACTCAGAATTTCTCATCCCGACACAGCAATTGTGGTTACAGGTACTTCTGGTCATAAAGAGCGTTTCATGAACTAACACGAGAAAAGCAGAGAGACCAGTACCTCACTCAAAGGGCTTAATTTAAAGCTAGGTATTATCACTGCCTGAACTTGGAAATTTCAAGGTTAAACTCTGACAACTTCTCAAATCACAGCCCAAACTTAAGAGTCGAATTCTAAGAAATCAATCATCATAGCAGCTAATGATACGCATTTGTATGTAGAGTACTTTGTGGTTAACAAGGCACACTTTATCCTTTCTTGGCATCCTCTAGCCCAGCACCAGCAAGTGGGGAGTATGCTTCGTGAATGCCCGCACAGCAGGATGTGGGAAGCTACTGGCCTGTTCGCCATGGGGGTGCACACCAGGTATTAGCTTCCTAGGGCTATTGTAACAGATTACTGCCAATTGGGCCACTTAAAACAACAGAAATTTTTCTCACACAGTTCTGGGGACCAGACATCCTAAATCAAGCTGTCAACAAGGCCACCACCTCTCCTGAGGCTCTGGAACAGAATCCTCTCTGCCTCTTCCACCTTCTGGTGGCTCTGGGTATTTCTAGCTGGTGGTGGCCTAACTTCAAGCTCTGCGTCTGTCTCCACGTGGCCACCTCCCCTGTGTGTCTGTGTCCTCCTCTCTTCCATCTCCTATAGAACACTTGACATTGGATTTGGGGCCCATTCAGGTAATCAGGATGATTTCATCTCAAAATCCTCAAATTAATTATAGCTACTAAGACCCTTTTTCCAGATATGATCGCAGGTGGACGTACGTGTTGGGTGGGCCACGCTCCATGTGACTTCAGAGTAGACCGCACCTGCTCTATCAAGAGACACCAGGGCTCCTTACATATTACAAGGGGAGCAGATGCTCCTGGCCATCTCTCCAGGATACAGGTTTGGGTTCACAGCAGTCTTCTTCCCCTCAACCCAGCTGATAAATTCTGTGAGAGCTGGGTTGAGGGGAAGAAGACTCCTGAGAACCCAAACCTGTATCCTGGAGAGTCAAAGTTAGAGCTCTGACCAAGGCCAGCAGGCAGAGAGCATAGCAAGGGTTCCCACCAGGGGGGCAGGGGGCATCTGCATTCAACACGAGGGCTCTGGTTCTCTTGGGGCTGGGCTGGCCCCTGCACACCTGGACTTGAGGCGGGAGACTGTGGACCCTGCCTTCCAGCGTGGGGTTCTGATTTGAGCAGCTTTGTGAGTGTGAGCTAAAAGAGGGCAGCTTTGGAGCCCAGCCAAGGGGCCCTGCTGGAACATTGGCAAGGGAGTCACTGGAGTGGACAAGCATCTGAGTGTCAGGGCAGGACCAGGCAACATCCGGTGAGAATGGGAAGCCTAGCCAGATTCTCCTGTTCGTTCTGGGTGTTGGGCATCTGGAAGCAGGCTGGCCTGAGGAAATTCTGAGCTCATTGGGCAACTCGACTGAGAATCAGGTGGGAGAGCATGAGTTAGGAAGGGCCAATGAGGGGGGCGCCTGGGTGGTTCAGTCAGTTGAGCGTCTGCCTTTGCTTCAGGTGATGATCTCAGGGTCCTGGGATTGAGCCCTGCATTGGGCACCCTGCTCGGCGGGGAGTCCACTTCTCCCTCTGCCCCTTCCCCCTGCTCGTGCTCGCTCTCTCTCTCTCTCTCTTAAATAAATAAAATCTTAAAAAAAAAAAAAAAGGAAGGGCCCATGAGGGAGAAAACAGACTCCTGCAAATGAAGCCATGTGAGAATTTAAGTTGGAAAAAACTTACCCTCTAAGCTAATAGTCATAAGAACTGCCGTTTAATTGAGTACGTAGTGTTAGGCACTGTTCTAAACATACCATGTGGATCAATTCTTTAAGTCTTCAGTCATAATCTTATGAGGTAATAATATCATCCCCATTTTACAGATGAGGAAAGTGAGGCCAGAGAGACTAAGTCATGCCCAAGGTCACACAGCTAGTAGGTAAGCATTTGAGCTCCATGTGAACCCCCAGTCTGGCTCCAGAGTCCGTCTCTCCCACACAGACTGCCAATCGTGCTGGTTATGTGGGAGAGAATGAAGGAATTTCATTAATCTTCAGACCTTCCCTGTTAAGTAGGCAAGGCAGGGATTGTGGTTCATTTTGCTGATTAGAAAACTGATCTTCAGAGAAAGTGAATGGCTTGGTTCATTTCAAGCAGCAAGACCATGGCAGCGCCGCTGTTTAGACCTAGGTCCTCTGGGGCCATTCCAGTGCCATTTCTACTTCTCCATGCTGACTCGGCTGGAGGGCTTCTGCATCCTCAGGGGCCATGTGAGCAAATATTCCTGGGATATGAGGCATGCCCGGAAAAAGAGAGCAGGCTGAGTTGAAAGTATTGCCGTATTTAGAGCTGAAACCCTGGCATCTTCTTAAGGACATCCGAAGTCACTGATTCAATTTAGCTAGCAATTAGTGAGCCCCTGCTCTACCCCAAGAATGTGGAGCTTCATCTTTGGAGAAGTCCTGGTCACTAGACCTCTTTCCCACCACAGAACTGGCACCTTCTCAGAAGCCGGCAAATGTTCGGCCCTGGCGTTGGCCTTACCACCAATGGAGAATGACGCTGGGATGAGCTAGAAAGCCCAGGGATGCTGGATTCCAGCTGCAGTCCTGACCTAATAATAATCAGTGTAATCTTTCTGGTCCTCAGTTTCCTTCCCTGTAAAATGAGAACATTGGGCGGACCACTTCTTAGATGTCACCATACATTAACTTTCTAGGAGCCTATGATTTCCTAAATTTGCATCTGTGCCTTCATCTGCAATGGAACTTGATCTGTTCTGATAATCACACCTGTGTGGCTGTGACTCGAGTCTTATTCATGCATTTTCACCATGACTCTGTGAGGCCGGAGGGACTCTCCCCATTTTTCAGGGGAGGGAACTGAGGCCTGGAAAGTTAAGTTCTGGCTCCAGAACCCAACAGCTAGCAAGATTTGAACTCAGGTCGAGGGATGCCACAGCCCTTGCATTGGCTCGGAACAATCCCGTTCTGTCCACCCACCCCTGGGGACCCACAGTGGCCTGGCTGGGCTCAGACTGCCTTCTCACTGAGCTAGGAAAACAAGACAGCTCCGTGACCACTTGTCAGGACTGTGGCAGCTCAGGTTGCTGAGAGAGAGCTCACTGCATTATAAAAGTGAGAGCTTCCGTTCCTGACTCGGGCTGGGCTGGAGCCCCGCACCGGACCCAGGCTAATGGCTGTCTGGCTGCCAGGTCCTTGGCAGCTGCCAGTTCCGGGGGGCGACCCACGACCAGGTTTTTGAGGTTTGCTCAGCTTTCAAGTCTGGCCACATTCAAACCCTTGCCAAGCCTTGGGCCAGCCTCAGGAAATGCCTCTGGCAGTTGCAGCTGCATCCAAATAAAAACAACTCCACAATGACTGGCAAGGGCCTGTTCTGCATGAGGGGCTCCAGGGGTGCAGGGGGATCCAGACCCCTTCGAAACCCTGCAGCCCAAGGTGCAGCTCATCAGTGAGGGTGCCGACAGCCAGGCTCAGACCCAGCTGGAATCCTGCATACACACAGACCTGGAACCACATACTGCCCTGTGACCCCCCTTCTTCACTGTTTACCTCAAGGTCTGGCCAGTTTACTTGTCCCTCATCAGCTTTGTACTGTGCTGTGTGTGTCCACCTGGGAAGGGAAGCCACATAGTCGAGTAGTGAGCTCCCCTTGGCACCCCCACTGATTGCCTGCAAGGTACAATTCACTCTATTTATTCATGTCTGTCCTGCCATTTGCTAGTTGTATGACCTTCAGGAGCTCATTTGACCTCTCTGTGCCTCAGTTTCTCATGTATAAAATGAGGGTAATAGTTGTACCTCACAAGGTTGTTATAGGATTAAATGAGGGCACCCGGGTGGCTCAGTCATTAAGCGTCTGCCTTCGGCTTGGGTCATGATCCCAGGGTCCTGGGATTGAGCCCGGGTTGGGCTCCCTGCTCAGTGGGGAGCCTGCTTCTCCCTCTCTCTCTGTTGTTCTCCCTGCTTGAGCTCTCTCTCTCTCTGTGACAGAGAAGTACAACTATTACCTGTGTCAGGCTAACGAGGCACTCTCTAGTCTCGCGCCTTGCTTTATCAGAAATCTGATTACACATCTTTTCTTCCCACGTCAGGCAAACGAGCCACTCTCTAGTCCCATGCCTTGATTTATACTCTTCATGACACTTAACATCTATTTCTTATCTGTCTTCCCTTTTGAATGTGAGGTTCATAAAGGCAGGGACGCTATATGCTGGTGCCTAGAACAGTGCCTATCCCTTGTTGAGTATTTGTTGAATTGAGGGATCCCTGCATGAATGAATTCACAGACCACTGACAAGACTCGCCGGCCCTGGTCCATTCAGCCATGGTGAGAAAAGGCAATGTGGCTCACAGGGCGGGCTGCCTCAGATAAATCTGGTAAGTCATCACTTAGATTAGACTTAACAGTCTCCATAGAAATAACATACACCCCTAGAATCTTGCACTCCCACAAGTTAGATTTATCTATAGGACAGCCCATGAATATTCAGATAGGACATCTCACTGTAAAGTGTAGCCATTTCCTGGTTTGAGAAATTCCAGCTTGAATGTGACCGATCTAGCATAATGTTGTGGGATTTATACTTTCTGTAGAAGACATCTATTGCTTTACCTATCTGGCACCCCTCCTTTTCATCCTAGGAACAGAATTCCCTTTTTGATGTGTGGGAAATCGTCCTATTTCAACTCTATTCGTTTATTTTGAGTAGGTGTCACCATGTTCTTGTAAACCCCCTTCCAAGTCACAGTTGATTGGACCAAGGGTAAACAAATCCCTCAAGTCAAGTCCCCAATTTTTATTCTTGACACCAATGAGAGAGGGTGGTTCAGTCTTTCTCTGGTTGTGGGAAGAAGCCACAAGCTGTGAAATTTAAGAACTGTTTGTAGCCAAGATCTCTAGAAGCTGATCTGTAGGGAAGGGTCATGATTCAGGATGCAGAAAACTGGAGAGAGAATATGGAGGGCAAGAGTGCTGACAGCATTTGGTGGAGATCCAATGGATGTCTGTTCTTCCTATCCTTCATTCAGTCCATCCACCAATCCTTCTTGGTAGACCTTCCCCAGCCCCATCATGATTCCTTTTTCAGTTCAGAGGAGTTCTAAGCTTGATTTTCTGCCACTTCTGCTGGTTTTTTGCAGACTCAGATTTTCATCACACCTCCCCCTCCTTCCCATGTATATAGCTGAACACCCCTGTGAGCAACCAGAAAGGTCCCTTCCAGTCGGCCAGCCTTGAATTTGAAACCCTGAAATTACAGAGCTAGATGCGGCCTTATAGCCAGTATTTGAGGTGGAGATTGTGGCAGGGAGGAATATTCTAGGGGACAGAATATAAAAGGAGAAAGAAAGGAAACTACTTACAGAATACTTATTCATGTTCATTTATTATGTAACCCTCGTAAGTTCATTTATTATGTAACCCTTTTCTAACCTTAGAAAAGATAAAACTGAGGGTTGAGTAGATTAAGTAATTTGCTTAAGGTCAATTCATAGTTGAGGTGGAGCTAGGATCTCAACTCAGTCCACTCCACTCTCCCCACCCCTGGAGTTGAAACAACAGTGACAAATCCTGAGTCTCTGAAGTCAGAAATTCCTCTCTGTATCCCCTTCAACACCATTATTTCCCCTGATGGCCGATTCTGCCTGACAAAGGAAAAGGCAGTGCCCTGAATCTCTTTGCCCTTGTCCTTCTATTTCATGTGTTTCCCTGTCTCCTCACTATTTTTTAAATCTCTGTCTTTTTATTGGGAAAATGCTAAATATCAAGAGAAGGTATTCTGTTATATATGTACAATGATGGTTGTTTCTTCTTACTTTGAGTCTGGAACATAAAATATCTGCTTAACATCATGGCTCCTCTGGAATTCTCACTGAAAACTTCTTAAACAGAGTATTCCAAAGATAAACTCTGTTTCCTCTTACTAGGTAATTTTTTTCCAGTTTTATCGAGAAATAATTGACTTCATGCTGTATGAGTTTAAGGCATACAGCGTGATGGTTCGATTTACATAAATTGTGAAATGATCACCACAATAGGTTCAGCTAACACTCACCTCATAGAGATACAGTGAAAAGGAAAAAAAAAAAAAAGTTTTGTCTCTTTGTGATGAGAACTCTTGGGATTTACTTTTTTAACAACTTTCCTGTACAGGTGTCCCCCACTTTCCAAAGGTTCTCATTAAGCCACTTCATTTTTACGAAAGACCTACACGAGTACCTGTTTTCACTAACCAAAAGAGAGCTGAAGAGGATTTTTGCTTATGCGAAAAAATACCAATATGGTACTAATGTAGGTCTTTCCAAAAGGTGAAGTGGCATAACATGAACTTTCAGAAAGCAGAGGATATTTTCACTCTGAGCCACTTTGGCTTATGAGAGTTTTCATAGGAACACCCTGCTTTCAAATAGCAGGGGAGATCTGTATATCATACGGCAGTGGTAACCACAGTCATCATGTTGTACATTACATCCTTAGTGCTTATTTATCTTATACCTGGAAGTTCGTACTTTTGACCACCTTCCTCCAACTTCCCCTCGTACCAGCCCTACCCCCTGCCTCTGGTAACCACAAATCTGATCTCTCTTTCTATGAGTTTGTTTGTTTAGATTCTGCATAGAAGAGAGATCATACAGTATTTGCCAGTATTGCTGCCTCCTTGACGGTTCAGCTCAAATGTGGGCCCAGGCAAGAGTTATCCCATAGGTCTCACTAGCAAAGCCTGCCACATTTAAACACACTTTTCCTTAAGACTGGTTAAGAATAAGACAGAAATCAAAACAGAGAATGGCACATAGCTTTATAACCTGGCTTATAACACATGACCCTCTCATCACAGTTGAGAAACCCTGTGGCCATCTCTCCCTGACCTCCAGCCTGCCCCTCGGAGCAGAAACCATCTCTCCCTCACTACTTCTAAACTCTTCGACATCCAGACCCTGGAGAATAAGAACCAAAGAGAATCAACTATTCTCGTTTGTTATCTTCCTGACTGTCTAAAACCCTACCTCTTAAATTCTGATCTCCTGGCTCATGCTCTGTCTCTACCCAAAAATTATACATGCCATGCCTCTCATATACCCACAGAGGCTGGTCTTATTCTAAGGCCTCAACAAAGAGGCCATGTCCAAATAAAAGGCAGAATATCAGCATTACACAAAAGCATTACACAAAAGCTGTACTATAAATACACAATATTGAATTTGGATTGGGATGGGTTTGAAATTTTTCCTTCTGTACTTGTCTGACATCAAGGGGGTTGGGATCTATGTTTCTTAGGCGTCTACGATGGGTCAGGCATTGAGCTATCTGCTCTCACATATTTTAAACAGTTTAAAGGAATCTTCAAAGCAATCCAGTATAGCAGATACTATTATTAATCCCCTCTTTACAGTAGGGAAAATCAAGACTTAGGTTAAGAAACTTGCCCCAAGTCCCTTGCTAGTAAGTGACGAAATGGAATGTTAAGTGCATGTGACTCTAACTCCAAAGCCAAGACTCCAAATGTTAACACTGCCCAGGAGCTGCTATCACTGGATTCCCATTTCTGTCTTGGTTGAGCACGTGAACACTGGTTGACTGACCAGAGGCCGTTCCACTCCATCCCAAATGTGAAAGAATAATCCCCCTTGCACGTGACTGGTTCAGGGATGGGGAAGGCCTAAGCCGTTTTGAGCAAATGAGACAGGAGGACAAATTTACTGGGAGTTTTTGGGAAAAAACCTTTTTGGTCTGAAGAGAAAAAAATCACAGGAAGCCAGCCTCTCTCTGCTGGGTTAGAAGAAGGAAGCATGCACCCTTGATTGCTAACGCCAACTATCCCACGGGGCTGGAGAAAAGCAGCTTTGGCATGAAGCTAACACTGGGAACCTCAGAGCACACCCTGGGTCTTTGCCACTGAACCTCTTGGCCACCCAACCTGCCAGCCTCCCTGCCTCAGGGCTCTTCATGTGTCAGCTAATGTTGCTTTTGAGTTGGATTTTCTGCAGCCCAAAGATAAAAGCATCTTCAACAATACAGATACTGACACCAACATTGTTGTGCATTGTTATTTGACCCCTAGACTGTATATATGCTTACTCTGAGTCCTTTCTCTTCCACTTAAGAGCTGGGAAAATTTGCTTGGGCAATATGCTTACTTTTATTTCTGTTTTCTCACCTGTAAAATAAATATAGTGATGTTGTTGCCCTTGAAGGATCTTTGTGAGGATTGAGATAATGCCCATGAAGCACTTAATGCAGGGTCTGACAATAGTACATACTAGAAATTGCAGGGCTAGATTAAGGTTGACCCCTTCTGTTTCCATCTTTTCTCCATCACCCAGTATGCTTTGCAACATAAGCCAAGTGGTTAACAGCTAAGATGACCATACAGTCTGTCACCCAGATCAGGATGTTGCTATCCATGATAAATGCTAAACCAGAATACAGGGACAATCGGCCCTGGGGAAACTTGGGTCTATGGTCACTTCAGTAATATCAAGAACACACCCTGGACAGCCACATTTTCAGGGAGAGTCATCAACCTAAGATAGGATTACTGAGTTCAGTAGTAAATTCTCGGAGGATCCAGAAATGTAAAAATGTCAGTGATGAATGAGAGTTCTTCACAAGGACACCACTCCTAGAAGAGCTGGACTGTGACACAGAGCTAATGTCTAGCATATTTCCTCTCTGCATTTATAACAATGGAAACTTTTAACAAGCTCTTTGCAAACAATACTCAGCTTTTCTCTAAGCCCGTATCTGACTGCGTTTCAAAGAGATAGTGGGAAGACAGCCTTTGAGGAACCATCTTAATGTAATTATATGAGAAGGATTATTACCCCAAGTTGAAGAGATGACTCTCTTTTTCTTTATTCTGTGCCAGAGCAAATTTCAGGAAATGAGTTCAAGCTGAATCTTCCCTGCTGCCACCTCAATATTGAGGGTGACAGAGTCTCAGGACCCAAGAGCATGTGCCCCGTGATCAGCAGTGCCAGGCTAATGTCGGCCCTAAGAAATCCTTTAGACTATGTGATGACTCTAAGAAAACTTTTAGACTTCAATGAGGCCCTTCCTTGTTTTTAAAGTTTATTTATTTATTTTTTTTACTAATCTCTACACCCAACATGGGGGCTCGAACTCATGACCCCAAGATTAAGAGTCGCCCGCTTATCGGACGGAGCCAGCCAGATGCCCTGAGGCCCTTCATTTTTAAGATGATAGCAGCCATTTTCATACCATGAGGGAAGTCAGCTTGAGGATGAAGCTGCCTCACAGAGGAGACCAGAATTGAGGAATGAAACTGAATTCCTGAACAAACCTAGTCTCCATACCACTGGTATTTCAGTTTCATGTGCCTATAGATATGATTTAATGTTAACTTAACTTGAATTAGATTTCCTCTTACTTGCTACTGAAGGCCTTTTGGGTGGAGTATTTCTTTTTTTTTTTTTTTAAAGATTTTATTTATTTATTTGACAGACAGATAGACAGAAGAGTACAAGCAGAGGGAGTGGCAGAGGGAGAGGGAGAAGCAGGCTCTGCACTGAGCAGGGAACCCGATGCGGGACTCGATCCCAGGACCCTGAGATCATGACCTGAGCCGAAGGCAGATGCTTAACCATCTGAGCCACCCAGGCGCCCTGGGTGGAGTATTTCTTTGCAGGCATTTATGTAGGTGGAAAGCCCCTTCTGGCTCCCAATTCTGGCCATTAAGGAAAGTCACAGTAACTGTCCTAGTGGCCCTTCTTTTGCAGCAACCTAACTCTTATAGAACTTTAGAGAATGTATGATCCTGAATCGTATGAAATTGCCAATATTTGGTCATCTTTACCCATAAGATGGCCATTTTATTGGCTCAATCAATTAGCAAGAAGTAGGTGCTTTTTAAAAGCTAAGGAGATTTTCTCTACCTCCAAAATGCATTTCTTACCATTCCACTTTTCTCCATCCCCATTACCATCATTCCAGCCTAAATCAGTGCCATATCTTGCCTGAAGGGCTGCTATATCCTCCCTTGCTCTCACTCCTGTCTACCTCCAGTCCACTCTCCATACTGCAGCCACAGTGACCTCTTCAAAATGGAAATCTGATCAGGTGCTCCCCTGTTTGACATCCCTTAATGGCTTCCCATTCCTCTCAGAAAAATGTTTCAATATCCATAAAAAGCTGCCAAAACTTTCTGCAACCTGAACTCCTACCACATCTTGACATTGCCTTAGCTCTCTTTCCCCTTCTTAGTCACACCAAGCTTTCTTACCTCCACGTCTCTGCTCATCCTGTTTTATTAGCCCAGAACCCCCCCCCCCCCCCCGCCCTTACCTGTAGAACTAGGTTCTCTGCGGTCAACTTGGCACAGCCACATCTGGCTAAGATTAGGAACTACATTTAGTAGAACTCTATTCCTCACTGGCAACAAGAGGAATTCATGTAAGATTTAAGAAGTGAAAATGAAGTAGAGTCCTTTACTCACACAAAATCATGGCAGTCAAACATGGCAACAGTTTGGTGATGGTCAGAGAGCTTGGTTAGGTGCAGTTGCTAGATAGGCTTCTCAGACCTCACCACAGCTCCCACCACATGGTCTGTGGTCTAACTTTGACAGCCAGATAGACCCAACTCAAAATTCCCAGCACACTGTAGCTTTTCCACCCACACCTGTGCTTCAAGCTGGAATACTTAGCACCTGCTTCTCCAAACCTCTGACTCTTCTTCCAGATCTTCACTCCCCCGGCTTCTCCCACATTCATGGAAGCTCTGCATTAAACCCTTTATCCTTGTAATGTTTAAAGGGATGATTTTTTCCTGACCAAAGTCAAGCTGTTACACCTGCCAACATTCTCTACCTCCTACTTGTATCAACTTAAGTGTCATTTCTTCAGGGAGGGCACTTAAGACTCTTAAACTGTATTCAGTCCCCCCTTTATATGGGCTCCTGATATACCCCCCTTCATAACATTCTGTATTAGTCATCTCTGGCTCGCTCTTGCTCATGCTCTCTCTCTCTCTCTCTCTCTTTCACACACACACACACACACACACACACACACACACACACACACAAATACCATAAAGTGGGCGGCTTAAACAATAGCCATTTATTTTTTACAGTTCTGGAGATGGGAAGTCTAACAAAAATTGAGGTGCAGCTCATTCAGTTCCTGGTAAAATCCCTCTTCCTGGCTTGCAGACAGCTACCTTTTCATTGTGCCCTCACGTGGCACGGAGACAGGGAGAGAGAGAGAGAGAGAGAGAGAGAGAGAGGACTCTGGTCTACCCTCTTCTTCATATGAGGATACTAATCCCATCATGGGGGCCCCACTCTCATCACTTCACCTAAACCTAATTACTTCCCCAAAGCTTCACATCTCCCAATACCATCATATTGGTATTATTATTAGGGATTTGGAGGGGGGGATACAAACATTCAGTCCATAGCACTCTCCTCACACTCAAATTAGTATTGAATACCTATTGATCTTCCCTGTTACACTCTCAGGAATTGAGAAGAATGGGAAATAATTTAGGCATGTGAAAAATTTCTCAATATTGAATCTCTAATGCTCAGTAGAGTACCAGAAACACAGTAGCTACTCAATAAGTATTTGTAGAATACTGGATGAGTAAATGAAAGAGAGATTGTATTCTATCAGAACCTTCTATTGCAAATGGTCTTAAGTCTATGCAGAAATTTTACATATTGCTGGTTATTTGACTATAATATCTTAGAGTTATTCAAGCATTCAATAAGTACTTTTTATGTTTTTCAATTTGGGTGAGGAGAAAAGGGTCATTCCAGTAGGAAATAGTAATTTTTAATGTTTCTATCAGGCAGGCAAAATCAACTGTGAATTTTATTGTTGGAAAATCTCCTTCCTTTACATTCTTGCCACCAGAGATCCAAAGCACTTGCTCTTGGGGAAGAAGAATGGGGAATAATTCTGGCACATGAAAAACATTTCTCACCAACCCACAGAACACTCAACAGTCTGTGCTTGTACTCTTAAGAATAGAGAAGTGAAAGCCTCAGCTTTCTTACCTAGACATGATTATTAAAAAACACTCAGTGACTGAAACAAGCCCACTCATCAGGGCTCTATCACAGTAAAGTGATAGCAGGATAGCAGCAAAGTGAAGGTAGCAGAGATAGTAAGGGAGTATTTTGCTGGCTCTTTCTCCTGTGGGGTACTTTAATGGGTCCCTTGGAGGTCCCCTGCTGGAGATGGGAAGTCTAAAGTTCTCCTGGGACAAGCAGTGCCTCCTCCCCCCGGCCACAGGGTGGTCCACCCCTCTGTAAAGTTACATCACCACCCCAGACAGTCCTCCTGGGATGGGTCCCTCTTAAGGTGACCCCACTCTGGCCCTTCTATAGAGGAGGCCTTTATTTAGTCCACAAGAAATTATATCCCTTTATTTGCCATAGGTGGGAATGCAGCAACCAGGAAAGTCTTTTCTGTATTTTGCTCTGCCACATGCAGCAGCCTTTAGATTTATCCCTTGAGAGTCACTGGGTCCTCCAAATTCCAGAGAACACATGCAAATCTCTCTGAATGATTCTCTTAAAACACTGTCTTCATATGGCTCAAGGTAAAGGGAAAGTACCATGGGAGTAGATAGGAAAGATGAAAATTAGCATACTTACAACTTCTTCAAAAACAGTTCTTCCTGCTGATGTGGTTATGAGCTAGTGCTAGGAGACCCTCTTAACAAGTCAGGCATAGCTATTCTCACATGTCTTTAGGATGTGTGGCTGTTCTTAACCTTTTGGTCCTCAAACAAAATTCCCAAGAAAGCAGGAACAGTCCCATTTAACATCCTGTTAACATATACAATGGAGTGTTGCTGGGTTTTTTGTTGTCGTTAAAGTTTTTCAATATTGTATTTATGGTTTATTTTCTAATTCATTGGATCATCAAAACAATTGATCATTGTTTGAAAGAGAAGTCACTGGTAAGCAGATACTTTAAAAAATGACAAGAAGAACGTGAGGAAGACTCATGTTTTACCCATCATGGTAGAGGATACTTACTATTCCCTAGCCAGCAACCAGTTACCCTCTTCTACTACAAGCACCTGGGTAAACCAACTCCCTTCCTGGTTCTCCTCCTACTTCACCTCCAGTCTCATGAATGGTCATTCATCTAACAAATATTTACTAAGCACCTACACTGTGCTGGGCACTGTCCTAGGTGCTGAGGATACATTCCCGTAGAAAGTAGATAAAGTCCCTGTACTCAAGGAGGTTGCACTTCAGTTGAAGGAGAGAAAGACACTAAACAAAATAAGTAAGTAAAATGTATGGTATATTAGTATGTAATAAGTACTCTAGTAAAGCACTTCCCGGGTATTATTCCAATGGGGGAGAGATTTGTAAAGTAAGACATAGTAGTCCTGGGAGCTGGCATTCTAGTGGAGACTGATATGTAAACACAATTATAATACAATGCTGCTTAAGTGAGTCAGATAGCAGGGTGTGTGCAGAATGCTAAGTGACTAACCCTGCTCAAGGGCATCGGAGAAGATTTCACTGGCTTTCTGTTTGGAGAACACAGAATCGTTTTATAGAAAAGTCATGATAACTATCTTCAAATGTTAGCTCTGGCAAGGCTTTCCCTAGAGCCCCAGGCAGTTACCACTGGCCCCTCCCAGTACTTGCTTCAGCTTGTGCTTTCCTTTCTTTCTCCTGTTCAGCACTGAGGCCAGAAGCAGTGCTAAGTGGAGAGCTCTTTCTTCCGAAGTGCTAACATTCTGATGCCAAAAAATCCTCACTATGCTTCAGGGTCTTTCTGTCTTCCTGCTCTCTACATCCCCTTCCTTCAGAAGAACAGAGAAAAATTTGTGGTTAGACGTTGCAGTATGTTACTGATTGAGGGAAGACATTGTGCACGCGCTAAGCTGTTCTCAGTGGTGCAGGGGCTTAGTGTTTCTGTGGGTCCTGCATCCAATTACACTTCTCAGAGAAGAGTGTCCCTATTTTCTTTTAGAGACCCTCCTTTCCTCAACCCCAGGCTGTGTGGATCAGGGACCTAACTCTTCCCCCTGAATCCAGATGTGGGCACATTACTGAAACACGACCAGAAATAGCACCACATGCCTATGGCCACAGTGATAAGTCAAGCAGTTGGCACAAGACCCAAGCTGGCCAATGAGAGCTAATTAATGAACATTGCCTTAAGGTTTTGCTGATAGGGTGTTATCCTAAAGCTGCTGGAGATGAAGAGAGGGGTGACCATGTGGCTAGAGCTCACTTGAGAATGAAACCAGTATCAAGGAAAACAGATCTGAGAGATGTAACAATACTGTGCTATAATGGCATTGCTTGAGCTTCTAGATCCAGCTATACCTGAAGCAGTTACTCTTGAGCTTTTCACTATGTGAGTAGTAAATATCCCTTTTTCAAAGGCTCCTGACAATCATACATGGACATTTCTTTCAACTTTCAAATGGAGGTCTATTCTATTTGCCAAAAGAAATTTAAATTTCAGGAGGACTACGGAGGTTATTTTTTAAGTGGATTTCACACAGTGATTTCACACTGGCTGAGAGAAGAAATCTATCTTGAAGAGGGATAGCACTTAAGCAAGAAACAAGCCTGGGTAGGAACAGGGCATATAAAACACATAGCCCAGTGAGGAGCATTGGGGCCCAAATAAGGGCCATTAAAGAAAGTAGAGAAAACAAAGATAAGAATATCTAGGATCATGGGCAGATTCTGTTCATAAGATAATCACTTCTCCCTTTATACTCTAGTGTTTACCAGAAAAATGTGACACATAGTATCAATGCAGTGATTATTACCATTGTGTTTGTTATTATTTATGGATAGTGGCAAGAAGAGGCAACCCAAGATTATACAGCGGTACATTAATCAGAACTCATTTGAGTTCAAGCGAACAAAACCCAAATCAAATAGCTTAAGCAGAGAAGGAGAATTCCTTAAAAGTTCGCAGTGGGGGGCTTAGCTGGATCTAAAGGCATCTCAACTGGAACCATGGACTAGAACCCAATAGAATTCTCTCCTCTAGTCATGTTCGCGTCTCTTGGTGTGTCAGCTTCCTTTTCTCCCATTGCAACCCGGATTTATTCTAAACAGTGGGGGGCAGCGCCCCTCGCAAGCAGAGAGGAACTGACACTTGCTCTGCCTTTTCATTTCCAAGTTCCAAAATCCCAAGGAAGATATGTGACTGGCCCACCTTGAGACAGGTGTGGGAAGCCAAGGAAGGGGCCAGGCTTGGCAACCTATAGCAAACGCTGTCGGTGCCCCATCCAGATCTCTCAAACACTTCAATTCCAACTGCCAACATCTGCATCCCTGTGCCCAAGAGCCCACTTCCCAGAGCCATGAAAGGCTGCTCTGCCAGTAAGTGGCTGAGCAGGAGCCCTGGGGAGTTCTCAGCCCCTACAAATAGTCAAACACTATCTGGAACTGGTGTATAAATACTCCAGTTCCCTCAGTCCTTGGGGAGCATGATTCTGAGGCATGTGGTTTGCACCGTATCCAAGAGCTTCCCCACAGAGTGGTGATCCAGGAACTCTCTGGAGTGGTTGGCTTCATAAGGCATACTTTGTTGTCTGCCTTCCTTTCCTTTGTGAATCTCCTACCAAGGTTGTCTGCACCTCTCAAATAAACCACTGGTTCAGGCTGTTTCTGGGGAAACGCAAACCTAAGACGTAAGCCAAGGAAGGACCAAACTTGAGTATCAAAAGCCCAAACACAAGACCAGGAGACCAGGGTGACACATTGGGAAAATAAAGGAGAAGCTAGTTCCGGGCAAGATGTCTGAGACAGGGGCTGTTCCTCTGACCACTCTATAGCTCTCTGGGGCAAGGTCTTGGACAGGGAGCGGGCAGCAACATGGACAATGCTAGACACAGGACAGACAATGCAGTGCGTTTTCCGCCATTGAATTCTGAAAGTAGAAGCTTCCACCAGTCCTGTGTGTACGGAGTATGTATATGGTATGGTTTGTGGGATATGAATAGATGTGTGGCTGTGGTTGTATTTAGTGGTGTCAGGGCAGGGTGGGGTGCGTGCAAGTGGTCTATTTTCCTCACCTCCTGGCTGCCCCTATCTGGGGAGCTCTGTTTGCATGCACAGCAGTGACTTTCTATGGGACTCAGTCATTCCCTCTGGAAGGGAGAAAAGGAGGCCCTGGAGATGGGTAGGAACTTTGAAGGCTGTGGTGCTCCAATTACTTGTCAGAGAAACCCTTAATAAATAAAAAGGGAAAGGAGGAGGTGTGGGTGACAGCGACAGGGAGAGAAATATGAAATGTGAAGGCTTTTGTCCGTGGCTCTAAACCAAAGCATTTTGGGTCCTGAGATGAAAGATAGTGAAATAGTCTTTGGCCAGGCCTCGTCTCTGCTCTGCCGCAGCCTCAGGCCAATGGGTGTGCAGCCCTCACCTTCCTGCTCACAGGGAGAAGCAGGTGACCTAGTTCCCCCATCTGGAGCTAGTGATGAACAAAGTTCCCCGTAGGGAGGGCACCTGTAGAGAACATAGGACACCCCCTGGCCGTGCTGGTGGTGGTGCGTGTGTGTGTATGAATGTCAGGGAATAGATTTGAGGTAGAGCTGCTTTTAGCTGCTTCTCCAAAGTAGGCCACTATGCACAATTTCAAGAGCCCAGACTAATTATCCACCATGGGGAAAAAAATAAAGGTTAACACATCTTCCTGTCCTTGGATATTTCCAGAGAACATTCAGGGGAAGTCGTTGATTATCCCACCTCTCTCCTCAGAAATAAAACAGAATTCCAAACTGAATGGATAATGTGCTCTATATATCAGGCTACTTTTAGTCCTTCCTTTTTTTTTTTTTTTGGACAGATTTTTTTTTATATATATATTTAAAAACAAAATCAACCACCCTCCCAAATAACCTCCCAAATAAACCCCCCCAAAATTAGATTAAATAAAATTTTTAGTGAACATACCCAGCAAACATCTCAATGTGCAATTAAATACTATCTGTTTCTGCTGCAGGAACCTCAAACAAACAATATAGAACTGTTGAGGGGAAACCCAAGTTTTAACTCTTTGGGGTTTGGGGAGATAAGATGGGGGAAGCGAGAGAAAGGGGAAATCAATTTCATTCTTCTTAATTCTGTTGATATAAATATATTCATAAAGACCCCAGAAATGAAAAGGGAACTTGGGATGCTAAGGAGATCAAATAGGGAGTATGGGACCCTCCCAATTCTACCTGACAAAAAAAATCTAAAAGAAGTTAATTTTGTGGTGGGAGAAGAGATACAACATGATAGAAGAGGTAGGGAAGGAGAGGGAAGCAGGGGGACCAATCCCAGAAGAGAGGACTCATGGCAGGGGAGCAAGAAGGAATCCAGTGCCAGTGTGTCTATTTTAAGATGACTTTTCTAGATTCACAATTGTATGATGTAGATTTAAAGCTAGCTCTTTAAATCTAGCATTTTCTGCAACTGTCCTATGACTTTGAACTTTCTCCAGTCTGAGCCTCAGTTTTCCCATCTGTCACATGAGGAGGTTGGCTAAGTGATTTCCAATCTTTAGTTTTATTATTATTATTATCATTATTATTATTATTTGAGAGAGAGAGAGAGAGCACGCACGCACGTGCAAGCAGGTGGGGAGGGGAGGGACAGAGGGAGAGGGAGAGAGAGAATTCCAAGCAGGCTCCACACCCAGCAGGGAGCCCAATGCAGGCCTCAATCCCAGGACCTCAAGATCAGGACGTGAACTGGAAATCAAGAGTTGGATGCTCAACCAACTGAGCCACCCAGATACCCCATCCAATTTTTAGTTTTAACCTAAAATTCATATTCCTAACAAAATTCTACATAGAACTTCAGTAACTCAAACAAAGCACTGGTTAAAGAGAGGTTGATGGACTCAGGCCCCACTGCTTGGTCTCTCTCTTAGGCCAAAACAGTTCCAGATCTCTCTCTGTGGAACCTACTGAGTTGTATTTGATGAACCAAAGATGGTTACATTTCTTTGTGTTAGGGTCGCAGTTTTCATCCAAAAGTTGCATATAGTAGGCTGGTTCTCCTGAGCCAGAGCACTACTGCCTTTGTGCCCACAGCTCATTAGCACCTCAAGGAAAGCTTGGCCTGCATGGGGTGGCCCAGAATCCCTGTGTCAGTACCTCTCAGATAAGCCTCAAGAGGACAGGACTCAATCCCCCCCCGATGAGTCCTACTGAGCCTGTTTATAACCATAAGCCACCCCAGAGGCAGTGAGGGCCACACAGAGCTCTCAGCCCTCCAGGGAAACCCAAAGACCTTGGTCTTCAAGGAAAGGGGAGGTGAAGAGAAGTAAGTGATCTTCCCTTAGCTTACAATTCCTTTCATGACTCCGTATGACCTCCAGAATGAGATGGAAACTCTTCCCTGGATCACCCAAGGCCCTTGGTCCCTGCCTTTTCTGGTTTCATCTCCTTTCACAGCATCCCCTTGCATCCTACATCCAGCCTCATCTACCCACTGACCGATTTTGTCTACCAGCCCTTCCCTAATTCCATGACCCAGAACACTTCCCTTGCCACAAGCTACCCTCCTTTCAAAGCCAACTGGCTTCTGTGGCTCCACACCTCTTCTTCAGTGTGACTCAGACTTCCTTTCCCTTGCCCAATGCCCCCTGTCCCCACACTCACACACAAGCCTGGCCTTGGGTCAGGGCCCCTTGTCTGCCATCCCTAGCACTCTATTAGGTCCCCTAGGGCACAGATGGTGCCTAATGCTCTCGGGGCCTCCAGCACATAACAAAAATAGCTGCCATGTGCCATGTGTCAGACCTTATCCTAAGGATTTTGCAAACATAAACTCATTTACTCCTTGTAACAATTCTGTATGAGTCAGGCATTATTATCATTTCCATTTTATAGATGAGAAAATCCAAGGCACAGAATAACTTGTGCAAAGCCACACAACCCGGAGCAGAACCAAGATTTTTCTCAGGCAATCTAATGGAGCTCATGCTTTTAACTTCTATGCCCCAGGCCTGACACAAAGCCATAAACAGATTTCAACTGAATGAATTGTTTCGAACATATTTTCTAACTATGTGTTTTTTTGGTCTATGTCCTATGAAAAGACCCCCAAGATTCTCACTGGTGCCTTGACAGTGGCTGAGGCCCTGGAACAAGACCAGCTCCTTTCTTCTTACCTCCGCAACCAGGGCAGCCCACCCTTGATCTGCTTCGTATGTTGGGTTTTGCATTAAAGTCTGTTGAAGAAGGATTTCTATTGCTAAGGGAAAGAAAAATAAGAAAACAAAGAAAAAAGGAAGTTAAACATTTACTCAGTTCAAGTAATAATAGTTAATATTTATTGAGTATTAAGATGTACCAAGTACTTTATATGCTTTAATTTTTAACCCACTCAACAATTCTATGAGATAGGGATTATTACCATTCATACTGTGATTTCATAGATGAGGAAACAGAGACACAGGACATAAGTGACTTGTCCCTGGTTTTATGGCTGATAAGAGCAAAGCCAGGATTTGACACAGAAATCCTCTGAATCCCGATTCTTAACCACTGTGGTAGGTTGAATAATGCGCCCCAGAGATCAAAAGGCCCAAATTCCTGGAACCTTATATTCTTTAACCATGCTACTTTATATGGCAATTGGGACTCTGCAGATTTGTGATTAAGTTAAGGATCTTGAGATGAGAAGATTATCCTGGGTTATATAGGTAGACTCTGAATGTAGTAAAGTATCTTTATAAGAGAGGGGCAGAGGGAGATCTGACTACACAAAAGGAGAAGATAATGTGATCATGGAGGCAGAGATTGGGGTGATGTGGCTATAAGCCCAGGGATGTCAGCAGCCTGTAGAAGCCAGAAGAGGCGAGAGAAAAGGCTCTCCCCTAGAGCTTCCAGAGGGAGTGTGGCCCTCCTGGCACCTTGATCTCAGCCCAGTGAAACTGATTTTGGACCTCTGCTCTCCAGAGAAAACAATTGTGTGCTGTTAGAAGTCACCAAGTTTGTGGTAATTCGCTATAGCAGCCGGAGCTAAATAATACAGCCACCACACGTGGTGCATTCAAAAGGGGGGGAGGGACCGACCGTAAGAGGTCAGAGCCAGTGCACAGAGAAGATGTGGGGGTGCAGGCCAGGGGGCTTTGTCTCACGACTCCAATCCCATCTCAGGAAGCCTCTCACTCACTTCTGCTGACCTGCTGACTCTGTTACCGACGTGAGTGGGCCTCCCTCCCGGCCTTTTCTAGGCAGAGACTCTGTAGTTTGAACAAAGTGGGGCAGCATTTGGCAGTTCCTGCTTTAGTTTTTTTTCTGAAAATTTTTCCCTTTTTTTTTTTTTTACATTTTTACAGAGCTGGGGAAGAAGGTGGCTGGAAGGATATTTCCTTAAGTCATAAATATCCCTTGTCATCTTGAACTCCACACCTCTCCTTTCCTCCCAGATTCAGAAGGAAGGCCAAGTTACCGCTCTGCCTGGCACTGTGCTGGAGGCTTCTCTACCATTCAGCGCTGGCTTGGAGCTTTCTCCCCTTTCTACTACACAAGCGGGAACAGTGAACACCTGCACTTTGATCTTACTTAGCTGGCTGTGGGACTTTGAAGCTGAGCATTTTCCTTTACTGTAGTTCAGTTGTGTTGTTGGTACAATGTGGGTTAGGAGACCTGGACTGCCTATCACTTAAGATTAGTTTGAGACTGACGGTGAGATGCCTCTTGCACAAGCACATTTTAAACTGTAAAGCTATCCCGCACTCCAGTGGTTTCATGTGCTGGGAGTCTCTCTCCCCAAAAAGTATAAAAACTCATTGCTACTAATGACAGGAATAAGAAGAGCTACCATCTAATGATTGCTTGCTGTGCGCCAGACACTTTTCATTCGTCCATCGTTTATTCATTTATTCATTGAAAAAATATGGAGCACCCAAGATCTAGGCAATTGTGAGCACACAGCAGACTAAAGAACAATATTAGAAGCAGTCCCTGCACTCATAGAGATGGCATTTTTGTAGAGGAGGCAAACAATAATGAAGAGAAGAAGAAGCCAGCATCTGTACAATGATTCTATGAAGAGAAAGAGCAGGGTGTGGTGGGAAGGCTGTTGAGAATGGGTGTAGTCTATATTAGTTAGAAGACTCAGGACCTTGTTGGACTTTTTCACACTCTCTTATCCCAAGTATGATGGAAGAATGTTAGCTTTAAGCCTGGGTATAATGATCCATTTAGGAGGCATTTTCAGGAGACATATACAGCATCCTCTGTGACACATATTATTGGTCCCATTGCCATGAGAAACAGGTTCAGAGAAGTGAAATGATTCACACAAACTTTTCTAGTAAGTATCAGAAGTAGAACTCATAGCTAGATCTGTCTCGTGTTTCAGCGCAGACTCTGAACCACTAGCATATTCACCAACAGCTCTAAACTCATATAAATTCCTTTGTAACCATCCTCACTATCCCTGTGCCCACTCATTTCCAATACCTAACACAGTACCTTATTCTAGAAAGATCTGTTGAGTTAATTTGTATTTTGTTTTATCTTTTTAATTCAGTTTCCAAAAGAAAATGCTAAAGGAACCCCTTCTAGCTCTCTGGGGTCCAGGCTTCTCTCCTCTAACTTCCTGCATGCTGGAGGAGGGGGGAAGGTGGGTCCCTGGGCCCTGCTGCCCCTCTCCCCCACTCTATCCCTAACAAAGTTTTGAAATGAAAATGAAATCATAAAATCTCACAGAATCTGTTTAACTTCCGTTACTTTTCATTTGCCTCTCCATGGATATTCAAGAGCCAGGCCTCAAGAGGTCGTAAATCTGCTTGGTGGCTGCGATCAGAGCAATTTCACAAGCAGGAGAGAAATTCTTCACTCCAGGGAACCCGAGCTTCCCCCTTGCAATCTGCCTTGGAGATGCAAGTGAACTCATTCTCAGTCCTTACAGCGACGCCTTTCCTGGCTTGGTGGTGGCCCTCTAGCTGGACTCAGAGGAGGATGGGATCCAATGCATCTCCCAGTGACCAGTGCCGGCTCAGCTAGCCATGGAAAGCCAGCGGAGGAAGTGGCCTTGAGCACAATCCTGGCCTCCCACAGTGCCGCACAGAAAAGAGAATAAATGTGTATGGAATGAGGAATTACTGGCTACATAAAATAGGAAGTAATAATATATACCTAGCAATGTTGTTGAGGTGATTTCATAAAGTAACAGCCCATGGAAATTTCTACTAGAGAAAGAACACAGAAACGAAAGGGAGTTGTGCTCCTTCCTCCCTCAGGCCCTTCCCTTCCTTCTCTCCCTTGGCTCCTTTAAGAGTGACATCTCCTTCAGCCCCTTTCTGTCTCCTGCTTTTGAGCCTTGTCTTCCTGCTCCTATTTTTAGCAGGAAGACAAGCAAGGTGGCAGAAGAGCTCAGAGCAAAACTTTTCAAAGCAAGCCCAGAGAGCCAGGCATCTCTCTCTTAACAGTCTTCCAACCAAGTGTAGGAAGATCTGAGAGCTCAGGACAAGACTGCCCCCAATGTTTCCCACAGCCTCTAAAGCTGAACTGTTCTGCTGGCCTTTCTTTCTGAACTTATTTCAGGGAGAGTAAGGACACAATGAGGTTTCTAATTTGGTTTGCCAGTGGAAGACAAAGATCTGACCTTTACCCATCACCCTCACCTCCAAACACAAAGAATTGGAAACTAAAATGCTTTAACCTTACCTTATATTCTGCTTAAATTCAACAACACCAGCTCTCGGTCCGGGTATTTATGACTGGAACTGTATTTCTATTGTTGGTATCTATTCTAGATACTTGTCTCCCGCACTAACTCAGATCTTCTGCAGGATAAAGATTTGTCTTATTCATTTCTGTCTCCAGGATAAAGATTTTTCTTATTCATCTCTGTCTTTACATCTGGTAGATAGAGGCCCCCCCCTTCAAAAAAAAAGCCTGTTGAATAAGTAAGTTTATTTAGTGCTTATGCTATACAAAGCCCTGTCATACAGAGATGAGTGGAAAAGAGGTTCGAAACTCAAGAAACTTGCAACCTTCCAAGGGAGACACATATACATACACAAGTAGCTGTCATTTTGTAACAGTAGATGCCACATTACAGGATCCAGTATTCAGTATTAATCAGTCCATCCATCATTCCTTACTCCTTAAAATATAGTCAGTATGGTAAAAACACCATTTTTTTATCAGCAGGGACAGAAAAGGTGTCATGTGAGTTAATCATTTTGCAGTCTTCATTATGCAGATAAGACCAAATGAAACTGACATCTTTTTGCCAGGTGAGCTGGCAATCCGATATTTATTAACCTTTCATTGGCATTACTTATAATACGGGTAACAGTAACAGTGGTGCCTAGGAATAGAGTGATAGACATAAGTCAGATTTAAAGCTACCTATGAGCAGTATCGTTCCCAAGGTCTCCTTTGAATCTGTACTTAATGACTTCTGTCTCCCCTCCTCCCACTCCATCACTGTCACAATGAAAATAAATCAGCAGTTTCAAGTCCTGTCAGATACCTACTGGGGAGCTGTCTGCCTGTTTCTTACTGCTCTCTTCCTTTGAGGTTTCAATGTAATCTTCAGTTGCTGTCAGCTCTAAGAGGGAAACAAATCAACACTAGATTATATTGAAATCCATAAGGACATTTTTCAGTTGCCTCCTTGGAGATTGGGCCTACAGGTTGGAAATGGACTGTGACACAGTTCCCACTCTGATTTTCAGCTGGGGGCTCATAATTCATATTTTGATCCATGATATATGGCAGGAAAGCTTATTAAGTACATATTAAATACGTATGAAGTACAAGACATGAAAAGGTAATAACAGTGGATTCTTCCCTCCACAAAACCAATCGGGCATCCCTGAAAAGTTTGGTATCTTAATAGCAAAAAAAAAAAAGAAAAAAAAAATTAAAGCCACTAAGGTATCCAGACATGAAAAACATGTGCAATCTCACTCCTCACTCCTCTCCAGTAGGAGTAAAGGCAGGCTTCCAGGATAGATCCCACCTAACAGTCATAGACACCTCTTGTAATAAATATCAAATAAAAGCTTGCAGTCAAAGAATCATTTAGCAACCTAGCCAAGATCAGTTGTCTATCTCATTCTCTATCACCAGGGACACCAAATATTAACACATGTGCCTGACAGCTACTGTCGTATATCATATCAGGAGCATTTTAGTCTGAAGCCAATGACTTTTTTGGGAACAAGCAGTTCATGTAAAAACTTCTACCTCTAATGCTTACAGTATTCCTCCTCCTGACTTCCCTGGTTTGCATCATGGTAGCTTCTCTCTTCCATTCTAACCCTGGGGCTGCTCCCTTGGCCCCACCCAGGCAGATATTTTAGGAATAAAATACGTAGGAATAAACTTTACTAAGAAGGAGAAAGACTTATACACTGAAAGCTGTAAAACATTAATAAAAGAAATTAAAGAAGACACCAATAAATGGAAAGACGTCTGTGCTTATGGATTGAAAGACAGTATTACTAAGGTGACTATACTACCCAAAGCAATCTATAGATCTAATGCAATCCTTGTCAAAGTCCCAATAACATTTTTTGCAAAAATTGAAAAATCTATCCTAAAATTCATACAGAATCTCAAGGGACTCCAAATAGCCAAAACAATCTTGAAAAAAAAAAAGAACATTAGAGGTCTCACACTTTCTGATTTCATAATCTTACTACAAAGCTACAGTGATTGAAAACAGCATGATATTGGCGTACAGGCAGACACAGAGACCAAAGGAATAGAATAGAGAGCTCAGAAAAACATCCTCATTCATATGATCAAATGATTTTCAACAAGGATTCTGAGAACATTTAATGGATAAAGGGCAGTCTTTCCCAAATGGTGTTGGGGAAAAGGGATATCCATTTGCAAAAGAATGAAGCTGGACCCATACCTTGTGCCATATACAAAAATTAGCTCAAGATGGATTCAAGATCTAAATATAAAAGCTAAAATATAAAATTCTTAGAAGAAAACATACGAGAAAATCTTCATGGCATTGGATTTGGTTCTGATTTCTTGGTTATGACACCAAAGCACAGACAGCAAAAGAAGAAAATAGATAAATTAGACTTCAGCAAAATAAAAAAAAAAACTATTGTGCATCAAAGAACATTATCAACACAGTGAATAGAAAACTCACAGAGTGGGAGAAAATATTTGCAAAGCAATAAAGGATCAGTATCCAGATAAAGGATTAATATCCAGAATATATCAAAAACCACCTACATTTCGACAATAGAAGGCAAATAACCTGATTTAAAAATGGGCAAAAGACTTGAATAAACATTTCCCCAAAGAAGATACACAAATAGCTAATAAGCATATGAAAAAATGTTCAACATCACTAATTATTGGGGAAATGCATATCAAAACCACAATGACAAGGGTGCCTGGGTTGGTTAAGTGTTTGCCTTCTGCTCAGGTCATGATCCCAGCATCCTGGGATCGAGTCTCGCAGCCTGCTTCTCCTTCTCCCACTCCCCCTGCTTGTGCTCTCTCTCTCTCTCATTTTATCAAATAAATAAATAAAATCTTTAAAAAAAAACCCCACGCACAATGACATAGCACTTCATACCCATTAGAATGGCTGTTAACAGCAACAACAACAGCAACAAACAGAAAATAAATGTTAGCATGAGGAGAAACCAGAACACTTGTGTATTGTTGGTGAAATGGTGTAGCCAATGTGGAGAAGAGTATGACAGTTCCTAAAAAAATAAATAAATAAACATAGAATTACTATATGACCCAGCAATTCCACTTCTGGGCATATGCCAAAAAGGTTGAGAGCAGGGACTTAAACAGATTTTTTTTTTAAGATTTTATTTATTTATTTGACAGAGAGAGAACACAGGCAGGGGGAGCAGCAGGCAGAGGGAGAAGCAGGCTCCCCGTGGAGCAGGGAGCCCGATGCGGGACTCGATCCCAGGACCCTGGGATGGTGACCTGAGCCGAAGGCAGACGCTTAACTGACTGAGCCACCCAGGTGCCCCTAAACAGATTTTTTTACACCAATGTTCATAACAGCATTATTCACAATAACCAGATTGGGTGGAAACAACCCAAATGTCCATAGATGGATAAATAAACAAAATGTGATACACACACACACACACACACACACACACACACTGAATTTATTCAGCCCCAAAAAGGAAAGAAATTCTGACACACGCTACAACATGGATGAACCTAGAAGACATTATGCTAAGTGAAATAAACTAGTCACAAAAGGACAAACGTTATGATTCCACTTTTATGAGGTACCCAGACTAGTCAAATTCATGGAGACAGAAAGTAGAGTAGTGGTTGCCTGGGGGTAAGAGGAGACAGGATGGGGGGTTATCGTTAATGGGTACAGAGTTTCAGTTTAGGAGGATGAAAAAATTTGGAGGTTATGGTTGCACAACACTGTGAAAGTCCTTAATGCCACTGAATAGAACACTTAAAGGTGGTTTAAAAGGTAAACACGGTACATATTTTATCATAATTTAAGAAAAAGATAACTTTATCATCTGGAAGGAAAAACCTGCTCAGGCTCAGGCTACTCACGGACAAGAACAAATTCTGAGAATAATGAGAAATTTGAATTTTATCTTGGGACACCATTTCCCCAGATATATCTGTCCCTGAGAATTATGTGAATCATGCCTTTAAAAAAATACAAGTGCATTTAAGGAGCTCTATTTTGACTAGATAGGATAGTGTGCGGCCAGGTGGAGAACAAGTAGGTATTTCTCTCCTTTTTTTTTTTTTTTTTTAAATACAAGGTTTGCTAGAAAACACAAATGACATAGGGAAATTCTGCAGAAAATCACTCCTTACAGGAGCAAGAATCCTTTTACTAAAATACTAGAAATACTAAAGCCAATCATAGATGATGATTGCTAGGGAAGAATCTTACAGATTAAAAAGTCCAAGTCTATCTTTTTTTTTTAAATAAAAGATTATTCATATAAGAACAAGAAGAATAAAGCAGGAAATCCTGCCTTCAGGTGTGGGAAGGGCAACGCACATTCACTAGCTTTGCCCATACACAAAGCAATTCATGGGCACACACACTTTTCTCGTGGGAACAGGTAGCAGCCCACCTCCTCAGGGGCCCGGATATTTGGCATGCATCAGCTGGTAAGATCTCCAAGGACCAGCCTCTGGCCCCAGGCTTGCCAGCTGAGACACGTGATGTGTCCCCACACTGACAGCAGCCAAGCTCTCAGGAGCTGATTCACATTAACTCCATTCATAGGATGGATGTAGGGAAGAGAAGGCCAATTCGTGAATTCACAGAGATTTATAAATGTCACAGGACCAGAAATAGTCATTTTAACCCACACATTCTTCTCCGTGTTAAATCTGTGTGGGAAGCCAAATATTAATCAGAGAAGATCGCTTGGTGAACGTGAAATCAGAAGTCAGGTATTCGGAATTCACTCACATCAGGCCAGAGCAGTGTTTCTCAGGCCCCAGAGAGTTTGATTTCATTGTGCTCGTATTACTCCGGCCATGGCTATAGCTTCAACAGCTGCCCCGTTGATTAGCTGCAAACCGCTGGAGTAGTGTATGTCAATGTCTCACAAAAGCCAGGGACTTGCTGCCAGATGTCCTTTTTTTTTTTTTAAAGATTTTATGTATTTATTTGAGAGAGAGGGTGAGCCAGAGAGAGAGAACATGAGCAGGGTGGAGAGGGAGAAGCAGACTCCCCGCCGAGCAGGGAACCCGATGGGGGGCTCAATCCCAGGACCCCGAGATCATGACCCAAGCCGGAGGCAGACACTTAACGACTGAGCCACCCAGGCGCCCCGGCCAGATGTCTTGTGGTCAAGGCCCCTCTCTGAATTGTGCTCGATACGGCCAATATCTGCCTCAGAGACTCTTATTTCGTAAGTGACCATCCCCCATTTTTTCCTTCCAAGTGCTCCTTTTACCGAAGAACAAAAAGGTGAAGTGACTTGCCCCAAGGTTATACAGAGCTAGAATCAGAACAAAAGTCAGAGTTTTTCTGAGCTTCATTCTAGGGCTTTCCCACCTCACCTGTCTTTCTGAGGACTCTGTAGGGACTTCAGAGTATAGGGTTGCCTTGAAACAACTTCTGAGGTACAGAGTTGACTTGTTCTCACAAGTCACGTCAGGCCCCCATAGTTCGCATGTCATCTGCTTTTAGTTTCTTGAAGTAGGAGTTTGGGCGGGGACAGATTTAATGAGGTCAAGTTGAGACATAGTTGTAGTAATTGGAGTCTACACAGATTGGGTACCACTCCTCTGTGCTCCCTACCACACTGTGTGTTTAATTACCTCTTTCATACCAAGTTTAATTATCTAATTGTATGTCCATCTCAATCATTATCTTATTTATCTCAGCACCCCTAATTTCCGGCACGTGCCAGGCTCATAACTGAATAAATTATATTAAATCATCGTGCAGTGGATGTGAGCTTCTGGAGCTCAGAGAAAGGTCTGGACAGAAGATGTCAATAAGGCAGCCAGTGAATTATGTGATGGATGAGATGCCATCGGGGAAAGTCCCCATCTTCCAGACCTGGACACCTAACTCTGCTCCAGTCCTATCTTACACACCTGGAGAATACTCATGCTTACTGGGTCATTTTTAGTGAAGGGAAAGGGAGAAAATATTTTGTCCACATGAAGGCAATGTAATGTGCACTTACTGTTTGGGTGTGATACACTTCTAAATCTCTTTGATAGGACAGTCCCAGAAAAAAATTGAATTGAAAATGTGAACATTCCATTAATAAAAAGTACAGGAGGGGCACCTGGGTGGCTCATTCCATTAAGCGTGTGCCTTTGCCTCGGGTCATGATCTCGGGGTCCTGGGATCAAGCCCCGCATCACTGGGCTCCCTGTTTAGTGGGGAGCCTGCTTCTCCCTCTCTCTCTCTGCCCCTACCCCCCTGCTCATGCTTTCTCTCTCTCTCTCAAATAAATAAAATCTTTTTTAAAAAAATAAAAGGTACAATAAACTCGTCATGAGAAATCTAAACAACTTCAAGCCAGTAACAGTTTTTGAAAAATGACAAAGAAAATGTCCCTTACTACTCTGTATCAAGATAATAGGGTCAGAAAAGATTCAGCCCAACAGTCCTGTTGGAGAGTAAGGATCACTGGTGTTTGACTTCATGGCACTGCAAATTTCTGGAGTGTCTTCAAACCACCAAAGCAAGATTAAATTTTATTCTGAATAGTTGTTATGGGGCTTATCTTCTCATATTCTAAATTTTTGAAAATTTGTAATTCGTGCATGGCATGTATAGTAACTCTCAGTTGAACTGAATATGCACCCTTTTTCCTACCATTTTTGGTAGATGAGTGTTTATTTTATTCCTATCTAGGTGATTAGTCCTCTGAACCACTTTTCGGACACATACGTCATTGAAACCAAAAAGTTTCCATGGTCCATGTTACTATTGTTTTCAATCTTTTGACAAGAAATATATCTTATTACTTTCTTTTTGTAATATATATATTTTTAAGATTTTATTTATTTATTTGACAGGGAGAGACACAGCAAGAGAGGGAACACAAGCAGGGGGAGTGGGAGCGGGAGAGGGAGAAGCAGGCTTCCCACGGAGCAGGAGCCCAATGCGGAGCTCGATCCCAGGACCCCGGGATCATGACCCGAGCTGAAGGCAGATGCTTAACTGATTGAGCCACCCAGGCGCCCCTATTACTTTCTTTAATGTTGGTTTATCCATTGGCCTCATTTCAAATGAGAATCTTTAAATTGTTTTTTAATTTAATTTTTTATTACATAATATTTTAAGGCCATTCTTTAAGTCAGAATTGTGTCCAGAATGGCCTGGCGAGCTAAAAAGGAGATAAGCCTTATTTTTTTCCACTTTAGGACAAGGAAAACAAGGACAATGCTTTAACAGAAGAATCCATCTTTTCCAGTTTCTGTAGCTAATGAAAAGACTTTGGTTCAAAGAGCAGCAGTGGACCAGATTTCTAGGTCTTCATTACTCAAAGGGCAGCATCAATTTGGAGGATCAACCTTTTTCTGTTCTTTTTCTCCATTCCCATTGGCACAAAGGCAAATACATAAGACAGATTAAATTGAGATAGATCTCAATAGCAGTCATACAAGATTATAGAATCAAAGAAATCTAGAATTGGGAGTAATTGGTGGAACATTTAGTTTAGGGATGGCATATGTGATGGATGATATAGTTCCCCCTTACTCTCTATCCATGGCAGACATCACTAATCAATTATTGAGCCTAAATGTGGCCTAACAAATGTTTTCTACACAGGGCCCCTGGCAGCCATTACCAAGTAATCTGAGTTGCCAGAGAAGTCCTACCTAATCTGGTCTAATCATAAAGGTGACCCGTCATAAAGGTGGGCCCATAAAGATGGTTGGCCCAAGGTCACTCAATGGCTGATAGAGAAGCCCCATTCTGTACCATGTACAAATCCGTTCCTTATGAGCCTTGAATCAATCTAACGGTGCCCTAGTCCCCAGCAAGGCCACACAAGAATCTGATTTCTCTCGAAGACAGACAAGTTCCCATGGCATCAAGAAACCCAAGGGAGCAGCTAGGAACAGACAACAAAACATTACTGTTCCTCCTCCTATGCCAGGAAGAAGGCTGGAGATTAAGAGCAGGAAAACCAAGATTCTTCCCCAGCCTTATAACTGTAGGATTCTTTTTTTTTATTATTATTATTAACATATAATGTATTATTTGTTTCAGGGGTACAGGTCTGTGATTCATCAGTCTTACACAGTTCCCAGCGCTCACCACAGCACGTACCCTCCCCAGTGTCCATCACCCGGCCACCCCATTAACTGTAGGATTCTTGAAACTGTCCCACCAGGTAGCAGGGAAAGAAGGAAGGTGTCCCAGTACAAGCAATGGTCCACAAGAGGGGCATCTGACTCCCTTCCTACTTGTTCAGGTTCCCACAGCCAGCGTTTGGAAGTTCTTCAGAAACAGTTCACTTTCTAGAAAACAGTTTTCAGTCTCTAGACTAACATTGGCGGTGATGAGATGATTTGTTGGGATGAGACTTTGAGCAGACTTGGGGAATTGAATGAGAAGTCACCAAATTGAGGGGGGCTGGCTGACTATTAAATTGTTTCTGAGAAAGCAGAGATCCCCGGCTACTGCACCAGCTCCAGAGATCCCAAAGTGGGTCTGAGGGTGAAGGGAGGTGGGGGAGGGGGATGCCAAGTGAGTTAGGCAGCAACGAACTATAGCTGATCCAGTTTCTCCTGCCTTTCGCTTTGAACTCTGGGTGGGGGTTGTGGTCCCTGTAACTGAGAATGAAAATTAGTGTGCAACAAAGCATTCTCAGAGAGCCCCTGGGGACTTGAAATCTAGACCTTGGGTGCTTTTAAAAGACTAGGAGGAAAGGCAGCAGTGGGCCAAGGCCAATTTTGAACATAATTCCCTTTTATCCAGGCTTACCTGCCCCTAAAAAGTGCCACTAAGCCTTTCTCGACAGAAATGGACTTTAAGGCGGCAGTCTGAGGCACCAAGTCAAAGCAACTGGGGAGAAAAATGTGAAAGCCTCTGGATTTTTCTATTTTAAGACCAAATTTTCCTTTCCAAAGGAGGGTGGGTGGGAGAGAAGTACCATTCTAGCTGGGGTAGTCTAAGTACGGTTTTTGAGTTAAACATTCACCTTCCCTCCAAATTCAATGATTGGCAAATACAATAGCTGTGGGATTGAATAAAAGGAAGGGAGGGGCGCCTGGGTGGCTCAGTCGTTAAGCGTCTGCCTTCAGCTCAGGTCATGATCCCAGGGTCCTGGGATCCAGCCCCATATCGGGCTCCCTGCTCCGCGGGAAGCCTGCTTCTCCCTCTCCCCCTCCCCCTGCTTGTGTTCCCTCTCTCACTGTGTCTTTCTCTGTCAAATAACTAAATAAAAAATCTTAAAAAAAAAAAATCTAGCTTTAAAAAAATAAATAAAATAAAAATAAAAGGGAGTTTCCATATGATGTAATGTATGGGGATTAACATAACAATAAAAAATTTTAAAAAAAGAAATAAAGGAGACAGTGAGCAGCAAAAAAAAAAAAAAAGGAAGGGAGTTTCCTTAAACCCATTTGGCAAAAGGGGCTGTTTATAAGCCTGCCGGCATTCCAAGCCAGTTGATACACAGCCTTTTGGGTGGCTGAACCACTCCTTTGTGAACCTCAGGAAAGGAAGACGACTTTGTCAGCCCTCTGCTGGGAGCTTCTTTTGGGGGTGTCTCTTTCACCCAGGTCGAAGGACCAGAAACTAATTTAATATGCGACTGCAACAAAAGCATCTGTGATTTTTGTTGTTGTGCTGAGCACATAGCACTTTACACAGACTTTCTCATGTACATCCTCCCCCTGGGTACATTACCCCCCCACCTCGGTAATCCCCCCATTCCCACTGAGAAGAGTGAGGCTCGGACAAGTCAGGTCCCTAGCTCAAGATTCCAGAGATGGCAAGAGTGAGCAGTCCTATTAGAAAGATAATTCAGTGGGAAAACCCGGCACTTTGTAATAACTTGAAGTAAAATGGAAAATAATAGAGGACACCTTTCATAAAGAGTAAGCACTGATTTGTGATAACTTTGTTCTAATTATACATATATGTATATATGTATATGTGTTCTTGATATGATATGTATATGGTGTTCTTGATACAAAATTGGTTTCTCATGGTGGATCATGGTCAAAAGAGATTAAAGGCCACTCTACCAAACAACTAAGCAATCCTGCTTCCCTGTGTAGACGAGAGAAAATAGACTCTCTAACTGGACTTTTATTTTTATTTTTTTATAGGTTTTTTTTTTTAATTTTATTTATTTGACAGATAGAGACATAGCGAGAGAGGGAACACAAACAGCGGGGAGCGGGAGAGGGAGAAGCAGGCTTCCCGCTGAGCGGGGAGCCCAATGCGGGGCTCGATCCCAGGACCCTGAGATCATGACCTGAGCCGAAGGCAGACGCTTCACAACTGAGCCACCCAGGTGCCCTCTAACTGGACTTTTAAAAATTCGTGGAGAGAGAACAAAGGGTGGACTCCTCAGAAAGCACTAAAGGTAGAGAACTCTTGTCGATTGTTCCCTTTAGAGTTGGAGTCAACAAATTTTTTCTTAAAGAGCCAAAGAGTGAAAACTTGAGGCTAACTAGCCAGGTGGGCTCTCTCGTCACTACTTAATTCTGCAAAAGCAGCCATAGACAGTATGCAAATGAATGAACATGTTTGTGTTCCAATAAAACTTTATTTACAAAAACAGAGAGCTGGTCTTTGGGCCATAGTTGACTGACCCCTGGCTTTAGAGCCCGAGAAAAAGAAAATACCTGAATTGTCATAGTCTAGGCCTGTAGCAACTGAATGGCCCCAAATTATGAGGACAGTCCCAATTTCAAATGATCATTACCAAATTTAGTGTCCAGATTTCTGTTTCTGAAGACATAATAATCATTCTTATGTTGTTAGGTATATTAGTTATGCATTGTTGCGTAAGAAATTTCCCCATAACTTTGTAGCTTAAGATGTCAAACATTATTATTTTTTAAAAGATTTTATTTTATTTATTTGTCAGAGAGAGGGAGCACAAGCAGGGGGAGTGGGAGAGGGAGAAGCAGGCTCCACGCTGAGCAAGGAGCCCGATGCGGGGCTCGATCCCAAGACCCTGGGATCATGACCTGAGCTGAAGGCAGACGATGCTTAACCGACCGAGCCACCCAGGCGCCCCCAAACATTATTTCATAGTTTCTACGGGTCAGTACTGGCTGATGGATCAGGATGGGCCTGGTTTAGCCAGGTACCAGGAATTGTGGGGAGCCATTTTAGAGGTCCTACCAAATATGGGCTAGGTATTTTATTCATTCATTTAACAAATATTTGTGGAGCACCCACTGTGTGTCAGCCACCATTGGGGGCAGTAAACAGAGCAGACAAAAGTCCCTGCCCCCGTTCTGGTGGAAGAAGATAGATGATAAACGAAAAGAGGAATCAATATAGAGTATCAGATGGTATTATGGGCTAAATGTGTCACCCCTTCCTCCCTCCCAAATTCATATGTTGACTGTCTAGCCACCAGTGTGGCTAAATTTGGAGATGGGGCCTTTAAGTCATAAGGTAAATGACATCGTCAGTAGACCGTCCGGCCCTGATCTGATAGGATTAGTGTCCTTAGAAGAAGAGACACCAGAGAATTGGCGCTCTGTCCACCCCGCCTTTGAGCGCCAGTGTTGAGGAAAGGCCCTGTGAGGACATGGGGACACGGCAACTGTCCACAAGCCAACAAGAGGGACTACATCAGAAACAGAACTTGTTGGCAACTAGATCACAACTAATAGCCTCCAGAACTGTAAGAAAAGACATTTCTGTTGTTTAAGCCACCCAGTCTGTGGTATTTTGTTATGCCAGGCTGAGAAGACTAACACAGATGGTGGTGAGTGCCATGGAGAGAAATAAAAAACAGGGTCGTGCTGACAAAGGGTTTGGCCCTTTAATACGGGTGGTCAGGGGAGGCCTCACGGAGATGACGTCTGAGCACAGCTCATGGGAGGTGAAGGATTGAACCAGACAAATATGGAAAAGAGTTTCAGGCAAAGGGAACAGCGAGTCGGACCTTGAGACAGGGATGCGTGCTGTCCAAGGGACACGTTCCATCATGTCTGGCACAAGAATGTATGTGGAGGGTGGGGAGAAGAATGTGGAGGTTCCCGTCAGTCACTGCAAGAAGTTTTGCTTTTCCTCACTCTGGAGAAAACGGGGAGTCATCACAGGGTTTTGAACTGAGGAGGGCCATCACCTAACTGAGGTTTTCATGTATTCCTCTGTCTTCTGTGTGGGGTAAGATTAGTAGGAAAGACCGGGCTGGATGCAGGGAGTCCAGGAAAGAGATCATGGGGTCGGGGAGGTTTACAGGTGGAGGTAATGAGATGTCCACCTCTTGCTTTCACTTTCAGAAGCAAAATGTTCGTGCATCCATTTCTCCATCAGCAGAGCTTAATCAAAACACTTTTTACTTGTAGTGGGTGAAGTGCAAAGAGTGCTAGACCAAGAAGCCAGGAGACCAGGTCCTAGTCTGCAGGCTACGAGGTTAGTAGGGAGGTTAAGAGGCAAAGCAGTTAGACAGATTTGGTTCTCTCTACATCTAAAATGACAATTTCAGGGGCGCCTGGATGGCACAGTCGGTTAAGCATCCAACTCTTGGTTTCAGCTCAGGTTGTGATCTCAGGGTCTTGAGATTGAGCCTTGCATCAGGCCCTGTGCTCAGCAAAGAGTCTGTTTGGGATTCTCTGTCTCCCTCTCTCTCTGCCCCTCCTGCTCAAGCTCTCTCCCTCTCTCTCTTAAATAAATAAATAGATCTTTAAAAATAAACAAATAAAGTAAATAAATAAATAAAATGACAATTTCACAGGCTGTCAGTAGAAGGTGGATTTAGGACAAATGAAGAGATTACTGTTCATTCTAAGTTTGATCATTGCTTTCAAGAGAAAAAAAAAGGAAATTACTGAGTTGGGCCTTCAGAAAAATTAAAAAACAATTACAGGCAAATTAATAGCATTAAGAAAACTCCTATGTTTAATCTTTAAACAGCCTGGAGCCTAAAAAGACTGGGAGATGCACCACTGAATGTTCCCAATGCAAATGAACAGAACAGCATTGAACCCCAATCAGACATGATCCTATTGCTCAGAGAGTGAGTGATGTTATGGTTTTACAAGACGGTCCGATCTCTTTACTCTCACTCCTTGTACCCACATGTTATGTCCAATGTGCCATGACAAGGTGTTGTCCCTCATATAAAGGGATTAAGGAGTATTATTCGCCATCCATGCCACCTCCTAGAAGTCTACTTGTGGAGATTGGTAGGACCCTCATCTGGAAACATGCATGGTGAGACAGGTTGAGACTCAGTGACAACTGTTCTAGAGCCCCATCAGGCAGTTTGTCCAAGAGAAAAGTACATATATACTAACAAATATCTTTCTTAGTAATAAAATTACCATTTTTAACCATTGAGGGGCAGTGCAAAGGGTTGCATTTAGCATTCTTGGACTGCCCATTGCCAGCCAAGTACCCACATATGTTACCTCACTTATCCCTCACAATGACCTTGAGAGACAGGTGTTACCTTCCTGGTTTTTCAGAGGAGGGAAGTGAGCCTGACTGGCCTAAGGACACACAACTAGTAAGTGCGGAGCTGGGATTTCACCCCGCAATGCTCCCCTGCTAACTTTTGTTATAGGGGTTGGTTCTGATCACTGTATCTTAATGTTCACTGAGCCCTGAATTGAACATCAGTCACATATTTTCTACGTTCTAGTTGTCTTCATCCTGAGAACTAATGTATCAATATATTGGGGAATTTAAGAACACCAAATAATTCCAGAAACCATGCCAGGTTGCTCGGTTACAGGATAGGTTATGAGGCTGGAGACAATGTGAGAGGGCAGGAGGGGCCTCTGCAATCCTACTAAGCTATGTTGAAACCTTGACTCCACAATTTACTATCCAGATAACTTTGGGCAAAATACTCTCCCTCCCTGAGCCCCTATGTTTTCACGTGTAAAGCAAGGACAATAATTGCCCATTAAGTTCTGTGTGTGTTAAATATGAAAACTCAGACAAGTCACTTAGAACAGCACACAGTAAATGCTCAGTGAATGTTTTGTCATATTACTGTCTACCTAGAGAAAAACTTCTTTGAGGTTGCTGAAGCTATTTTCATGTCCGTGCTGACTTCTCAGTCTGTGCAAATTTCTGTGTGTGTGTTTGTTGGTTAGTAGCAAGTCTCAGAGATTGACTAATAGAATTCTCTTCCCCCAAAGCTATAGCTAGTCTTGATCTTCATGGTCCAGTTCCCATTGAATAGGTAGAGTATTGCTTGTCAATTCAAATCCTGGCATAGAAAAGTAAGCTTGTATCTGTCCCACGTTTGTCCCCAAGCTCAGGTGTGAAAGCCATCATGGCTGAAATTGTGTGTACTCGTTAAGTACACTCCATGATGTTGATGTTCTAAATGGCCTCCCAGAAATCTGCTCTTTTCAAAACCTTTTCCGGTCACAGAACTAAGTGGAATGGTCAGGGTGGGGAGTGTTGCCAACTGAGGGAATGCATGAATTGTCAAAAAGTCATGTGGTCGCTACCTGGCTTCTGATCAGTCTTCGCCTTGCAAGACCCAATATTTCAAGAAAAGCAGGAAATCCAGATTTTGGGTTTCTTACTTTCTTTTTTTGGTGGTAAAAATCTCATGCTTTTCAAATGTTGACAGCTCGTTCAGTGGGGTAGCCACAGGCAACTAATCAAATAACAGTAACTGATTAAATGTTGGCAGCTAATCCAGATGGGATCCATAGGCCAACGTTTTATCTGTGGTCTAGTCTAGCTCCCTGGTTTGAGCATTTTAGATTATTAATGAAAGAATAAAAGTGAAAGGAATGGAAATAGCCTCAGGGGGGAAAAATCTTTTAGGAATGTTTTGTGATGGGGCCAAGAGCCTGTTATCCAGGCATATAGGTTTAGACGGGCCCAAAAAACTGCCTACAGGAAAAGGTTTTCTTTCAAATTATTTTGCGAGTGTAAAACCACTTGAAACCACATGGTAGGGGATAACCTTGAGCTCTTAGAAGACAGCTGGTCCCCCATATTTCCCAACTTAACTGTGAAAGCAGAGTGGATTTTGGAGCAGCTGACCTAGGACGGCCTCTGGAGGCCTGTCACCATTTAAAATTGGAACCTCAGAAGTATTTCATAGCCCATGTGGAAGTCTGTTGACTTGCATTTTAAAAGCAGCAACTATTGCTCTTTGTATCTGTATTAGTCGGAATAGGCTAGGTTACCTGCAGTAACAAATGAATGGGTGGGTAACTCTGAAGTATGTCGTACGCTGTCTCCCAAAGCTCTCCAAAGGGAGCGAGAACCAGCTGCCCACCGCGGTAACTGGCTCCCTCCTGTACCCCTGGTGAGTGTCCTTCCTCTCCCTGTCTCACTTTCCCATGCCTCTAACAACAGTTCCTCACATTGCCTCCCAAGCAAACCACTTGCACACACATCTTCATGAGGAACCCTAATGAAGACAGCCACCTTCCACTTACCTCCACCTCAGAACCTTACGTCTGTCATATCATTCGTGGAAATCTAGAAGTGTAGCTGTACTGCAATGAGACAGCTTTATGTGCCACAATGTTTTGGGGAATATGACTCAGCTCATGGAACCATGCTCTTTATATTGTAGCTGACTCACACAGGTCAATCCATCCTTCGGTGGCTGCTAGCAGAGGGTATACACTGACGTGCAGTGACTGCTTTTGTCAGGCATTAAATTAGTGTCAAAGTAGAGAGAGGCATGAAAGGTTGGAGGCAATCTAATACTTCATATACACAGGGATTAGGATTCCTAGAGCCTAGAGTTTTAGTTTCTCTATAAGTTTTTGTAGTAGGTAAGACTTTTGTATGAGTTAGGACTGGAACCACCTTAACTTTTTTTTTTTTTAAATAAGGTGGGCAAAACCCTGGGTAAATTTGGCCTTAGGCATGACTAAATTCAAGAGCTTAAGTAATGTGGTCAGACTCTTCTCGCTCTCCAAATAGCTTAGGTTGTTACATTAATGACCCTCAATGAATCAGGCCTCCAGGATCCATGCACTTGTATAGACTCAGCTTGACCATGAGAATTGCTTTGAACAATGAGACATCAGCAATCAGGAGACTGAGAAAACACTGGGGCTTGCTCTCTTGGGATTCTACCATCACCATGGGAACAATCCTAATCTAGCCTCCTTGAAGAAGACCATACAGAGTTTGGCACCTAGCAGTCCTAGCAGACTTTGTTTTAAACTTTTCTGTCAAAAAGGGAGTAAGGACCTCATTTTAAACTTTTCTGTCCCTCCTACACCACCTAGAGACGTTGGGTAGATGTTCAATAAACACTTGCTGACAGATTGATTGATTGGACTTAGAAGAACATTTCCTTTAAATCCTTGGGTAATCAAGAACTACTCCTTAATGGGGAGATGAAGAAAAAAGACGAGCTGTTGAGGATAGATATGTGTCCGGTCATGTGGTCCTCAATGCTCATCAGTATGGAGTAGGCCTTGCATTCTCTTTTCTAAAGCATCAGATTGTTAAAAGGCATGTTTGATGTTACTTGGTTAGTTAATCAAATAAGTAATTTCATAATTACCTACATCCAAGGTTAACCATTAACAGATGAATGAGTATTCCAACAGGAGAAATCTCACAAGGGGGGAGAATGAGAATTTGATGAAGAGAATGTTCCTGCTAAATGAGTAATAAATTGATAGATGTTATAGAACCAGTCTATGCCTGCCTCATTCATTGAACAAATACTCAATGAGTATTATGTCAGTCTCTTTTATCCTGGAAAGGGCAGCAATCCTCTGGGTCACCCACACCACCCCACCACTGCCGAGGTAACAGATGAGAAAACCAAGGCTGAGAGAGATGGGACTTATCCAGCTCATGACACACAGGACTAGAACTCTGTTCTCTTCCTTCCTGGGTTCATGTATCATCTCAGGATCCCTTACAGCACACCAGCTTTGTTTCTAGTTGTGTAATCTTTTTTTTTTTTAAGATTTTTTTAATTATAATTTATTTATTTGACACAGAGAGGCAGTGAGAGAGGGAACACAAGCAGGGAAAGTAGGAGAAGGAGAAGCAGACTCCCCACTGAGCAGGGAGCCCAATGCGGGGCTCGATCCCAGGACCCTGGGATCATGACCAAAGCCAAAGGCAGACGCTTAACGACTGAGCCACCCGGGTGCCCCTAGTTGTGTGATCTTGATTCAATCATTCGCCCTCTCAAATCTCACTGTCTATAAGGTGATGGGAATGGGCCAGATGAGGTCCAACACACTTGCCCAATCTCTATATAACCCCTGAGTCCACCTCTATTTATCTCCTGAAGTAAAGTTAATATAAATGTGCTTTGAAGTTTGAGCTTTTAAATGAGAGCCATAGATGGAATAGCCTTTGTATATGTGTAGTCCCAATTTAACCCACAGTAATAAAAAGGGATTTCCCATAGGCTGGATTAGATGGCTCTGAGGTAGGTGGAGGAGGCAGCTTTTCGCATAAACTCCCCTAGCTGAGAAAATCTCTTGTGATGATCTGAATTGAAAAACAGTCCATTCTGAGTGTTGAGAGGAGGAATGGGCACTGTTTATTATTATTATTATCATTATTATTATTGTAAAAAATACATAACAAAATTTACCACCTTACCCATTTTTAGGTGTACAGTTCAGTAGCATTAAGTATATTCATATTGTTGTGAAACAGAACTTCAGCATATTGCAAATCTGAAACTCTATACTCATTAAAGAATAGTTCCCCTTTTCTCCTCCCACCCCTTACCTCATAACTACCATTCTACTTACTGTTTCTATGAATATGACTACTTTAGATACCTCACATAAGTAGAATCATACAATATTTGTCTTTTGTGACTGGTATATTTCACTTAGCATTTCTAAAGTTTTCTTCATGTTGTAGCATATAGCATGATTTCCTTCTTTTTTAAGGCTGCATAGTCTTTTATTATATGTATATACCATATTTTCTTTATCCATTCATCTGCTGATGGATATTTAAGTTGCTTCCATCTCTTGGCTGTTGTGGATAGAGCTGCTATTAACATGGCTATGCAAACAGTCTTCAAGACTCTGCTTTCGGTTACTTGGAGAATATACCCAAAAGTGGGATTGCTTGATTATATGGTAGTTTAATTTTTTAACTTTTTGAAGGCCTATCACACTGTTTTGCATTTTACAATTCCACCAACAGTGCAAAGGGTCCAATTTCTCACACCAGCACTTGTTATTTTCTTCTTCTTCATTTTTTTTAAATAGTAGCCATCTGATGAGATGATATCTCACTGTGGTTTTGATTTGCACTTCTCTGATTATTAGTGATGTTGAGCATCTTTTCTTATGCTCATTGGCCATTTGTATATCATCTTTGGAGAAATGTCTATTCAAATTCTTTGCTCATTTTTAAATTGGGGTTATTTGATATTTTTTGTTGAATTATAGGAGCTCTTTATATATTCTGGATGTTAACCCCCATCAGATATATGATTTGTAAATATTTTCTCATTCTGTAGACTGCCTTTTTACTCTGTTGATTGTGGCCTTTAATGCACAAAAGTTTTTAAGTTTGATGTAGTCTCAGTCTATTTTTGTTTTTGTTGCCTGTGCTTTTGGTATAACATTCAAGAAATCAAGTCCAACGTCAGTAAGCTTTTCCCCTGTATTTTATTTCAGGGGTTTTATAGTTTGGAGTCTTTAATCCATCTTGAGTTAATTTTTGTATATGGTGTGGAATAGGGTGAACTTCTTTTTTTTTTTTTAATGTCTAATATCCAGTTTTCCCAGCACCATTGGTTGAAGAGACTGTTCTACCCCCTTTAAGTAGTCTTGGTACCCTTGTCAAAGATCATTTGACCACATATGTAAAGATCTATTCTTGGGCTTTCTATTCTATTCCATTGGCTTATATGTCTCTCTTTATGCCAATACTACACTTTCGATTACTGTATTACTTTGTAATACATTTTAAAATCAGGAAGTGTGAGTCTTCCAACTTTGTTTTTTTTTCAAAATTGTTTTGGTTAATCAAGGTCCCTTGAGATTCCATATGAAGGTCACTGTTTTTAAAATTAGGGCAAACTCTACAGTACTGTCACAAAGCACTATGAATTGCTGTCTTACACCCATTTTCACTCCTCAGGTAGCATGCCCTTTCTTCCATTCCCCGTCACAGCACACATCACATTATCTTGGACTTGCCTGCTTGTTTCTCTAAGTTCCCTCCTTCACCTTGGGCTTTAGCACAGTGCCTGGTTCACAGTGGGGATGTAATACTAATTTTGAATGAAGAAATGCCAGTTAGAATGAATGAATGAGAAACTTCAAAACTCAGAATCTGCTGGCATGGATGTTGACCTTGAACTCAAATAACAGATCACGGAGAGGGAGGTCTTGGCTTAGACCAGCCAGGGGCAGTACTTGTACCACAGAAGAGCCATTGGACCAGTAGCCTCTCCCACTATGGTGTGGAGCTGGGAGACATGCAAAAGGAGTAGCAGAAAATCCTCAAGGACACAGAGCATTTCCAGTCCACGACCCTATTAAGTGGAGACCTACTTCCAACCCCAGGGGCTTATATTCTGCCAATCCTGCTGGACCCTTTTTAAATCGATACTTCTTGTGCTCTCCCTGCCTTCCAGAAAAATGGAATAATAGACCATGTCTGTTTAGATTGAGTTCCCTATGAGCAGAGTCTAAGACAGAAATTCTTGTATAGGTAGTTTAGTGAGGGACTTCTCTAGGCGAAACTTATAATGGAGAAGGGAAATGGGAAAGGTCTGGGAAGAAGCTGAGCAAAGATGTGGGTTCAGCTGATGTCAGGCCTCAGCCTGTTTCTATGGGAAACTCTGAAGTATGAATGGCACCAAGACTTGTCCTACCTTGAGATAAGGGGACCAGCCTTTGGTACCTGGTAGTAGTCATTGGCTATGGAAAGCACAGGTAGATGTGCATGACTTTGCAGGTATTCCCAGATGGGACTGGGTGATTCTCAGGGACAGGGAGAAAAAACCAGAAAAGGGAATTGGGGAAAAGCACCAGCAGCATCAACTACACTTCCTTTGTTGTTGATTTTGCTTCCTCTACTCTAGAATAATGTTTTCCTTTTATCCTGTCAGGCAACTCCAAGCTCTCTTCCAAACTAAGGCCAAGAAACTCAAGGGAACATTCACCAATTTTCCTACTGCTGCTCCTTAATGGCCTTCCCCAGTGTGGCTTCTGGGGTCTGAAGGACTATTGGCCTGAAATTTCTCTAACCCTGGAAATTCTCCCAAGTGAAGGAACCCAGGAAATCCTTGATCTTTTCATCTGATCAGCTGTCTCCATCCATTCAGCTTAATGGAATATTCTGACTCTCAAGGCTAATATTCTAAGGGGGGCAGTCATTTTTCTCTTAGCCTTAGATGACTCTGTCCCCTTCACTGCCACATCTCTGGCCAAACCTTTATATACTAGCCCAGCTATGGTTTTTTTTTTTTTTTTTTTTTTTTGTGATTGCAAAAGTGGGAGATGTGTCCCACAATCCCGGGGCGTGAAGGGCTGCCTGCCTGCCTCCGTACCCCCCATGTCTCTCTAGCTAATATATAAGGATATATGTGGTAAGATAACCTAAAACCCTGCCCCTCCCCTTAATGGTTGAAAGAGAAACCTGGTGCTAGGAGAGAAGCATTTCAAACTTAGTGCTCTTCATAGTAAAGTGATCAGAAGAAAGTTTGTAATGAGACCCAGGGCATGGTGGATATGAATATGCCCACTCCATACTTAAGCCCAGAGACTGGGTTCTGTTGCAGAATTTGGAGCACCCAGATAAGTCCAAAGTAACCAACTTATGGAATATAGCCTAGTTTTGTCACAACCAACACATAAAAGTGGAGGCAGACACCAGGAGAAGGGTCAACAAAGTGATGCATCCTAGTAATTTCATGTCCTTCCAAGGACAAGGGAAAAGAGATTCAACTAATCACAGAATTTTGGTGATAACATTCAAGGCACAGTTAAAAGCTACATCCCAAATATGGCCCATAGGGAGAAGGGCAAAATGATGAAACTTTTACCAGGCTGGAACTGGTTTTCTCCCAAAATAGCTGGAACCAACACAATGTGCAGCCACAAATATTCCTTTCTTTTCTTTTTTTTTTTTTAAGATTTTATTTATTTGACAGAGAGAGACACAGCAAGAGAGGGAACACAAGCAGGGGGAGTGGGAGAGGGAGAAGCAGGCTTCCCGTGGAGCAGGGAGCCCGATACGGGGCTCGATCCCAGGACCCTGGAATCATGACCTGAGCTGAAGGCAGACGCTTAACAACTGAGCCACCCAGGCGCCCCTCCTTTATTTTCTGAAGATGACATAATTTCACCAACATGAGAAATTCATATGGCTAATATTAAGGTTGTTGACCCTACATCTTGCGAAATAATAACCCTGGCCATTTTATGCTAAAATGATACATTTCTCCCTCCCTTTCCCTGTCCTGGGTTCCATTATAGATTTTATTCCATTATAGATCTTCCTCATGTTCCCTGACAGTGAAGAGCACCATGATAAAATTTCTTATTTCTAGTCCCTAGATTTCTTCTCTGACCATGAAGGAAATTAAAGGGGTAGGTAGGAGAAAGCTAAGTTCTTTCCAATATATGTGTGTAGAGAGAGGGAAAAAAAATCTCACAGTAGCTTGGTGGGTTGAGGGGGACAGGATGGGGTAGAAAGCTAGCCTACTTCTTTCCCAAGACTTTGACAGACTGAGGGTTCTAGAGGGGAGGGGGGTGTGGGGATGGCTTAGCCTGGTGATGGGTATTAAAGAGGGCATGTATTGAATGGAGCACTGGGTGTTATACATAAACAATGAATCATGGAACACTACATCAAAAACTAATGATGTAATGTATGGTGATTAACATAACATAATAAAATAAAATTTAAAAAAAGACTTTGTTTATATAATTCCACTTATTACAGGTCCTTATTACTTCTCCTGAAGTCCAAACTCCTCATCTACATTTCTCAGTTTGGCCCTGCACTGGTTATTTACCTGTCATCTTTCAGCCCACACCTGCTTTTCTCTATTCTGCTCTATTCTGCTCTACAATCCTGAACCCCAAGGTCTGCATACACTTTTCCCAGGATTCCTTGACAGCTGGCTTCCTGTTATTTCTGCCAGTAGAGGTCACTGGCGGGACATAGAAAGTAAGAAGGTAGAGAAGCTATTCTTCCTCTCTGCTTCTAGCACCTTCTCTTGCAAGTTGCTGCATCCCTCTGGCAATCCCCACCTTCTCCATTAGTAACTGTATCAGCCATGAGTCCTCTCCTCCATGGTTCCAGCAAAGCCACATAGCCCTTCTCTGAACATCTAGGCTCTGGTAACACCATCTTCATCCTTCTGTCCCCAGCTCTAGCACTATAACTGCTGGTTCATGTAGTTGCTTAAACTTGGGTCACTAGCCAACCCCTTTGTCCTGGTGTTCTCACTCTCTCTCTGTCTTCTGCCATTGTTTTCTTGACTTGGACTCATATTAATACAGACTCCATCATATTTTTCTAGTCTTATCGTCTGCCTACCCCTAAAATCAGATACTACCTCCCACCCTGACTCATACAACCATATGCTCCAGTCACACTGCATTTGCTCCTTCTTCACCTAAGTCATGTGTGATATCTCTTGAAAAAGACCATCAGATACAACTCTGATCAAGCAAAACTACATTTGTTAGAGTTACTATAGGAAGAGAGAGCACCGCCTTGCTAGAATCTTAGTAACATCTTAGAGAAGAAGTTAGGGAGGGAGCAATATAGGCTTTGAGGGCTCTGACTAGGTGATTTTAAGAAAGATCTTGTAAGACAGGGAACTTGTTAGGATTGGGCAGAATTTCTAACCGGAAAGCTTAGGATTCTAATCCACAGGGAGATAAGGGCCTTAAGGTGACTATGTTAGTTGATTCAGTGTTATCTTCTAGAAGCGAGTAGTTTCTAGAACAGGTAGCTAAGTTATTCTGCTTGATCCTTATATTGTTTAAGTAGGAGCAGGGAAATATACATGGCTCATATTTTGTTTAACACAGAGAAATTACACTGATTTCAGTTCTTACTAGACCACTTCTCCACCTCTGTCATTATTTACAATGTTTATTGCCCTTAGAAATATATTTTATCTTTCACTGCATGTTTATTCACTCATTCAGTATCTGTTTATTAAGCACTTCCTATATGGCAGACACTATCCTAGGCACTGGGGGATGCAGCATTGAAAAAAAAAGATGAGGTCCCATGGAGCTTATGCCTTATTAGAAGAGAGAGATAATAAAGAAATAATGTAATTTCAGGTAATAATAAATCCTATGAAGAAGAATAATTTAGAGGAAGCGACAGAATGTGGCTATGACTGGCGGTGGGGGAGTATTTTAGATAATGTGTTAAAATCCTACCCATTCTTCTTGGCAAAAATGGACAAGGCAAGAAACAACAAATGTTGGAGAGGTTGTGGAGAAAGGGGAACCCTCTGACACCATTGGTGGGAATGCAAGTCGGTACAGCCACTTTGGCAAACAGTGTGGAGATTCCTCAAAAAATTAAAAATAGAGCTACCCTATGACCAGCAATTGCACTAGTGGGTATTTACCCCAAAGACACAGATGTCATGAAAAGAAGGGCCATATACACCCCAATGTTCATAGTGGCAATGTCCACAATAGCCAAACTGTGGAAAGAGCCGAGATGCCCTTCAAAAGATGAATGGATAAAGAAGATGTGGTCCCTATATACAATGGAATATTACTCAGCCATCAGAAAGGATGAATACCCAACTTTTACATCAACATGGATGGAACTGGAGGAGATTATGCTAAGTGAAATAAGTCAAGCAGAGAAAGCCAATTATCATATGGTTTCACTTATTTGTGGAACATAAGGAATAGCATGGAGGACATTAGGAGAAGGAAGGGAAAAATGAAGGGGGCGGGAATCGGTGGGAGAGATGAACCATGAGAGACTATGGACTCTGAGAAACATACTGAGGGTTTTAGAGGGGAGGCGGGTGGGGGAATGGGTTAGCCCAGTGATGGGTATTAAGGAGGGCACGTACTGCATGGAGCACTGGGTGTTACATGAAAACAATAAATCATGGATCACTACATCAAAAACTGATGATGTATTGTATGGTGACTAACATAACATAATAAAATAAAATAAAATAAAATCCTACCCATTCTTTATACCAATTACATATATTACCTTTTCAATAAGTCATTGTCAATCACTACATATATTGAGATGATATTATGATAGTGACTCATGGTTTTCTTCCTCTTAGTAATTCCTTTTTATTCTCCCAAACTTCAACTATTAAAACTTTATCTTTAGACTAAGTTTATTGTCCTAGTAAGAACAAAGAGTCAAAATCTTGCTTTGAGTTCCAAAATATCAAAAGTAAAACCTGGAGGATTCATATGAGGTAGTTTATACCGTAAATCAAGAGATGGGAAGATTATAACATAAGGTCACAGACAAGATATAAAAATACTCTCTGGGCTAGGGATGTGGAGTTGGTCTGGGACATAGAAGAAAATGGGAGGAAGTGAGCTTAGAGGTGAAAGAGAGCTCTGGTCCCTTACCCTCTTTGGGATCAGTCCTGCAGGGACCATGTCACCAACCATAGTTGGTGGTTGTAAGTAAGTTTGAAGAAATCTCAGGGCAGAGAGCTTGTACTTCACCTCCCCAAGGAGGCTTCAAACTTCTTGAAGAAGCTTTTCGACCAGGATCCAGTAAAGCAGCAATGGCTAAGGAATGAACTCGGGAATTCTCAGAGATTCTTGGATACTCCTGAGTGGTACAGGCTTGCTGCTAAATGTGTCTATGTTCCAAGAGGCAGAGAGGGCCAGAGGAGGAAAGAGGCTTCATTGACACCACATGCAAACCCAGTTAATAAATAATATGTAGATAATGCAAATTATAGGAATGTGGTGAGGCCTCGTACATCAACAACAGATGCAGTAGAGAAGACATTTAAAGACCAAAAAAGACACCTAGACCTCCAGATGCTCCCACTTGATACAATGTGTATTAGTTTGCTAGGAATACTGAAACAAAGTATCACAAACTGGATGGCTTAGACAAGAAAAATTTATTGTTTTCACAGTTACAGAAGCTAGAAGTCTGAGATCGAGATGTTGGCAGAGTTGGTCCCTTCTGAGACTTGTGATGGAGAATTTGTTACATGCCTCTCCCCTAGCTTCTGGCAATTTGTTGGCAATCTCTAGCATTCCTTGGCTTGATGAAGTATCACCCCAGATTTCTGCCTTCATCTTCAGATGGTATTCTCATATGGGTCGGTCTGTCTGTCTCCAAATTTTCCCTTTTCATAAGGACACAAGTCGTGTTGGATTAGGGCCCATGCTAATGACCTCATATTAACTTGATTACCTCTATATAGAACCTAACTCCAAATAAGATCACATACTGAGGTACTGGATGGTAGGATTTCAACATATGAAGTTGGGAGGTGGGTCACAATTCAAGCCCTAACACCATGTATATAAAGCCCTTGGGAGAATGAAAGTAGAAGAAATTCTAATTTGACTGAAGAGAACCCAGATACTGAGTTGCCCTGTGTGTCAAACAGGCTTTAACATGGCCCCAGTGGTCCTTACCTCCTGGTATTAATGCCTTTGTAATGTCTGCCCCGGGAGTGTGTGCAATACCTGTCACTTGCTTTTAACCAATAGAATATGGCAAAGGCAATGAGATATCACTCCTGTGATTAGGGAGGAGACTCCATCTCACTGGTAGACTTAATCTTCGTCCTTTGCTGGCTTTGAAGAAGTAAGCTACCATGTTGTAAAAAAGCTTATGGAGAGGGCCACATGGCAAGAGACTTCTATAAGCTGAGACTGGCAGCCAGCAAGAAGCTGGGGTTCTCAGTATTACAACTGCAAGGAAATGAATCCTGCCAACAACTGGAGTAAGCCAGGAAGTAGATCCATCACCAATTGAGCCTCCAAATGAGAACCAAGCCCTGGCCAACACCTTGACGACAGCCTGACTAAAGGCTCAGCTAAGCTATGCTGGGACTCCTGACCCCCAGAGACTGTGAGATCATTTAAAGTTGTGGTGTTTTAAGCTACTAAATTTGTGGTGATATTTTACATTGCAATGGAACATACCTGGAGTTATTGAGAGTTTTATTATTAGATGAAGAAATTTGTGGGTTGGGTAGTGAGGGGAGATGGAGGATATAGTTACCTTCAGTCATAGAATAAGGAGAATTACATTTTGTACCTGTCAATACTTAATAAAAGTCCTACTTGTATTATCCCACATCAAATTAATCTCTTCCTTTTCTTTGTTTCTACTGTTTTATTCCACCCTCCAGTTTTAATATAGTCTCTGGCATTTGATAGTTCATTGTTCCCAGGTTTACTTACTTAAGGAAAATACCCGAGTTCTGTGACCTGGTAGATGGTAATTTTGCTCTGATGTGAATTTTAATCACAAGTGCTTTGAAGATGGTGTGAGACAAAGAAGGCTTATTGGTAAGTAAGCCTAGCAAAATGGTGCCTCTCAAATTTCTCTATAGGAGTTGCTTAGGGGCTATAGTCTATTTGAGGAGCTTGCCTGGTCAACATCACATTAACTTTAATCAAGAAAAATAACAACATTTTCTAAAGATGCATTTATTTACTCTTCACTTGAGAATCAGAGAATGTCACTTGTCCATACTAAAGAATCTCATCATTATTATTATTATTAATTGGGTGTCTTGGAAGGGGGAGGAGAGAGAAAGGAGGAGAGAGAATTTATTCCTTGCTGCTATTACAGCTAGCAGACCACCCAGAATCAGAGTCAGTGTGGCTTTGTTGTTCTCTTCTCATTATCAAGGATATAGTAATTCTAGTGATGTAACAAAAATGTTCTTTGTGAGAAAAAAGCAGACTGATAGTGCTGGTGATGGCAATAAAGAAGAACTAAAGTCTAAGAAAGTGAAGATATTTGCATTTTAAGGATTAGAACTGTTTTAGGATATGTTCCCTCTGAAGGTCAAGAATCTACTCTATAAAATATGCTGATTGTAAAAAATCTGGAAAGGGAATACACTAAAGGAAAGGGGCATGCCATAATCCTATTATCCCAAAATAACAAAATTAACAGTTTGGGATATATATTTCTAGTCCTTTTTCTATGTGTGTGGTTTTTTAAAAGATATATTTATTTATTTGAGAAAGAGAGGGTGAGTGAGCATGGGGGGGGGGGGGGGGTGGGGGGGCAGAAGGAGAGAGAATCCCAAGCAGGCACCCTGCTGAGCTTGGAGCCTGAGGAGGGGCTCGATCTAATGACCCTGAGATCATGATCTGAGCTGAAACCAAGAGTCCAATGCTTAACTGAGCCACCCAGGCACCGCATATGTATTTTAAATATAACTGAGATGATAGTACCCTATAATTTGCCTCTAACATATCAAAAGCAAGTTCTCATACCAATAAATCACTTGGAACAAATATGTTTAACAAATGCATTCTATTCCTTTACAAGAAAGTAACATAATTTGTAACAATTTGCCTAATAATCTTCTAATTAGCTACTATTTTCCCACTTTCATTACTATTATAGTGAACATTTTATAACTGAATTTTAACTAAAATTTCACATTCTTAGGGATATGTGTATATATATGTGTGTGTGTATATGATTATGAGTGTGTGGGTGTGTATAAAACTAGAAATGGAACTGCTGAATCAAAAGGTTATGAAATTTTAAAGTCTGTTAATTTACATTACAAAATGCTTTCCAGAAAGATTTGTGCTCGCTGTGTAAGACCATCTCCGTCTCACCGCGGCCCTCCTAGCATTGAGTATTTTCATAGTGCTGATAGGAAAGATCTCATTCATTCTGATCCAAATCTGCTTTGTAATGTGTTAAGAACTATTTGTTCTTAAACTTGCCCTCCACCACTGATTGACTTTATCTCCTTCTTTGTTAAATGATTATATATGGTAGAGTCTTTTTTCTGGGCTTTCTGTTCCATTCATCCAATTTTTGCCAGATACTGATTTGCTCTAATTTCATAACATGTTTTAATATCTGGTGGAGCAAGTCTATGTCATTGGTCTTTTTGGTATATTCCTCAGCTAATTGCACCTTCTTTTTTTTTTTTTTTAAGATCTTTATTTATTTATTTGACAGAGAGAGACACAGTGAGAGAGGGAACACAAGCAAGGGGAGTGGGAGAGGGAGAAGCAGGCTTCCCGCCGGGCAGGGAGCCCAATGCGGGGCTCGATCCCAGGACCCTGGGATCATGACCTGAGCTGAAGGCAGACGCCCAGTGACTGAGCCACCCAGGCGCCCCCACCTTCTTAGAATACTTTTGGTTTTAACCTCTGCTACAGCACTAACTATATTTTACCTTAAATTATGGCTACATAACATTTCCCTGAAGAAACAGAAAGCTCCTTGGAGTTGGAGATTTTTAAACCTTCTTTTTTTAATGTCCCCTTTCTGTATCACTTATTTATTCACAAAATATAGTGAGGATGTCTCAACAGCAAGCATTTGGTTTCTGTTGGAACCAACTCCAGAATTGTCCAACTTCTCCTGCTTTCTGAATACCCAGAGTCTTGAAACAGCTATTCTGTCTCCTCTATTTCTCTCTTTCCTCAGTCACAGTCCAGTCACATCCAGCAATCCCTGAAGCAGACAACATAAAGAATTGACAATTACTATCGAGGGTAATTTGTTCAGCACACTGCCCTATACATACCCTCCCTACCCAATGGCACTATTGAAAGATGAACTAATAGATCATTATCATTACACAGGATGAATGAAGATATAGCCAAATATTAATGAATTTTATTCAGTAATTGCCCACATAAGAGACAAAATTATCATTTAAAAGAACTGTAGTTACTAATTAGGCTCATTACCCCTTCAAGGGTGAAGGTTCCAGTGAGCAGAGGTTATTACATATTGCTCTAAACTAAAACTAACTCCAACTATCATGTGTGACTTTTGGTGTCTCTAAAAATAGTATAGAAGTCAACTAGGGGTATTTTAAAACCAAATAAGTGGGCTTTTATTTATTTAATAAATTCATTTGGTCGAAACAGTAACTCCTAAATCCAGCTATGCTTTGGAAACTCGTGAGAATTGAAAATGCAGATACATTTATACATTAGAAAGTTGGACTCTGTAAGGCCAGGGCTGGAACCAGGAATTTGGGGTTTTTTTCTTTTTCCTTCTTTTTCATTTTTTAATTCCCCAAGTGATCCTAATCCTTTAGCCTTATGGGTACTATTAGCCTAAAACATGTTGTTAGCAGGGCTGAGATCATTGCAATACATACACTCATTTTCGCCAAGACATATTCTCCAGAATTCTGTGCAAGACCATTAGGTCTTGCATGGGACCCAAAGGAGTTGATTCACAAGTATCTTGACACTCTTGTGGAAATGACGAGAAAAATATACAGGGAGCATCTATTTTGGGATAATTTTGCTTTCCAATCTTCACAGATGGAATTTGTAACTCTTGGATCGGAAAGGCATGCCCAGGGCTGGTGTTTATGTGAGCAGAGGAGGGAATTCCAGATTGAGGTATGAACTAAAGGACACCAGGTAAGTACCATCCCTTCTTATTCCCTCCCACCCAACAAGCCCTTTGGCAAATGAGCTCCCCTACTGCCAATCTAGCTGCCTAAAATCCTATACCTAAAAATGAATTCCTTCGAGTCACTCCCTAATCATTCTCTTCATTCTGCATGATAAATGAGCATCCGTAATTACTAGGCAGGATGCTAATCTCTGGCAAGTGGGAAATGAGAGACTCAGTCTCTATCCTTGGGGAGTTCAAGTCCCAAGTGGAATGCAGCCCTATTCATCTATAATACAATATAATAATCGCTTAGAGAAGAGGCTTTGGAGCCCAGAAGAGAAGGTGAACTCAAGAAACGAAAATCTATCAGCCCGCTATTGAAGTCCTCAAAATGCTGGTCATGTTGTCAGGAAGTCAACAGGGCTGTCACTGCACACAAAGCGATGCAGTTTGCTTAATGCTGTTGTTACTGCAGTTAGAGGGTCCAAGGGCAAATGGACCAGAATCCCAAATGGTGGCTCTGTTTTGTTCCCTTTCTCCATGACTGCCAGGCTACAACCCCCAGGCCAAAGCCCTCTGACTAGGCAAGCAGCCAGGGGCTGCTGGGAAAGGCCGGTTGTGTTTTTATGAGAGCACTCAGCTGCGTGGACTTGGAGAATAGAGTCAAGGTGTAGCTGCTGCCGGAAGAAGTCTGTGAGGAGACTGATGGGGCAGGGGGTTAATAAGCGTGTCGAATGACAACAGGTGCCCAGAGTCCTGGTGTGATTGGAAAGGTGGGATCACCAAATCTTCACAGACGCCACCGAACACTACAGAGTCAGGGATGGATGCCTGTCTCGCGTCAGGCTGCCCCCAATTATTCTGGGTCCTTGTCTATTTGCCATTTTCTAGGTTTCTGGCCTCAAAATGGTATGCAAAAACTAAACTCTGATCGAATCCACTCTCTTCTCCAGGAACGTGACCAGTACATCTCTCTGTTGTAACACAACACAAGTATGGCTGGCCCAGACCCTACGGGTTTCCTTGGTCATCCTTATCTGCATAAACGTTCCGAGCTGCCTTTGTATCTGACGCAGCTGGTCTATAATAGTTTCCTGTGATTTCCTCTTATCTTTTATTTCCATCCAAATGTGTTTTGTCCCATTGCCAACTTATTTATTACGTGACATTCTTTCTCGCGTCAGACACACTATCCTCCTTGACCCATGTTGGCATAACTCCCCCCAGCCTGTTGTGTCTCCCTCTTACATAAACTTTCCATCTCCAAATTATTCCGAATCTGTTTCTGGTTTTAGCCTCTCCTTAGTAATCCTTGTTACATAATGTGTCTATTATATCTCTTGGTATTTGTTTTCTTTCAGTTCACTTCTTACCATGCATATGAAAGTCATTTGTAAGGAGAGCTGTTTAGAATTTGCTTTTATTTTTCCTTTGGTTTCTTTTAGGGTTCTGCCTCCATCCTTTGAGTTCTTTTCATCTCTGACCCTCCTCCCTTTCTCAAGCCCCCTTGATTTCCCCATAACATGCTAGTTTATACCTTCCTCGCACATGCATGCAATTTTTACCATTGTGGCTTTGGGTATTGCTGTGGTTTTGCAGAAAGAGTTGGCGCTCTTTCATGGAACTTTCTTGTCTCCACCATTCATTTGTTTAGTGGGAACCCCGTTCAAAATCAGTTTTGTCCATATCATTAGCATGTGCCTAGAGCCTGAAGGAAGCCTGATAGAGACTCTTTAAAAAATGTAATAAACTCATTTTATGTTTTCATGAGACTAGCTGTCTATAAAAAGTCCAGAACAACCAGCTGAAAATGAAAAACATTTTAACTCACTGCCTGTTTGGTCTACAGGGAGTTGAATAGTTTTAATTATTTTTTTCATTAAATTCTTAACTTTATTTCCCCACTTCCTCACCTGAATGTCCTTTATGTTGTTGTTTTAGGTGTGCAGGTGTATGTAGGAGCTTACGTCACCTACACACTCCCTTCACATTTTGGAAACACTGTCAGATAGGATGTCCCAGATATGCCTGGACTTCCTATACCATTCAGAACAGTCAACAGTGGTGAGGGGTCATGGTAGAAGGAGATAAAGCAGCGAGCGTGACTGGAAGTCTAGTGATGACTCAAATATTTTCAGGCAATGTGAATTTCCTTAGGGAGGGATTATGTCTTTGGTCATCTTTGTTACTCAGCCTCCCTGAGCCTCAGTTTACTCATCTGAAAATAGGGACAATATTAACAATACCTACACAATGGGACCCCTGTGAGGATTACTGAAATACTATCTAGGAAGAAACATCCTCTTTTTTTTTTTTTAATTTATTTATTTGACAGAGAGATAGCACAAGTAGGCAGGCGGCAGGCAGAAGAAAGGGAGAAGCAGGCTCTCTGCTGAGCAGGGAGCCCGATGCGGGGCTCGATCCCAGGACCCTGGGATCATGACCTGAGCCGAAGGCAGCCGCTTAACCGACTGAGCCACCCAGGCGCCCCAAAACATCCTCTTAATGGTGATCAAAATAACAAGACGTGACTATGGAAATTCATCGGGGTATCATTCAGTAGATTTTTGTGCCAGGGAACTAGTCAGTAATTTAATAACCTTAAAAAGAAAGTAATTTTTCCTATGGGAGTAATTTAGTGCCTAGGAGAATCCAGATGAGCATAATTAACACATCATTGTTTAAAGTACCTGAGGGTAAATTTACCCGCGTTAAGATCCCATCCTGATAATAATGTGGTTTTGCGTTCAAAGAATACAGACCAGGAGAAGAAACTCTGATTTGAACATTCCACTGTTTAGACCCAGGGTACAAACTTAATGCAACTTCCAAAATATTGCTATTAAAATCCTTGAGCCAATTGCATTTTCACCTCACTCAGAAACATGGAATTTAGAGGAAAAGAAATCTTGAACTTTCTATTGTTTGGAATCGGACCCAGACTCTGGAGTCACGCTGCTTCCATGAAAATAACAGCAAATGTAATTACTGGCTGTGTGATCTTAGGCAGGTTACTCAGGCAGGTTAACCTTCCTGAACCTCAGATTTCTCCGATGTAAAAAAAGGAAAGTAATAGTACCTATCAATTAGAGTAACTATGAGGAAATCTTTTTTCATGAATGGAAAACCCTTATCACTGAGCTTGGCACATAGTAAGCACTCAATAAAAGCTTGTTGCTATTATTATTTTTTAAAAGATTTATTTATTTATTTTAGAGAGAGAAAGAGAGTGCACAAGCAGGGGGAGCGGCAGAAGTAGGCTCCCTGTTGAGCAGGGAACCGGATGCAGGGCTTTATCCCAAGACCCTGGGATCATGACCTGAGCCGAAGGCAGTTGCTTAACCGACTGAGCCACGTAGGCACCCCTTTTGTTATTATTTTAGAAAGCTGAGATCCAAAGAAAATTTCATTTACCCAAAGTCTCACAAATATACTCTGCAAAGAATGAAATTTTTGTCTCTGACATTGAGTTAATGTCAATTCTTTGGGCTTTTTCCACCACACCAATAAGCCCTCCATACTTTTAATTTGTCTTTTTTTTTTTAATAAGCAAATTCTACACCCAATATGGGGCTTGAACTCACAAACCTGAGATCAAGAGTTGCATGCTCTACCGACTGAGCAAGTCAGGCGTCCCCATATTTTCCATTTGTACTCACCTTCTTCTGTTACCATTCTGTCACATCTGGTAATCTTTTATCATTATGTAAATTATTCATAGAAAATCCTTATTACTTTAGGCAGAAACTTTAGTCATGGGTAAAATGTATACAATTTAGACATATATATATATATATATATAGTTGACGGTCATGTGTTTTCTTACCTGTTAGTCAGCATTGTTCTCTTACCTTTCAGATGGTAAGCTCACTGAAGTGCAGTACATGTCTTACTTAAAATATGTATAAACCCCTGAGCCTTGCCAACTTCTAATTGTTACCTGTGTCTTCAAAATATGCTAGAAAGAAACTTGGTAGTATTAGTTAATCATATATTCCAATTTTTACTAAAAACTTTTATTATATGTATTTCGCACTACAGCCTATTTTACAATAGATGACGCCAAGGCTCAAAAGAGGTAAACAGGTTGCCCAAGATCACACTACTCATAACAGCTTAGTAGGAAACAGAAACCCAGGATGACTGACACCAGATCTTCATTATCATAAGAAAAGGTGGGAGTGGGGAATTCACAGACTGGCTGCACCTATTCAGACACAAGTTAATCTGATTAAGATCCATCACTAGTAGAAAACACACATTTTACGAGAGAAAAAATTTCACATGGCTCAATTATCTGAAGCATAGGCGAGCCCATTTGTTGACACAAAATGGACTATTTCCTTACCAATACCATCTATGTTGTGCATTTCTTTTTTCAAAGTAGTGGATTCTGACTATTGCAGCACACAAGATCAGTTAAGCTTCAGCCTAGAGTTGGGCTATAGGGTAGTGCGTGTTTAATCCAACCCATACCACCATTTAATTGTAGAAGAATCAAAGTTATCTTTTATGTGACAGGCTTTGTCTCTTCAAACACTATATCTGTTTTGATCCATCTTGACTTCATGTTGGGGTTAGGTTTAGAAACTGTCAAAAACACTTTTAACAAGCTTGTTATAAAACACTACTCCAAGAGAATCAGCTGAGTAAATTAATGTCTCAACACAAGAAAATATTCAGTGATTATTATAGTATTTGAAAACAAAGACCCACAGAACTATGGGAAAAAGAGACAGGATAGTGAACTCATACTGAATTCGTGGCAAATTTATTTATATCTGAAATGATTAACAATATGTATATTTTGTAAAACAACATTAACTTTTTCACCAGCCATATTTTATGACTTCATACAATTATATAAAGCATTTCTCAGAATCTTGAAATATATTCAGACACTGAGGCTAAGGGTTTATATGTCAGATAAATAATGAGAAGATCAATGGAAAAATGTCAACAAAAGTCCTTATCACTTAACATTGAATATGAAGAAAAAAATCAATGGAAAAACTTTGTTATTTGCAATTTTTTTTAAATGGTCAATTTTAATCTTAGTTTAGAGCTTCACCTTGATCTGACTAGTCAGCATTTGAGTTGTTTTGTTGAGTAAACTAGATATTAAATATTCTATATTCTTAATTTTTTCTATCAGCACAGAAAAGGCAATTTATAGCATAGTACCTTTATAAACAAGTATTTTTATATAAGTGATTTGCTACAGTTTTCCTTCAATTAAGGCCAATTTTATTCTTAAAGAGAGACATTATATTCCTGATTTAATATTTTCGTTCTCAAAGCAGGAGTTTATATTATCCTATTTTCACTATCTTAATATGACCTTGGGACAATAATGGATTAGGCAAATCCATCAGGATTTTATCTTTCAGGGATTGTGCTGTCTTTGGGGAATTGAACCCAAAGACACTGAAATGAAATACATCTCTGGCAGGGTAAAGGGGGCCCTAGGGCAGAATAATTAATGGAATCCCAGAATAAAGGAGATGTTAGACCTCACAGAAAGACTATAATCAGTCTCCACTAAAATCTAGTACTTCTGCTCTCCTGAGTCCTTAGGCCTCAGCAAAGTGGATGGAATGCAACATGTAGTCCTCAAACTAGATGAGGGAATGAAAGTAAACTCAGAAAAATGAAAGTAAACTGACACCAGAAAAGACAGAAAGGGTAACAAAGGACAGATGGGAAAAAAGGGCAGGGTAAATATGTAACCATATTATGTCACCAAGAAAAAGAATGAAAGAAAAAGTATATCATGCAAAAGAGAAAAAATATATACAGCATTTATGAGAAAGCACAACACAAGTATATGTTCTACAAGTACTTTTTGCCAGAAAAATATAAAATAAAGCTATGAATTTAAGAAAGGAGGAGCTCAAAAGCAATATGATACATAATAAGAAAAGGTAAATGGAGAGAATGCAAAGCAAACAGATTAAGAAACCAAATCATACCACTCTAGACCCAACAAGAGAAATAGTAAAAAATAAATAAATAAATAAATAAATAAATAAAGTAATATTAAAAAGCTTTAGATAATCAACATGAATGTGAAAAAAAAAGGCAAAGAGAATTAAAGTAACTAGATGATGATGATAGATAAGGAAGATATTGAAAATCCAGGCTAAGAATGATTGGGATCACCATGATAATATCAATCAAATAAAGCATGAAAAATATGGAGGGATATAATGCAAGAAATGTTTTCTGAAATAAAGGAAGAATTAAATTTACAGGTTGAATCCCAAGAAACTGATACAAACAAGTGATACAAAAAATATTTTCTGGTGAAATCATTAAATTCTAAAATTCTCTGGTACCCTAGATTAAAAAAAAAAAAATCAGGTCTTCTACAAGTGAGGAAAAAATGAGGCTATTATCATTCTCATTTACTGTTAGAAATAATTGAATGCCAGCAGACAATGGAACTATGTCTCTAATGCTCCAAGGGAAAGAAAAATATTATACTTAGCGAAAATGATTCAAAGATAAAGGCAAGTGACAGACATTCTAAAACATGGAAATCTTAAGGGGCTATAGCACACAACAACCTGCCAAAATGAAGGAGCCCTGTGATCATTGCATTCATTTAAATACGGAACTACATTTAAACAGCCAAAAGGATTATGACTCAAAAATAAATAAATTTGTAAACTCTGACCAAATCAAAGTAAGTCTAGAGGTGGGAAGGAGAGGTAGGAAGAATGATAAGAAAGCTCATTTCCTCATCTGTTTTAACAAGTAGTCAATCCATTTTGTCTAAAACTGTAACAGGCAGGTTTAAAAAATAAATGACTCTTACTTCTTAGTGGTTATTTCTTTCTAGCTATCCAACCATTCATCCATCCATTGTTCCATCTGTCCATCCTCTACATATATGCATATAGATATATTTTATTTCTTTTTTTAAAATTTTATTTATTTATTTATTCATGAAAGTCAGAGAGAGAGGCAGAGGCAGAGGGAGAGAAGCAGGCTCCCCGCCTAGCAGGAAACCCGATGCAGGACTCGATCCCAGGACCCTGGGATCATGACCTGAGCCGAAGGCAGACGCTTAACCGTCTGAGCCACCCAGGCGCCCGATATATTTTATTTCTTTTAAGTAAGGGCTATGTCCAATGTGGGGCCCAACGTGGGGCTTGAACTCATGACCCTGAGATTAAGAGTTGCATGCTCTATTGACAGCCAGCCAGGTGCCCCCATATAGATATGTTTTAAATAATGGTGTACCAATATTAACATTTCTTACTTATGGATGATAAAATTTGGGTTGATTTATAGCTTTCTTCTTTGACTCCTCTGTATTGCTTGAATTTTCAAGAAGTGACCAATATCACTGTAGTGGATTAAAATTGACCACAAATTCTTTACAGGTATTCTTATCAAGAAATGAACTCTGTCTCCTACCCTTTGAATCTTACCTGGACTTGTGCTGGCATCGACCAATAGGGCTTAACAGAAGATATACATTGAGATTACCATGTTCACCCTCTTGGAACCCTGAGACACCCAGGCTGCACAGAGGTGCTAGTTGAAAGACCACATGAAGAGAGAGTCCTGGCAATCGCAGCTGTTCTAACCATCCTAGATGAGACCCTAGACATATGAGTTAGACCAACTTGCCCCAGCTGAATTGCCAGATGACTACAGCTGCATGAGTGAGCCCAGGCAGAAGCAGTAGAACATCCTACTCCAATCACAGACTTATGAGACATGATAAATTGGGGTGGAGGGGGTGAGGGGTGGTGTTAAGGTACTAAGTTTTAGAGTTATTTCTTACATATCAAGAGATAACTGATTTAATCTCTTTTACAAAAGAGTAAAAAAAGTAATTTCAGTACTCTTTTTTAAAAAAGATTTTATTTATTTATTTATTTGAGAGAAAGAAAGAGCGTGCTTGTGAGAGAACATGAACAGGGGGAGGGGCAGAGGAGAGGGAGAAGCAGACTCCCCACTGAGCAGGGAGCCTGATGCAGGATCGCAACCTGAGCCAAAGGCAGACACTTAAACAACTGAGCCATCCAGGCGCCCCCTAATTTCAGTACTCTTAAACATCTAAATAAGATGCTGAACTCCCCATCCTATATAATAGGGGAAATTCTCCTGAACTTGACTTTTTCCATGGGGTTCACGATTTCCTTCTCAATATGTGCTACAGCCTTCTTTCCCGCTATTAACTACTCCTGACATTCTCCATTGTTGCCTTTGCCTTTTCTCACCAGCCCACTTCATCCTACACTATATATGACTCTAATTCCTCAGTTGCCCCAAAGTACCACAAATGCAAAGCTTGTATATGGCTCAGACTTTTACTAAAGCTAAAAAATAAGATAGTATGAAGGCTGTATTATTTATCTATCACTGTGCAATAAGTTACTCCCAAACTTGGCAGCTTAAAACAAGCAATAAACATATATTATTTTACACAGTTTCTGTGGGTCTGGCCTTTAGAAAATGGCTTAACTGGGTGGTTCTGGCTTGGGATCTTTCATGAGGTTGCAGTCAAGATGTCGGCCTGAAATCAGGGCCAAAATTCTTGACTGGGGCTGGAGAATCTGCTTCCAGATAGCTCACTCACATGGCTATTGGTAGGAGCTCTCTGGTGCTGCTTGAGAGGCCTCATGACATGAGAACTCACTTCCCCCAGAGTAAGCAAGTGATCCAGGAGAGCAAGAAAGAAGGGGCAATGGTCTTTTTCTTAGACTTAGAGGTCTGTTATTCCTGGGAGAGTCTATTGGTTACAGGATAAGCCCTATTCAATGCAGGACTACACAAGGGCATAAATACCAGGAACTGGGGATCATTGAAGACTGTCTATTACAAGCCTCTTAGGATGAAATTGATTCACATCGTTAGGAATCTGTGTCTGAGCTCTTCATCTTATTAGTGCACCACAAAAAATACCAACAAAATTCCCCAACCAGAGTCACCATAGAGAATTGTACCGTTGTTGGCCGCTCTCTGGTGTGGCCAACGGAGAGTTGAGAGATCTGAGCCCTGTGTCCTAATGCATGGCTATGTCTATCCAGAAAAGGGGAAGGGGGTGTTTTTACAGATTCCACACAAATCTGTTTGAAAGCTTGAAATGTACCTTTGGCACTAAAGAAAATAACAGAAGTAGAGCTTAAACATTCATAATATTTTAAACAAAATTATGCCAATTCTGTAACCCCCAAATAGGGAAAGACTTTTGAGACATCACTGGAGAACTATTAATATGGAGTTCATTTCTAGTATTTGCCACAAATCAGCAACTTACCAAACTTGCTTTGCAAAATTCAGTCTCTTCCAAACTTACAAACTCATCACAAGATCTAAATTATCCACCCCTTTTAGTTCTTACTTTCTATCACACTGTAATTTTCCAGTGCTTTGAGATGTTTATTTCTAGACTCCCCAGCATAGTTCTATGTTTCTGTGATATTGTGTTTTAGAAATCAATAGGAGACAAACTCACAGAAAAATTTCCTACATTGTTTTGAAATTATATATTCAAGTAGAAAAAACTTGAAATGTGAATTCAGGGTCACCAGTACCTTTCCAGGCTATTTCATCAATATTCTGAGTATTTGTCCTACCAAACACAAGGTATTTGTAGCATACCATGACCTAATCCAACCAAATCAGTTTCTCAAACCTTTGGAGGACTGCCCAATATATATTATGTTCTTGTTGCACCTGAAAGAGCTACTGCTGAGTCATTTAATTGGCTTTATAAAGAAGAACTCTGTGGAGTTGGAGTCACCACTTTGCAGACAATTTCTCAGAATGTCAGATGGTTGTAGTCTTTTGAGTCTGTGCTAGATATTAGCGTAAACTTAAGCTCTATTTCTTTTTTTTTTTTTAAGATTTATTGATTTGTTTGAGAGAGAGAGAGAAAGGGGAAGGGTAGAGGGAGAGGGAGAGAGAGAATCCTCAAGCAGACTCCCCACTGAGTGCAGACCCTGACACGAGACTTAATTCCAGGACCCTGAGATCATGACCTGAGCTAGAACTAAGAGTTGGATGCTCAACTGACTGAGCCCTGCAGGAGGCCCACTTCTATTTCTTATAACCAATACCTCCTCACATTATGGTCCTAGAGCTAGCCTTATCTGTAAGAACAATAAATATGAATGTCATGGGTCACAAACTTCCTTTATTTTTTATATCACTGTGTAATGTGTTATTCTGAGTCAAGCGATTACTTTCTCAGTCAAATTCAGTGTTCTTTTCTTCTGTTTTATCCCTCTTCTTTCTGCCTGTTGGGGAGACCTTACCTTTGTCTGGTTGCTCTGATGTGGTGAGGGACCTGGCCTGTCATCATCCTCTATCTTCTGCTGGTGTCTGATGAGGTGGCTCCCCATGAGGGAAGGTGGTGAAGTGGAGACCCCAAGCTCTCTTCCCCCAGCAGTTTTTGGTCCTTGGCCTTTATGTTTCCCTGCATCTGTTAAAATTACCTTTGTCACCCCACAGCTTCCAGCTAGCAGGTCCTGTACTCCTTATCCCAATCTCAAGGCTCCTTTGAGTCTACTAGCCTCTCTTAGACAAATCCACACCACTTTGCTAGGCACAGAGCTGACTTCCTGCTCCACATTGTGTACTCAAGATTTTCTTAATCTTAACTTCACCCCAGGGTTGCTTCACTCAGCCACTGCTGCCCCAGTGCTTAGCTTCAGGCTGGAATACAAGTTGGTCTAAAAGGTTTGGTTCTTCCAAACTACATTCTAAGAGGTGAAGATTAGATTCCCTGTTGTTTGAGCTACTCCCAAATTCCTCTGGGGTTTCCACTGGCCCAGCACCGGATAGGAGCACATGATCCCTTCTCTAAGACAGTTTCTGATACCTAGCTCCTCAGTTTATTCTCTACTCCCTCCTCTATGTCTGTTTTAACTTTAAAATAATTATTATTGGGGTGCCTGGGTGGCTCAGTCATTAAGTGTCTGCCTTCGGCTCAGGTCATGATCCCAGCATCCTGGGATGGAGTCTTGTAGTGTTATCCCTGCTCAGCAGAGCCTGGTTCTCCCTCTTCAGCTCCCCCCGCTTGTGTTCCTCCTCTTGTTGTCTCTCTCTGTCAAGTAAATAAATAAAATCTTTAAACATAAATAAATAAAATAAAATAATAGTTATTATCTTTTAAAATCATTATGCATTCTTTCCAATGCATGTATTTATGGTATTAAATTTCTGTACTAACCTTTATACATTTGCCTCTGGATTTTCAAAACCAAACCATACGCTTTGAGCATGTGGAAAATCTTTTCTCTTTGGAGAATCCTGAGTCTTACAACTCAAAAGCTCTTTGATTTTCAAGACTATTGTCTCTGTTTAGGTTTCAAAATGTATTGTTTTTTCTAAGGCTGCCATAACAAAACTCCATGAACTGGGTGGCTTAAATAACAAAAATTTATTTTCTCACATCTCTGGTGGCCAGAAGTCCACGCTCAAAATGTTGGTAGGGTTGGCTTCTCCTGAAGCCTCTCTCTGTGGCTTGCAGATGGCTGCTTTCTTGCCATGTCTTCACATGGTCTCTCCTCACTCTGTGGGTTATCAGTGTCTTAATCTCCTCTCCTTGTAAAGAAACCAGTCATGTTGGTTTGGGCCCATCCATACGACGTCGTTTCACTTCGATTCTTTTTAAAGGTACGTCTCCAAATATGGTTACAGTCTGATTTACTGGGTGTTAGGACTTCAACATACGAATTTGGGGGAGGGGCACACAATTCAGCCCACAATGCAAAACAATCTACTCAGAAACTCAATTGACTTCTAAGTTTTCTTTGGGTTCCTTTGTGTCCTCTTTCTCTGGGGCAAATGAATACAATTTGTGGCAACTGATTCCATGGATTGAGGGTCTCAGAAACCCAGAGACTTGTCATGGTTTACAAAGCCCTTCACAGTCTTTCACTAACGTGTCTCTGATCTCTTCTACCAGTTCTCCCCACATTTCACTTTCTCTCCTCTGCTCAGACAAAATTTCTTTCAGATTCTCAAAATCTACACTGTGTCTCTCACCTCTGGGTCTTCAAAATGTTGTTCCCACAACTGATATGCTATCTTGTCATTCTGCTTCTCTTTCCCTTGTTAACTCCTGCGAATCATTCATGTCTCATGCTAAGTTTTCCTTGGTACCTAAAACCAGTTTAAGCTTCCCTATTTGTTAGGCTTCCCATAGCATACAACCGTACTTAGCATTTTCTAGAAATCAGGCAATACACTTTTTGTTATTTATGTAGTATCTGTATTTTCTACTAAGCTGTAAGCTGCATAGTGGCAGGGATAGTATATAGTATCTGTGTTGGTCACACATCCAGAGGGTCTGACACAATGTACGACATAAAATAGAAGCCTGATAAATATTTGTTAAATGAATGAACAGTTAACTCTCAGACATTATTGGCTTGGTTCATAAGAACAGTATCTTGTGGAATTATACCCACATGTTTTTTCAAAAGCAAAGACTTTGCTCCAGATATTGGTCAGGATTGTTAGGTGTAAGCAACAGAAACTTACTTAGGTTAATTTAAGCAGAAAAAGTATATTGAGGCGCTGGCAGTGTCTTCTGGAGAACCAGAGAACCAGGTTTGGAGGCTACAATGCCAGGTACAACGACCAAAATCACAATGCACACCCGCTGCTCCCCCTGTCGGCATCGCTGGACACGGGGCAGTAGTGCTGCGACGAGCGCCACTGTCCCTGTGGCCTCGAGGAAGCTGCATCTCCTGCAAGGCAGCCTCCAGCCCCGTCCCACCACTGCCACCAGAGCCTCCACTGCCCAGTTACCGCCCTTGCACCCTGTCCTCGCTACCGCTGCTGCCACCTCAACACAATATAGGCAGACCCCGCTTCTTCCCGTCACCAGCTTCCAATTCAGTCCTTGGCTGGGCAGAACCTAGCTCATCTGACCAATACTACAACGGAGGCTGGAGAAGACAATGTCTGCTATTTTAACATCTCTGAGGAATAAGGGCTGCTCCTCATAATGTGAGAAAGTCCCAAACATAGGAAGGAGGTTCAGACATGAGGAGACCAAAAAAAAAAAAATGACAAATGATCTCGCTTTGTTGCTGCAGAAGCCAGAAGTTCCATGACCCCACAAGTGCTGCGTCTTAAGAGTATGTGTGTAGGTGTGTGTGTTTAAAGCATCTTTATAATCTTTGACATTAAACTTACAAAGCATAACTAAAAAAGAAAGTCCATTGAGATGCTAACATCAGTGTTCAACCTTGCAGGCTTACCGCTGACCAATTCCACACTCCATGCACACTCAATGGTCACGTCCATCCCAATGATTCGTTCCCCTAATTCTTCTACCTCCACCTCCCTTTCTATAACCACCCCTTTCTTCAGAACCTTTTATTCAACCTTTCATGTACTTGAATTTTCTCACCCCAAGAGAGCAAGGGCTATGTCAAACGATCGTGGGTATGTAGTGCTTAGTGGGGGTTGTACACATAATAAGCTGTCTTTCAGCAAACAAGTACTCTTATGGAACCATGAGAAAGAAGCCTGCCTATCGCATGCCACCTCCTTGCAGCACTGGGTTCTTCTCAGTGCTTAGAGCTTCTTTCATGGCAGCTATTTGGGGCATTGACTTGACTCTTTCACTAGCTTGAGTTTATCTCTCACCACTTTCTCATGCAGTATCAATATTAAGAAACATCTTTGTCTCATGTCTTTGAACAGCTTGATCACACCTATGTGTTCTTAGCACCACAGCCAACAGAGAGCCTTCTCCCCACATCCTTTCCCTCCTTCCATCCCTTAGAACTTCTATAGTTTTTCAGTTCTTTTAATTCCTGTTCCTTTCCACAAAAGTCCTGCCTCCTCTGGTGTCCTGCCTCTGAATCATCTTCTCCACTGCCAGGTGCTACTGATGAAGGTGGGGACTTGAGGAATCTGGAAGAAATGATGAGAAAGAATTCCTCATAGTGATACGGACTTTATTATTTTCTTTAACTTAAAGACCTCTTATACTGAGGTCTTTTACTCTTGATAGCTTATCTCCCCCCTTTTTTCTCTTTATTTGCCTTCCATGAGTTTGAAGGTTATATTTTCCATATTCTTTCAGTAGTTACCCCAAATACTTTAACATGGATACTTTAAAAAGTCCAATGTTAAAATCTTTCTATTTCTTTTCAAGTACAAAGATACTAGTGCTTCAGATCTAATCAATCTTCTCCCAAATTATATACTGTTGTTATCCAGTATTTGGTTTTATATGTTTTTTTAATTTGACAAAGTAGATATTATTTTATGTGGTCACTATTTGTTTAGATTGACCTACATATTTACAGAAATCTTGGCTGGTCATTTCTTTCTGCATCTGAGGTTTTCTGTTTGGTATTACTTCTACCCGAAACTCATCCTTGAGAATTATCCTTAAGAATCTATTGGTAAATTCTGTTATCTTGTTTTCTTTTAGCCTGGATATCTTAATCTTTCCCTCCCCTTCTTGAAAGATTATTTCACCACATATTCCATTGTAGGTTGACAATTATTTTCACTCAGTGCTTTAAAAATATCATTCATTGTCTTGTGGTTTTCATTATTGTTGCTGAAAAGTCACTCAATCAGGCTACTTGCAATATCTTTGTAGAAAGTCTTGACTCTCTAGTTGCTTTTCAGGTCTTCTCTTTACCTTTGATATTTTGTAGTTTCACTATTATTTATATCTCAATGATAATTTCTTTCTCCTTAACTTTGCCTGAAAATTTTGGACTTCCCAAATCTGAGGATTAGTTGTGTGTGTGTGTGTTTAATTTCTAGGAAATTTTGGTTATTATTTTCTGAATTATTCCGTCTTCTGCATTCTCTTTATTATTCTTCTGAAACTCCACTTAAAAATATGTTAAAACTTGTCTGTCATCAATGTCTCTTAATCTATCTCTTCCCTTATTTTTATGCTAATAGCATGTATCCTTTATAACTTTTAATAGCATTGAAAAAAATCCACCTCTAGCTAAATATAATTGGAAGTACAAGGCTCCAGAAAGGGAGCTGGAAGTAACCAAACATTGTTCTGTCACAGTGCAAAAGCTTAATCTTCAGTTAGACCTAATCCATTTGCTGGCCCTGGCCCATCTCTGGAAAAGACACAACTACCCCCGGTCCAAAAGGCTTTAAAAACTACTGGTTCCATACCCAACTCTGTCACAATAATCACAACTCTGAACTAGTTGTTTGCAAGACAAAGTTGGCCAGACACCAGAAGTATGATCTCTATTTTTTTTAAATAAGCTCTACGCCCAGTGCAGGGCTTGAACTCATGACACCAAGATCAAGAGTCTCAAGAGTCACATACTCTACTAACTGAGCCAGCCAGGTGCCCTGATCTCCATTTTTATGTGCTGAGTTTGATGGATTTGCAGTTAGAAATGCTATCTACCTTTGCATAAGCAGCCACCATGTTGCCTCTTTACTCTACATCTAATGACCAGACTTGCAAAATAATGTGCTCATCCTCAAAGTACTCAGTACCTACTGCCTGGTTGATCATGACTGCTACTGTCATTCCTGCTAGGAAATCAAAAGTAAATATAATTAAATGATTGTCCTGGTCATCGCTCACCAGACCAGGTGACAACTCACAGCACACACATACCATTTCAAATCCTTTTTGGAAATAGATATTTAAAATAAATAAATAACAAGGCCTTTCTCTGAATAATAGTGTGTCCACACCTGGTGTTAATTTATTTATACTATGAAAGCAAGTGTTTTCTGTGATCTCCATGTAGTTGGATCAAGGTGGGTTTTGTCTTTATATTGAGTACAAGGTTGAATATAGCAAATGTTCTAAAAAGAAAGCTCTAGGAAATTAAGTATTATGTAAAAGTGTTCCACAGTCAAGCAAGTATGAGAAACATTGCATTAAATATGGTTAACAAAGTTAAATAGGCTTCTTCACGGCAGGACTTTTCAGAACCTTTAATATACTAATGCACATTGTAAATCACAAAGAAGAAGATTATGTGTAGCATTTTTTAAATGTATTTGACCACAGAGTAGTTTGAGCATTTTACAAGATGTGTCCCATGTTTGTGTTTAAGTTTCTTATAAGATGTGTTCCACAAAAGAGACTTGCAGATCTTGTTGGAGAATAGGCATCGCCTTATCGCTCAACTTTCTTGAGGAAATAAAAAACAGCAATCCCATGAGAAGCCTCTCTTTTGGAGCCATCTGGTATTGATTTTTCATCTGTCAGCTGAAATATCTCTGTCACAGCCATCTGAAAGAGATGTTCATTGTCACACAGTGTTTTGTCTGACTACTCTGAGTAAGCGCAGACCTCCCTGCTTCCCCATTTGGTTTCCCAAGACAGCTCCAACCCTGCCCTGTTCCTGGAATCTTCTCCTAATGTCTTCACCTCACCCACTTTGGCTTCCAACCTTCATGACTTGCTATGTCCACTGAGCTCTGTGCCTTGGCTTTTTGGTTGCTGTTGTTATTTTCAAGAATCCATTCTCTTTCTGGCTGTAAGACTTGGCTCCTGCACTGTGTTTTGTATCTCCACTTCTTGCACTAAATAGTATGTTCCCATCCACCTAATCTTAGCTACTAGCAACCTCTTGCTTCTATCTTCTTACACATCCTTTCCAACTTCCCTGTAGATGCTTATTCTAGCCACGTCCTTGACCTTCACCTGTGGCATGGACCACAGTCATGATGTAACATTGACTACTGATGCTTGCCAGGACCACAAAATATTGGAAGGAATTCTCTTGCCACATAAAAGATAAATGCAGCTATCAGAGTGCACCTTGAGTACTCAGGCTCAATATTAGTGCTTGGATCCTTTTGAGTTCCCCATGGTTTGCAGGTTATACTGCATTAGTCAGTGGGTGTCTTAGAGTCATTTTGCACCAAAAAACAATCGCATTATGAAAACTTGTTTCTTCTCTATTTTTAATATATTTTATTCTGTTACACAACACTCCATAAATCTTGCTCATTCACATGTTATTAGGAGTCATGGCAGCTCTTTGCTTGTAGCCTAGAGATTATGATTGGCCTGTCATTTTATTTGATCTTCTTTTGTTTTTAGTTATTTTTTCTGTTTAAGTGCCCAAAGCCCTACTGGCAAAAATGCTTTCAAATCAGAATGTATTGTTAATATTCCAGACCACACACTTGGTTCTTCATGTGGCTTTGAGTTTTGCTGCTGAGATGATTGTGCATGATATTCTCATGGTGAGAAAATGTGACCAATTCAGCCTATTTTGCAGAACTCCTTTGTTCCCTCAGGCAAACTTGGCATGATTTTGTTAAAGGTTCAGTTGGGATAATCCATATTCTTTCCCCAAGGTCACTTTTCAAACTCCTTGTCAATCAGCTTAATGAAAGGTAAGTAAGTACCTGACTTTACAGCAGCCAAATAGCATGAGTTTCTTAGGATGTGTGTGTGTGTGTGTGTGTGAGAGAGAGAGACAGAGAGAGAGAGGGACAGATAGAGAGAGACAGAGAGAGAGAGAGAGAGAAAGAAAGAGACCGAGAGAATATGAGTATGTGCAGTAGGGAGAATTGAAGGGAGATAACAAGTCTCTCATTCAGTGACATCATGAAGCATGAAACTTTAAATGTTATGTAAAATTGACAAGGTTATTTATCAATTGAGAGACAGATACTATCACAAAAAGATACTTCAGTGCTTATTTTCATTAACCAGGATGAGTACATTTACAAAGGATTTAGAGGATGCTGTAAATCATATTTTTAAGGAATATGACTTCCCCATGCTGAGGTAAGCCAGGTTTCAGAGCCACCCTCAGAGACAACTGTTGTTTGCCCAAGCTTACCTGTGTCTGTTCCGTAGAATCACTTCATCCTCCACAGCAAAACTGAGGAAGCCTGGGCTGTGCTTGTTTCAGGCTCTTCTGTTACTGCTTGGCTCACCTACATTCTCTCTCTGGACACATCCACACATTCTCACCTCTGAGTCAAGAGTATTTGGCACTTATTTTCCTGCAGGGATTGGTTCTTCTTCTTCCTGTCCACCTAGCCAACACTTACTCATCTCTCATGTCAAACTCATACCGATTCAATTCTAAACTCCAAAAACGTAGAGGCTATGTCTATGTTATTCTCAGTCACTTACCCAGTACCTGGCACATAATAAATTCTCAAAAAATATCTGTTGAGTAAATAGGAAATGAATGAGTGTGTTTTAAACATGGTTAGAAAATCAGGAAACCTTTGGGGATACCAAAAGTTCAGGTGTAACCCTGCTCAAAGTGTCAGTCCTGCAGGGGGCAGCTCAATTATTTACCTGTTCCTTTGCTTGATATGCATTAAGCTCCAACTCTGTACCAGTGCTCCACTAGCTTTTATGGGGGATACAAAGTTAAATCAAATTTGAACCCTATTCTCCAAAAATCTATAGTTTAATAGGGGAAGTTTGATATGCACATCAATAACTAAAACACAAGATTGAAAGTGACAAAAGCCAAGAGAGGAAACCTATGATAGATGAGAAGAGGAAAGAGATTAATTATGTAAGAAGATGTTAAAATGAGACTTCGCTATCTCACTTTGAGCACAACCCAAGAGATACCAAGAACCAGACTGGGTCTCCATTGCACTAGAGCAAGATGCTAAGAGACTCACCTTGAGAGCATAGAGGCAATGATGTCCCACAGGCCAGGTCAGAGGGGATTTCTTGGGAGAGAATAGTCAGTGTACTATGCATTGCCTACTCACTGACTCTGCAGGTACAAGAAAAGGAGTCGATTTCCTTCACCTCATGCCAAGTCAGGGAGCTCTAAGGGCACCTCGGAAGTTTGGGGAACGTGAAGACCTGTGCATTAACCTAATCCAGCCATCTGAAGGTGAGTGACTAGCCCGAGCAGAGTACAAAGAGAGGAATGTATGGGCACCAATCTACAGTTCCACAAAGAGCAGGTTTTTCCAGGAAGGAAAGATATAGATTCCATGAGATGGAGCTGATCTGAAAGCTTCACAAAATGAATCATGCTCAAGAAGCCTCCCCAGCAAGGAGAAAGGACCCCAAGGGAAAGGGTCTGTGTAGGGTATGTTTGGAAGTCCAGGCCTGGGAGCAGCTCATAAAGCAGCTGCTGGAGGACAAGCATTGTGTATGTGGGGCTGGGCAGCCCGGGGCAGGGAGCCTCTGAGGTCTCAGCAGGACACTCTCCAAAAAACCCACAAAGCACTTCATAGGAGCCAGCATCCGGGGGAGCAAAGTACACTGCAGCTGCTCTGACCATATAAAACAGTGCCATTCCCCTAGTGCCCTGTGCCTTGGCCTGAATCTAAGGGCTTACACAAGCCCCAGCCAGCGAGCATAAGTAGTAGCTGGGAACTGATGAAGAAGCTGACCAGGAACATCACTGCCTCCTCAGTGGGCTTCCCCGCCTAGGGCAGGCCCCCACTGGGATGGGAAGCTATATATTGGACAAGAGTTTGAGGTTGGGATGGTTCCCTTGGACCAGGCTTAAGTTATGTGATTATTAGGCTAGAGTGGATTTTTTTAATGCCCAAACAAAGGGACTATTTATTATCTAAGCGTGACTGGAAAAGCCATGGGATCTGCCAGTATTTTATCTGTGAAGGGAAGGAAAGAGAAGGGAAGGGAAAGATTTTTTTTTTTAATTTTTTATTAAAATGCAATACACATACAGAAAGTACATTTATCATAAGTATACAGCTTGACAAATTTTTGCAAATTGAACACATCCATGTAACCAGCACCCAGATTAAGCTACAACCCCCCAGAAAACCCCTTTGGGCTCCCTCTGAGTCACTACTTCTCCCTCAGATAACTACTATCCTTACTTCTAAGAGCACAGATGAGTTTTGGCTTTTTGTATCTTATATAAATAGAATCATACACTATGAGCACACTATGATTCCTTTGTGTCTTTTTTTGCTCAACATTCTGTTTATAAGATTCATCCATATTGTCATAGATTTTATTTATTTATTTGAGATAGAGAGTGAGAGAGAGAGCATGAGCAGGGGACAGAGGGAGGGAGAGAGAGAAGCAGGCTCCCAACTAAGCAAGGAGCCCGACGTGGGGCTTAGTCTCGGACCTGGAGATCATGACCTGAGTCAAAGGCAAACGCTTAACCGACTGAGCCACCCAGGTGCCCCTTCACAGATCTTCTTTTTTTTTCATTGCTGTATAGTATCCCTTTGTATGACTACACCATATTTTATTTATCTATACTTCCACAGATGGGCATTTGAATAGTGCTGTTATATATGTTCTAGTAAATGTCTTTATTTCTGAATATATACCCAGAAGAGGGAATCGCTGGTTTATAGACTATGCACACATTCAGCTTGAGTAGATATTGCAGAAATGGTTGTATCAATTTTCACTCCCACCAGCAGTGTATGTGAGTTCTGTTGCTTCACCACCTCACCTGATACTTTCCTACTTTTTCATTTTATCCATTCAGATGGGAGCAATGGTATCTCACATTGGTTTTAATTTGCTTTCTCTTGAAGACCAATAAAGTCAAACATTTTTTAATGTTTATTAGCCATTTCTCTACCTTTCTTTGTGAGATGACCAAGTTTTTGCCCTTTTTTGGTAAATGGATTATCTCTCTTTTTCTTATTACTTTGTAGGAGTTCATTATATATGTTTGATATGAAATCTTTGTCAGATATAGGTATTGAGAATATCTTCTTTCAATCTAGGTTGCCATCTTACTGTCTGAAAATATTTTGATGAACAGGTGTCATTAATTTTAACATAGTCCAATGTATAATTTTGAGTATGAATTCAAATAAAAAATTTTTCTCATGGATATATCCAATTCACCAACACTATTTATGGAAATAACTATCTTTCCTCCATATTGTGTTGTATTTGTTATAAACTAGATTCCACATATGTATGGGTGTGTTTCTGGACTTTATTCTGTTGTACTGGTCATTTATCCATCTTTGCACCAATATCATACTGTCTTAATTATTTACTATGGTTTTCTAAAACATAGTGATATCTAGTAATGGAATTATCTTTTAAGAGTTCCTTAGGGGGCCCTTGGGTGGCTCAGGTGGTTAAGCATCTGCCTTCGGCTCAGGTCCCAGGGTCTGGGGTAGAGCCCTATGTCAGGCTTTCTGCTCAGTGGGGAGTCTGCTTCTCCCTCTGCCTGCCACTCCCCCTGCTTGTGCACTCTCTCTGTGTCAAATAAATAAATAAAATCTTAAAAAAAAAAAAAAGAATTCCTTAGAAGTTTTGAATTCTTGGCGCACCTGGGTGACTCAGTCGGTTAAGCATCTGCCTTTGGCTCAGGTCATGATCCTGGGGTCCTGGGATCGAGCCCTGCATTGGGCTCCCTGCTCAGTGGGGAGACTGCTTCTCCCTCTGCCCTTCACCTTGCTCATGCTCTCTCACCCCGCTCATGCTCTCTGGCTCTCGTTCTCTCAAATAAATAAAACTTTTTAAAAAAAAAAAGTTCTGAATTCTTTGTATTTCAAATTTAAATCATTGGGTGTCTGGGTGGCTCAGTCGATTAAGCATCTGCCTTTGGCTCAGGTCATGATCCCAGAATCCTGGGATCAGTCCCTGTGTCAGGCTCCCTGATCAGTGGGCAGTCTGCTTCTCCCTCTGCCCCTCACCCTGCTAATGCTCTCTCGCTCTCTCTCTCTCAAATATATAAAGAAAATCTTAAAAAAAAAGGAAATTTAAATTACCTTCATAATTTTATGTCAATTACACCTCAATAAAGCTGAAATTAAAACAAACAAACAAGTAAAATCAGTTCATAATTTCTGACCAAAAAACTGGCTGGAATTTTGATTGAAACTGTTTTGGATTTATATATAAGCTTTTGGGGAATTTTATGTCTTTAAAATATTTAGTTTTCTAATTCATAACCATGGTATATTACTTTATTTAGTTCTTATTTACTCTGAGTTATGTTTTCTAGCTTTCAGTATAGGGCTCTTCACAATTTTTGCTATATATATACTCTTATGTAGTTCATGTTTTTATTCTACTGTGATATTGGTTTTATTTTTTTTTTAAAGATTTTATTTATTTATTTGACACAGAGAGAGATAGTGAGAGCAGGAACACAAGCAGGGGGAGTAGGAGAGGGAGAAGCAAGCTTCCCGCTGAGCAGGGAGCCTGATGCGGGGCTTGATCCCAGGACCCTGGGATCATGACATGAGCCGAAGGCAAATCCTCAACGACTAAGCCACCCAGGCACCCCTGTGATATTGTTTTTTAACTTTTCTCTTTTTTGTTGTATATGAAAATATAATTTATTGTATATAGCTTTTGTGAAGAATAATTTTTTGGAGAACTTTAATGTGCTAGGTACTCAATATGATATTTTTATTTATATTGTCTCTTTAATCTTCACCACAATCTTGCAGGTATATTTCATCTTCATTTGTTAGAGAACATTGAGGTTCAGAATAAGGTAGAAATTTTCCCAAAGTCCCACAAAAAGTATTCTAATTGCTTTTGAAGAATAGATTGATTTTCCTATTTGAAGACATGTCATGGAAAAGGCCACCCAGGCATAGAAACTGTCGTTAACAAAGCAAAAAAGGCAGGAAAGTAAAGGGAAGGGAAGAAGGAATGGGAAAAAGGAAAGGGAAGGAAAGGTGAGATGTTCCTTCTGATTAGCATCTATAGGTTATGATACATTGAAAAATAAAGTCAGAAAGGTAAATTGAAGACCAGAGTGTAGAGTTTCCTAAGTAAATATGAAGTTTTCACCTTCACTTGTTAGCCTCTAGCCTTGTGGGATCTGGAAAATCTGGAACAGAAAACTTGCAGTAGGATTGAGACTCATCAAGTCTACAATTTTATCTCTCTAGCCATGTGAAACCCCCAAACCTCTTCTGTTTTTCTGACCCTAGCAGTCACTTCTCACTGGGCAAAGTCTGGTTTGTTACCCTCTTGCCTGCCAAAAATTTGGCAAAAACTCCTAAAGAGAAAGCATCTGCAAACCCTCAGCTCAGATCTCATGGTTTTCTGTCTTTGGCATCTTAATCCATCTAGTCTTCATGGTTTCTACAGTTCTCTGAGCCTTGACATAGATGGCTTTTGTAGTTTACTGGTTTTCCTAGTTGTCCTTGACAGGAGATTTGACCTACCCTATATCTCTCCATTCTACCCAGGAGTGGAAGTCAAACTTTGCTCTTTGTGTTTCTATTGAGAGGTTTTTGGGTTTTTGGGTTTTTTTTTTTTAATAATTACTCATAGAGATATAATTTATGTTCAATAAATACGAAGATCTTAAGTGTAGAGTTAGGTAAGTTGTTTTGTTGTTGTGTTTGCTTCCAACTGTGTTAATCTCTTTTTATTCTTTTGGTAATTTCTTCCAGAGTTAACTACTTCCGCTTGTGATTGTCAGTGATGAAATGTGTAAGGAATCCACTTCAAATGTTGGCACAGCTATGAGCATGGACTTTCCCTTTACTTGAACTCAGAATGAAGATATTTGGATCTTGTATTTTAGGTTCCAGTCCCAGAAGTAGTTTTCACCATAGAAGTTATCTGCAGTCTTCTGCTTTCTAGCAGTAGTCCACAACCAAGTTCTTGCTTCTCCAGGACGCAACACAGGATGGATTTAAATATGTATTAAATGAAGAGCATTCTCTCAAATGAGTTGAAATGCATTTTATTTTTAGACAACCTATACGACATGATTTTTTTTCTTAAAAACAATGCCTCCACTCCAAGTAAATCAAGGTCAAAATTAATGAAGAGCTCAAGATGACAGGAGTCGTGTGGTCTTGGTCCTGGTATTGCATGGGTGAAGAGCAGCAGCTGGTTATGGCAACAGGTAATACATCCAAAGTCATAGCCAAGTTCATTAACAGTTTTCCATTTCTAAACTATCCTTAAAGAAAATCATATATGGGGTCCCACCACCCTCATGGTAGTCCGGCAGAGCAACCACCTGGAATCCAATTCCATCTGGATTCATGTTTTCACCAATAAAGAACACGTAGTTTTTGAAATTAGCAAAGATGTGCTTGATTTGTTCTGCAGTCCCTATCATAAAAGGTATTCTTCTTTCTGGCCTCAGTGCTTCAAGTTTGCCTTTGATTGGTTTCATGTCATCTTTGATGCACTTCTTGTAGGCTTCTTTTGTGAAGCTGGTTTCCTGTAAGTGATGGTTTGTGACAATATCAACATCGGTGATGACTGTGCTTTCAGGCCCTTCACCCTTGGGTCCTTCGGTGGAGGCATTTCCACCACTTAGTGAGTCATCAGCATTACCCTCTGACCTACTGACCATCTTCTCCATCTCTGGGCATAACCCATTCGCCATCCTGTATCTTGGAGAACATCTCATCATTGTTAATGAGGTTCAGGTTGATATCATGATGGTGGCTGGAGAGAGGCAACGGAGGCTCTAGCTTAGCAGGACCTGGAGCTCTGAGTGAGCGCCCTGCTGCCAGAGCGGCACTCGGGGTGAGGGAGGGAGCAGGTGGAAAAGAGAGTTAGTAAGTTTTGATAAATGTATACATCTGCATAATCAACACCCCAGTCATGATGTAGACTATTTCCATTACATCAGAACATTCTTCGTGACCCTTTAGATGTAAACCTGCAGAAGGAAACATTATTCCGATTTCTATCATAACTTAGTTTTGCTTTTTCTGATTTTCAGATAAATGGAATTATACAATATGTTCAATACTGTGTCTGGCCTCTTTTACTCAGCATAATGTTTTTGAGACTCATCCATATTATTGGATTTATGAGTTCATTCATTTTTATTTCTGAGTAGAGTTTAGTATCATGAATATACCATATTGTCTATCCAATCTCCTGTTGATGGACATTCTATTTATGTTGGCTTGTGATTACTGTAACTAAAGTTGCTATGGACATTCATATACAAGTTTTCTTGTGGACATACAGTCTCATTTTCCTTGGATATATACTTAAGAGCAGAATTACTGAGTCATATAATGAGTGTTTGTTTAACTTAATAAGAAATATATGGAATCTATGGAAGTTTCATTTGCTTTATACCTGTATACATTTCCTAGGGTGGCCACAACAAATTATCACAAACTGGGTGGCTTAAAGCAACTGAATTCTATTGTCTCACAGTTCTGGGGGCTAGAAGTCCAAAATAAAGATATTAGGAAGGCCAAGATCCCTCCAAAGGCTTCAGGAGAGGATCCTTTTTTCTTTTACAGCTACTGATAACCCCGGATGTTCCTTGGCTTCTATCACTCTAATCTCTGCCTCCATCTTTACGTGACTTTCTCCTTGTATCTCTGTCTTCAATTGCCATCTTCTTATAAGGACACTGTTGTATTGGATTAGGGGTCCATACTGTGATTCACCACATTACCTAATTATATCTGCAATGATCCTGTTTCCAAATAAGGTCACATTCTGAGGTAGTGAGGGTTGTCTTGAAATTGACTGTTCTTTTTTTTCTACAATGTCTAATCTTTTAAAATCTATCCAGTATATTTTTCTTTTTTGATATTTTATGTTTCAGCTCTAGAATCTCAAGTTGATTATTTTAGAGTTCCCGTTTCTCTTCTGGGATTCCCTGTTTACCCATTTTGTTCATCTCTTATTTTTAGTCCTTTAACATATTTATAATAGCTGTTTTAAAGGATGATACATTATAGAGATAACATATATTTTTATATCCTCTCTCTAAAGAAAGTTGAGTTTGTACTAACAGACAACTAAGCTATTGGCACATCAATCTTATTGAGAAATAATTGGTATACTATGTAAGTTTAAGATGTATAGCATGATAGTGTTACTTACATAAATTGTAAAATGATTATCACAATAGGTTCAGCTAACCTCCATCATCTCATATAGAAACAATATTCAAAAAAGAAAGAAGAAAAGAAAACATTTCTCCTTGTGATGAGAACTTTTAGGCTTTATTCCCTTGACAACTTTCCTATATATCATATAGCAGTGTTACCTGTAGTCATCATGTTGTACATTACATCCCTAGTACTTATTTACATTATAACTAGAAATTTGTACCTTTTGACCATCCAGTTTTCCTCCACTTTTTTTCTCCTCTCACCCCGTTTCTTTCTTTTTTTTTTTAAAGATTTATTTATTTATTTGAGAGAGAGAATGAGAGAGAGAGAGGATGAGAGGGGGGAGGGTCAGAGGGAGAAGCAGACTCCCTGCCGAGCAGGGAGCCTGATGTGGGACTCGATCCCAGGACTCCAGGATCATGACCTGAGCCGAAGGCAGTTGCTTAACCAACTGAGCCACCCAGGCGCCTTCACCCCGTTTCTTTTTTTTTTTTATTTTTTTATTTTTATTTATTTGAGACAGAGAGAATGAGATACAGAGAGCATGAGAGGGAGGACGGTCAGAGGGAGAAGCAGACTCCCCGCCGAGCAGGGAGCCCGATGCGGGACTCGATCCAGGGACTCCAGGATCATGACCTGAGCCGAAGGCAGTCGCTTAACCAACTGAGCCACCCAGGCGCCCCACCCCGTTTCTGATAACCACAGTTCGTATGCTATTAATGTTAAATGGCAGCTTGTTTTAGGTTCTGTTATAGTGGATTTATTTCCATTTTGCTTTTAATTCTAGATTGGAGCCCTTAGTCCTAAGCTTACTCATAAGGTGCGGTTTTTCTGAGGTTTTAGTGAAAAGTCTAAGATATTTATCAAACTCTTCTTACTTGGCAGAATTTGAATTTCAAACTCTTTCTCCCCAGGTCCTTGCAGCTACTGAAACCTTTGCCTCCTAGCTGCTGCTTTTTGCTAGGCTTCTTGGATTCTCACTCTACATTTACAGTTTTGGAGACAACTACAAGATTTGAAAGGAATTTCAATGAAGAATTTGAAGGGTAGTAGACAACTATTAATATAAAAGGTATGTTCCTCATCACTCAGGATAGGCTAAGTTGATCTGCAATGAACAACTAAAAAATCTCAGTTTTCAGTAGCTTTAAAAGGAGTGAGAGTTGTAGCTTGCCTCAAACTAACACTCCAGCTGATAACAATTATGGACAGTAGACTCTGGGCTTTATTTTAATGTTTATTTGAAAAACATACAGCTATCACACCAATCCCTTGATTTTAATCATATTATTGCTTAAGTCAAGTTAATTAAAATAAAATTTGTCAATTTAAAGAAAAATATGAAAAAAATAATAGGACAATTGATGCCTGGAAATGGACAAAATTTCTGAGGGTGATATCCAAATTACTGATGTATGACAAATAGTATAAATTATTCTCATAAGTCCAAAGCACACTTAGGTTAGGCAAAAGAATGTGTTTGAGATGGTTACTTGAATGATAACAGTTAATTAAGAAAATATGATTCTTTTCACTAAAAATTGACTATAGTGGTGTATTACTAAGGAGATACAGTTTTAGAAAAATATTGAGTACATTCATAGGTTTTGAGGAATAATAGTAAGAGTTAAAAACAGTAATAGTAATATTTTAATTTGATGCTTTAACTAATACTGCCATTAACTTTTCCACGTCTTTAGTAAAGTTGTAATATTAGACCAGATAATGACCTCTCTACTTTGAATTTCCTGTTGTCTAAAGTTTGTAGAATAAGCCAATATTATAATGTATTTTTAGATTTGCCAATAATGAGTAAAAATAATTATAATTCTTCAGCAAGTTTATATAGTTTTGGCCTTGGCCATGCATATTTTACTCCTTTTCAGCTCCTTTTTTCTGCTATTTCTTAAATGGCATCCCCACACTACATTGATGAAAAATGGCATAGATCCACATGCCACTATTGTTTAAATCCAAGTCCATGACAACCTGAATCTAAAATGAATGCTTGAGTCAGTGTTAATGAATCAGTACATTCATAATTGGAAAATAAGCCTCTTTCTCTCCCCCCTGACTTGCTGATACCTCTCATTAGCTGGTGGTTCTGAGAATGCCTGTGATAAGCATCTGAAGGCAAAGTTGGATGGAGAAATATTCTAATCCTATTGATAGCAGAAGAAAAGGGAGAGGAATTGGGATTCTTCCCCCTATTTATAGTATTTTAATTAAGCTAAGACTTTGTTGTGTTGTTTACAACTAGGAGAAATACTACAGGCAGCTGCATTTTATATATTGAGTGGCTATAAATAGAAGAATTAATACAGAAGAGATTAAAAGGCTTTGTGGATAATAGGTGTCTGTTACCTCCCAGCACACTATTATGCTTTTATTAAAGAAAGCCAGTCTGTATACCCACTTTTTTGAAATTGAATTTTCTAAGCTAGAAAAATTGGATCCAGAATTCTGAACCCAAGGATACATAAGAGAATGTCCCTTTTAATTCTCACTTTAAAACTCTTTAAGCACAATTCATACTTACATATTAGTTGTATGACTTTTTATTTGAAATCTTTCTTTTCCTAGATAGCTATCTCTTTTTCACTGCTATAAGCCTCTGACATAGGACCTGACACAATAAACATCCTCAACAAATATTTGTCAAATAATCAAAAGAATAATTTTTAAAGAGATTGACTATATAAAAGTATTGTAAATACTTGTGTGATATAGCAAATAATATGTAAGGAACTAATATAAACTCAATATTTTTTTTAATTTATTTTTTTAAAGATTTTATTTTTTTATTCATTTGACAGAGAAAGACACAGCTAGAGAGGGAACACAAGCAGGCGGAGTGGGAGAGGGAGAAGCAGGCTTCCTGCAGAGCAGGGTGCCCTACGCGGGGCTCAATCCCAGGACCCTGGGATCATGACCTGAGCCGAAGGCAGACGCTTAACGACTGAGCCACCCAGGCACCCCATCAATATTATTTTTTTAAAAAGAGAGAGAAATGAGCAAAGAAGGTGAGGTAATTAACATGCTCATTTTTCTAATGAAAATGCTAATATGAAAACAGATTAAATAAATTTCACAGGGAATGTATAAACAAATTTTACAGAATTGTACAAGGAATTAGTGTAATACTGATTTTCCTGAATGTTCTCTTACTACAGTCTATGTGCCCAATACTGTGTCAAGTTTTGTGTGGGATGCATATATGCGGAAAACCTGAGCTCAAAGGAGCTCAAAGGAACTAATGTTCTAGAAGGAATAACTGGAAAAGCCCTCAAACCCCATTGGGTTGTGAATTTAGAAGATAGAGACGTGTTTTTAGTAAGAACTGGATTAGAAGATGTCAGCCCCAACTTTCTAAACCAGCCTTTTTGTTGTTGTTGTTGTTGTTTTTATTTAAATTCAATGAGCCAAGGTATAGTACATCATTAGTTTTTGATGTAGTGTGCAATGATTCATTAGTAGCGTATAACACCCAGTGCTCATCACATCACGTGCCAGCTTCTTATATCATTCTGCTCGTGTCACTTTAAAATCCTGTCATATGGGTGATCTTTAAACCACAATACCACCCAATCTCGATTCACCTTAAAATAATCAAATCACATTAAATTTTTTCAATCCCTAGCTTCTGGGAACTCTCTTAAATTTCCCCTACCATTTATTCCCTTTCTTTCTGAATTTCAATAGTTCAAGAACTTGTAACATTGCCATTTATGCTTAGGACAAAAACATATAGCTGATTAAAAAAAAAATACCTTCTCATCTGTGAGTGGATAGGCACTGCAACTCTCTCTCTCTTTTTCTTTTTTTTCTTTTTTTTATTTTCTCATTATCTTTCCTTCCTTCCTTCTTTCTTTCTTTCTTTCTTTCTTTCTTTCTTTCTTTCTTTCTTTC
>NC_058406.1:51632843-51682994 GCF_002201575.2 Neomonachus schauinslandi
TTCTTTCTTTCTTTCTTTCTTTCTTTCTTTCTTTCTTTCTTTCTTTCTTTCTTTCTTTCTTCTCTTTTTTGGAATTAAAGTAATTCAAGTAGTAGTTTAAAAAGTCAAGTAATACTACAACTATTTTAGAACAGTTGTCCGTCCTGCCAGACTCCATTCCTAATTTCCCTCTGCATAAGGAAGCATTTCCAACTCTTTTAGCCATTTTTTCTGGCGTTTACCTCTATATTTCTAAATTACATGTTAAGGGGGCGCCTGGGTGGCTCAGTTGGTTGGGCGACTGCCTTCGGCTCGGGTCATGATCCTGGAGTCCCGGGATCGAGTCCCGCATCGGGCTCCCTGCTCAGCGGGGAGTCTGCTTCTCCCTCTCACTCTCTGTCTCAAATAAATAAATAAAATCTTTAAAAATAAATAAATAAATAAATAAATTACATGTTAAGTTGTATTTCTTGATTTTTTTTTTTTCCATTTTAAATATTGCCTGCCAACTTCCTGTGATGGAAGACTCTCAGATCTCTAATCCCCACAGAAGTACACATTTCCTTTTTCTTCATCTTTTCAAAGTAGTTATGTCACCATTTGTGGTTAAATTCTTACTCAGTGCTTTCATTATTAAGACTAGAAAATATTATTTTCAGCTAAGCCATAAAGATTCTCTTAATAAAATCACCCAAACCTGTACTAATTATCCCTAAATTTTCTTTTCTTTCTTTTTTTTTTTAGATTTTATTTATTTATTTGACAGAGAGAGACACAGTGAGAGAGGGAACACAAGCAGGGGGAGTGAGAGAGGGAGAAGCAGGCTTCCCGCTGAGCAGGGAGCCCGATGTGGGACCCGATCCCAGGACCCTGAGATCATGACCGGAGCCAAAGGCAGATGCTTAATGACTGAGCCACCCAGGCACCCCATAAATTAATTTTCTTAATTAATAGATAAAATGGACTCTCAACAAATGCCTATTTGCTTGTCAATATTCGTGTTTTATATGTAGCAAAAAAGAATTTTTTTTAAGATGTTTTATCTATTTATTTGTGTGTGAGAGGGAGAGAGAGAGAGCACGAGAGAGCACAAGCAGGGGGAGCAGCAGAGGGAGAGGGAGAAGCAGCTCCCCTCCCCCCCTCCCCGGGGGCAAGAAGCCGGATGCATGCGGGACTTGATCCTAGGACCCTGGGACCACACCCGAGCCAAAGGCAGACTCTCAACCTACTGAACCACCCAGGCGTCCCGCCAAAAAGAAAAATCTTCATAAAGGTAAATATACATTTGACATAATAGTAAATAGAAAAAGCAGGACACAAAATCAAATGCATTCACTGATTAGTGTTATAAAATGTGTAAAAGCCTTTTTATGAGTATTAGGAAAAAATGCAGAGATGTTAATGATTGGGTTTTTAAAATACTAATGCATTTTGCTGACAAGTTAATATAAACATTTATAGAAAAAAATACTTTAACTTGAGATAATCTTTAAAGCAGTTATGAACAAAAATTTATTTACAACTTTTTTTTGGCTCATAATAGAAAATGTTAACTCAGCTCTGCTCTCAAGGCATGTTAATGTGTTTTATTTGTTTTCAAATGGAAATTGCCATAGAGCACATTTTCTGAATTTACAGAATAAACATATCTAGGGACGCCTGGGTGGCTCAGTTGGTTAAGCATCTGCCTTTGGCTCAGGTCATGGTCCCAGGGTCCTGGGATTGAGTCCCGAGTCAGGCTCCCTGCTCAGCAGGGAGCCTGCTTCTCCCTCTGCCCCTCCCCCACTCGTGCGCGCGCACGTGTGCGCTAGCTCTCTCTCTCTCTCTCTCTCTCTCTCTCTGTCAAATAAATAAATAAAACCTTAAAAAAAAGGAATAAACACATCTAGAGTATGATGCATTTAGGAAAAAAAATTATCTAAGTCTCTGCTACAGACCACCACATCCAGAACCAATTTGCTGAGGCCCTGTGGTAGCCCAGATCTCATAATAAAACCCACTATAATGGGTTTTTTTAAATACTAAAATCTAGTAAAGAGAATTCCAGTGGTTATTGCACAACTTTGTGAAGATCTAAGTCATGTTACAGGAAATTCTGAGAATTCTGAAAATGCCTCCAAGACTGGAAAGCAAAAGCAGATTTTTCATTTCTTTCAAGTATCCTTACTTATCTAATAGCTATAAACTGCTCAACAGTAGGACAGACCCAGTAATCTCTCAGTGCACTTTTATTTAGAATGGCTTCAATAAATGTTCCTTTGTTGATACATTTAAAAATTATTAGTATACATGTAGACGCTTTCACAGGTTGCAAGGGACATAAGGAACCCACTTAATATTAAAACTTTGTTTTCATCTCTTGTAAATTATTAATTAGCCTTAATCTGGAAATAGATTGGTTCGTATCTGCAATCACTGTCTACATATTTTTCTTTTCTTTTTTCTTTTCTTTTTTTCAATGAATGTTATATGTGCATATCCATGTGTCATTTTTTATGGCTATTATCAGATATTGTCTTGGAAAACAGGAGACTTTTGTACGATTTATAAAAAGCAAAACTGTTACCATCCAGAGACTAAACACCAACTAGATTGCTTCCAAATATGTTTACTTACCATATTCCTATTTTTTTTAATATTTAGCTCACTTCCAATTTTTCATGCATTTAGGGGTGTGCTGAATACATTTTTATATAAATTGCCCCTATTTGGATTATATCCTTATGAGAGATTTCTTAAAAGTCAAATTGCAAATCAAAATTCAACTAACACTAATTGACCACCTACAAACTGGCCAACTTGTGGAGCTTTTTTGGACATTATGTTAAAAGCTAAAATAATTTACACATTGGTATATTTCTTTTTCATGACTTTTCTTATGAATATAGATTTGCTGTCCATATAATTTACATCCTGTTTTTTAAAAATATATCTATAAATATATAGATATCTGAAACATTTTTCCTTTAATAGAACCTTTCCGTGTGAGAAAGAATGACCTTAACTTTTTCACATACTCCAGAACTGAAAATAGCCAACCTAGTGTGTAGCACAAAGCCTGAAATCTTGACTTGTGGCTCAGCTGGTTTATAGGTTGCCTTATAGCAGGGATATCAAAAGGATGATAACAAGATTAAGAAAATAAAATGAAGAAAATAAGGAAATTTATCCAAATGATTTTCATTTTTATATTTAGCATTCTCTCTCCCTTTTTATTTTCATAGGTGTCTTATATATTTATTATGGAAAAATTATAAAATGCAAATTTATAATTTTTTAATAAGTTTTTATTATGTTATGTTAGTCACCTTACAGCACATCATTAGTTTTTGATGTAGTGTTCCATGATTCATTGTTTGCGTATAACACCCAGTGCTCCATGCAGTACATGTCCCCTTAATACCCATCACTGGGCTCACCCATTCCCCCAACCCCCTCCCCTCTAAAACCTTTGGTTTGATTCCCAGAGTCCATAGTTTCTCATGGTTTGTCTTCTCCTCTGACTCCCGCCCCCACCCCCCCCCCGCCTCATTTTTCCCTTCTTTCTCCTAATGTCCTCCCTGCTATTCCTTATGTTCCACAAGTAAGTGAAACCATACGATAATTGTCTTTCTCTGTTTTAAAATGCAAATTTAAAAAAAGGAAAAGAAAGTCACCCTATATCATCCTACATAGAAACCATTAATACATGGATACATAGCTTCCAGGGAAGTAAAATCTGAAGTACAGGAAAATCAGGAATTCTCTGTACTTTATTTTGTTAGTCTCTGTATCAATTTTTCTACTTTTCAGCAGCTTTGAGTAAAGGCTGCTGGCACTGGTTTAGGAAAGTACAAGGATGTCTCTATCAGGTTATGTACAAAATATTCAGTCTCATCATCACCCTGAAAATAACTAAACCTCCCCCACTTACCACCCATGTGTATCCCAAAAAAAGGAAGGAATTCTGACCAAGGTAATTCTTTATCTTTTCTACCAGCTCCCAATTCCATCTTTTAATGCATTATTTTCTTTTCAAGTCTGCATTTTATGTTGATCAAGGTGGAGCTGGCAAGAGAAACAAATGAAGAGAAGGTAAATAATAGTGCTGCCTCAGGGAAATTCTGGATCCCAGAATCTCACAAAGTCCACATTGGTGTTCACAAATATTTAGAGACTTCAAAACCTCTTAATGAAAATGGTAATCTCAAATTGAGAGTTACTATAAGGTTAGCAAAATTACTTTGAAGTCCTCTCTTTTTATCAGCGAATTTATATATAAAGAAAAATCATTATCTTAATCTTTCTGGAAACAGCTCCTGAATAGAAGGAAACTATCTAAAGCTACTGAAATATCTTCAAATTCTAAGACAGCAAGCAAATTAAAAGCTGAAAGTGTCTAATTCATATATTTTTAAAGCTTATATAGGTCTACCTTCTAGCTAGTATAGACAGTCCCCAACTTATGATGGTTCCACTTATTATTTTTTTACTTTATGATAGTGCAAAACCAATACACATTTGATAAAAACTGTACTTTGAATTTTGATCTTTTCCCGGGCTAGTAATATGTGGTCTGATACTCTCTTATGTTGAGCAGCAGCACTAAGCCACAGCTCTCAGTCAGCCACTTGACCAGAAGTATAAACAACCAATACACATTGTATTGTTAACATTACACGTTGTAATGTTAACAGTTATTCTGCTTTACAGTTACAACTGATCCATATCTTGTCTGAAGGCTGACTGTAAATGTTAAAAACCAATATGCATAGTTTTCATATTTATACCTATGTAAACATTTTTTCTCACATTGGTTCAAGAAGTATGCTAGGATTACATCTTTCTTTACATGGTCCCCATCTGAGCCCCTGGACATTTAAAAATATATATACTTTATTAAAAATATTCAGTGAACTCTATTTTCTTACACCATTATTTTATTTTATATTTCAACATAATTTTATTGCACAACTTTTGTTTTTCCTGGAGTTTGTAGTTACTATTATTTTCTCATTCATTCTCTCAAAAAAACAAACAAAAAAGTCCTTACAGATTCTCAGGTTGTCCTGCCGTCTCAATCATATCATCTAAAACATGGAACCCCCATTTCCCCCCCAAAGGGCTACGTCCTCTTTCAGTGTGGCCTAGCTTTTCCTAGAGTTGCTGGCAATGGCCATCTTAGAACTTCCCTTCACCATTCTGTAGGATGGGCCCTATGGGAGATCTGCCAGTTGCCTATCATCTTCATCATTTCCCTTTGGTCCAAGTTTTAACTGGATATTTTGTCACCTGCTATAAAACACATTTCCTCATATTTTGGTGTGACTATGCAGTGATTCTAACCAATGAAATGGACCCAGAAGTATAGTTTGCTACTCTTCATAAAGCTTTTTTTTTTTTTTAGAGATTTTATTTATTTATTTGACAGAGAAAGACACAGCGAGAGAGGGAACACAAACGGGGAGTGGGAGAGGAGAAGCAGACTCCCTGCCGAGCAGGGAGCCCGATGCGGGACTCGATCCAGGGACTCCAGGATCATGACCTGAGCCGAAGGCAGTCGCTTAACCAACTGAGCCACCCAGGCGCCCTCTTCATAAAGCTTTTTAAGGAAACTGACTCAGCAGGCTTTTTCTCTCTGCATTTCTCCTTCCTCAAGCCTGTAGCTATGGCAGCTAGCATTCCATGATCCATCTTGAATCATTATGTGACCTTGAGTAAGGGAATAAAATACTAGGATTGTGGAACAGAAAGATAAGTGCCTAGGTCTTTTTTTTTTTTTTTAAGATTTTATTTATTTACTCATGAGAGACAGAGAGAGAGAGAGAGGCAGAGGGAGAAGCAGGCTCCCAAGGAGGAGGGAGCCTGATGTGGGACTTGATCCCAGGACCCTGGGATCATGACCTGAGCTGAAGGCAGACACTTAACCATCTGAGCCACCCGGGCACCCCAAGTGCCTAGGTCTTAAATGATAATGTGTAGACATCATATTAGTACTACACTGCCTGTCTTTGGATTTCTTTTATGTGAGAAAGCAGTAAATATCCTGTTTAAATCACCATTACTTTTTTTGTCTGCCACATAGAAAAACCTAACTCTGAAATGGATTCACAATTTCCAATATCACATGTCTTCTTCCTTGCTTTTCTGAGTATAGTCTTAATGCTTTCTTAAAACTTAATACTCACATAGTAACATTACTTGTTTTATACCCACTTTCTGAACGCTCCTCTGTTTAGAGAATTCCCTATTTTATAAATCTTGTTAGAGAAAAGAGACCAGCTTACATTATAAGAGCTGAAAATACCAAATAATTTCAGCTAAGTCAAAATCCAGAAGGTGGAAGAGGAAAAGAGAATGTGAAAAAGGCTCAATCCAATATTTAAAAGCTTTCCTCTAAAAGAGACACACATCACTTTTCACTAACATTCCACTCACAGAGACCAGTCATACGGTCCTGCATATGGTCCTGCAAGAGTGACTAAGAAATGTAGTTCCTAACTAAAAAGCTGCTGTGGAAAAGGAGCATAAATCCTCATGGTCTATTAGCCATCTCTGCCATAATTCATAACATTAAATATGTTTATTTACTGTTAAGCATTTGTCTTTTCTTTTTTATTTTTTTGTGTGTATGTATATATGTCTGTGAACTGACTGTTGGTGTTTTGGTCCCATCTTTTAATTGGGAGTTCATGCATTTTTTTCATCAACATCCATGAGTTCTGTATATCTATGGACACTGATCTTTTAGCTGCCATGTTTTTAGAAACTGTGTTCCCAGGCACCTGGGTGGCTCAGTCATTAAGCATCTGCCTTTGGCTCAGGTCATGATCCCAGGGTCCTGGGATCGAGCCCTGCATCAGGCTCCCTGCTCCACGGGAAGCCTGCTTCTTCCTTACCCACTCCCCCTGCTTGTGTTCCCTCTCTTGCTGTGTCTCTCTCTGTCAAATAAATAAATAAAATTAAAAAAAAAAAGAAAAGAAACTGTGTTCCCCAGTTTGTTATTAGTTTTTAAATTATATTTATGATTGCTTGTGATTTATAAGCATCATATCAAATCTTTCAACTTACGTTTTTTTAATTCTCCATTGTTTTTTAGTTGAGTATGTTCAATATTTTTCTTAGAGACTAAAACTCTGTACATTAAAATAATTCTGTGTTTGTTTAAGATAGTTAAATGTAATATAACTTTATTTTGATAAATAGCATGAAGTAAGAATGTTAGTTTTCTTTTTCAGAGAAGCCAATTTCTATAACACTCTTTACTTCCTTACTTTTCTTTATGTATTAAGTTTTTATAGATTCCAGTTTCAGCTTCTTGGGTTTTTTAATCTATTTAATTGACTTTCTTTTTTTTTTTTAATTTAAGTGTAGTTGACACCCAGTGTTACATTAGTTTCAAACGTACAACATAGTGATTCAACAACTCTATACATTATGCTATGTTCATCACAACTATAACTATGATCTGTCACCATTAAACACTATTATAACACTATAACTATTTTCCCTATGCTGTGTCTTTTATCCCTATGACTTATTCATTACATAACTGGAAACCTGTATCTCCCACTCCCCTTCATGCATTTTGCTCATCCCTTACCTCCTTGCCTCTGGTAACCACAAATTTCTTCTCTGTATTTGAGTCTATGCCTGCTTTTTGTACATTTATTTTCTTTTTAGATTCCACATATAAGTGAAATTATATAGTATTTGTATTTCTTTGTCTGACTTATTTCACTTAGTGTAATAACCTCTAGGTTTATCAATGTTGTGGCAAATGACAAGATCTCATCCTTTTTTATAGCTGAGTAATATCTCAGTGTGTGTGTGTGTGTGTGTGTGTGTGTGTACACCACATCTTTATCTATTCATCTATCAATGTATAGTTGGGTTACTTCCATATCTTGTCTATTATAAATAATGCTGCAATAAACATAGGGATGCATATATCTTCTCAATTTAGTGTTTTTGTTTTCATTGGGTAAATATCCAGTAATGGAATTACTGGATCATATGGTATTTCTATTTTTAAGTTTTTGAGGAGCCTCCATACTGTTTCCACAGTGGCTGCACTAATTTGCATTCCCAGCAACAGTGCACAGGGTTTCTTTTCTCCACATTCTCACCCACACTTATTATTTCTTGTCTATCTGATTCTAGTCACTCTGACAGGTGTGAAGTCATATCTCATTGTGGTTTTGATTTGCATTTCCCTGGTGATTAGTGATATTGAGCTTTTTTTCATGTGTCTGTTGGTCACTTGTATGTCGTCTTTGGAAAAGATGTCTATTCAGATCCTCTACCCATCTTTTAATCAGATTATTTGCATTTTTTTTGGTATTAAATTGTATACATTCTTTATATTTTTTGGATATTAACCACTTATCAAATATATAATTTGTGAATATCTCCTCCCATTCAGCAGTTGCCTTTTTTGTTTTATTAATAGTTTCCTTCATTGTGCAAGAGATTTTTATTTTGGTATGATCCCAATAGTTTGTTTTTGTTTCCCTTGCCTAAGGAGACATATCTAGAGAAATGTTGCTAAGGCAGATATGAGAGAAATTACTACCTGTATTTTCTTCCAAGAGTTTTAAGGTTTCAGGTCTTACATTTAGATCTTTAAGCCATTTTGAGTTTATTTTTGTATATGGCATAAGAATATGGTTGAGTTTCATTCTTTTGCATATAGCTGTCCAGTTTTCCCAGCACCGTTATTGAAGAGCCTATCTTTTCCCCCATTCTATATTCTTACCTCCTTTGTCATAGATTAATTGACCATATTAGTGTTGGTTTATTTCTGGGCTCTCTATTCTGTTCTATTGTTCTATGTATATATTTTTTCTTTTCTTTCTTTCTTTCTTTCTTTCTTTCTTTCTTTCTTTCTTTCTTTCTTTCTTTCTTTCTTTCTTTCTTTCTTCTTCTTTCCTTTCTGTAAAGCATCCAACGTGGGGCTTGAATTCATTACCCTGAGATCAAGGGTTGCATGCTCTTCTGACTGAGCCAGCCAGGCACCCCTATGTATCTATTTTTGTGCCAATGCCATACTGTTTTGATTACTACAAGTTTGCAGTATATCTTGAAATTTGGGATTGTCATAGCTCTAGCTTTGTTCTTCTTTCTCAAGACTTCTTTGGCTATTAGGGGTCTTTTGTGGTTCCATACAAGTTTTAGGATTATTTTAGTTCTGTGAAAAAATGCTGTTGGTATTAGGATTGGGATTGCATTGAATCTGTTGATTGTTTTGGGTGGTGTGGACATTTTAACATTAATTCCTCCAATCCATGAACATGCAACATTTTGCCATTTATTTGTGTCATCTTCAATTTCTTTCATCAATGTTTTATTGTTTTCACGTCTTTCACCTCCTTGGTTAAGTTTACTCCTACCTATCTTTTTGTTGTTGTTGTTGCAATTGTAAATGAAACTGTTCTCTTAATTTCTCTTTCTGCTACTTCATTATTAGTGTATAGAAAGGCAGTGGTTTTCTATGTATTATTTTTTATCCTGCAACTTTACTGAATTCATTTATTAGTTCAAATAGTTTTTTGGTGGAGTCTTTAGGGTTTTCTATATATAGTCATTATGTCACAAATAGTGATAGTTTAATCTCTTCCTTACCATATTAGATACTTTTTATTTCTTTTTCTTATCTGATTGCTGTGGCTAGAACTTCTAGTACTGTGTTGAATAGAAGTGGTAAGAGTGGATGTCTAGCTGTGGGTTTTTCATATATGGCCTTTATTATGTTGAGATATGTTCCCTCTCAACCCACTTTGTTGAGGGTTTTTATCATGAACAGATATTGGATTTTGTCAAATGTTTTTTCTGTGTCTATGAGATGATCATATGGTTTTTATCCTTTCTCTTGTTGATGTGATATATCACATTGATTGATTGCAAAAATTGAACTACCCTTGCATCACAGGAATAAATCCTACTCAATCGTGGTGAATAACTATTTTAATGTATTGTTGGTTTGGTTCCCTAATATTTTGTTGAGGGTTTTTGCGTCTATGTTCATCAGAGTAATTGGCCTATAGTTTTCTTTTTTGGGGGTGTCTTTTCTGATTTTGGTATCAGGGTAATGCTGGCCTCTTAGAATGGACTTGGAAGCTTTGCTTCCTCTTCTATTTTTTGGAATAGTTTGAGGAGAAGAGGTGTTAACTCTTCTTTAAAGGTTAGGTAGAATTCACCTGTGAATCCATTTAATCCTGAGCTTTTGTTTGTTGCGAGTTTTTTTTTTTTTATTACTGTTTCAATTTTGTTACTATTCATTCATCTTTCAGATTTTTTATTTCTTCCTGATTCAGTTTTGGAAGATTGTTTGTTTCCAGGAATTTATCCATTTCTTCTGTGTTATCCAATTTGTTGGTATATAATTTTTCATAGTATTCTCCTATAACCCTTTGCATTTCTGAGATGTCAGTTTTTAATTATCCTTTTTCATTTCTGATTTTACTTATTTGTGTCTTCCCTCTTTTTTTCTTAATCACTCTGGCTAAAGCTTTATCAATTTTGTTTATCTTTTCAAAGAACCAGCTCTTGGTTTCATTGATATTTTCTATTGATTTTTTTTAGTCTCTATTTCATTTATTTCTGCTCTGATTTTTATTATTTCCTTCCTTCCATTAGCCTTGGGCTGTGTGTGTTTTCCTTTTTCTGGTTCCTTTAGTTATAAGGTTAGATTGTTTATTGGAGATTATTATTGTTTCTTGAGGTTATAAATTTCCCTCATAGAACTGCTTTTGCTGTGTCCAGCTGTAACCAGCCTCTATGAATTTGCATTTTTTCCAGTTTTTCTTATTGTGATTGATTTCTAGCTTCATATTGTTATAGATGAAAAGGTTGCATTATAATTTTAATCTTCTTAAATTTATTGAGACTTGTTTTGTGGCCTAGAATGTGATCTATCCTGGAGAAGGTCCCATGTGTGCTTGAAAAGAATGTGTATCCTGCTGTTTGGGGATGGAATGTTCTGTACAGATCTGTTAAGCCCATCTGGTCTAATGTGCTGCTCAAAGACACTGTTTCCTTATTGATTTTCTGCCCGGATAATCCATCCATTGATATCAGTGGGGTGTTAAATTCCCCTACTATTATTGTATTCCTGTCAATTTCTCCCTTTATGTCTGTTAATATTTGCTTTATGTATTTAGGTGCTACAATGTTGGATACATAGATATTTACAGTTGTTGGGGCGCCTGGGTGGCTCAGTCAATTGAGCGTCTGCCTTCAGCTCAGGTCATGATCCTGGGGTCCTGGGATTGAGCCCCGCATTGGGCTTCCTGCTCGGCGGGAAGCCTGCTTCTCCCTCTGCCACTCCCCCTGCTTGTGTTCCCTCTCTCACTGTGTCTCTCTCTGTCAAATAAATAAATAAAATCTTAAAAAAAAAAAGATATTTACAATTGTTATATCCTTTTGTTGCATTTACCTCTTTATCATTGTGGAATACCCTTCTTTCTCTCTTTTTACAGTCTTTGCTTTAAATTCTATTTTGTCTGATGTAAGTATTGCTACCCTGCCTTTATTTATTTATTTATTTTGCTTCCATTTGCGTGGAATATCTTTTTTCATCCTTTCACTTCCAGTCTTTATGTGTATTTAGATATGAGGTGAGTCTCTTGTAGCCAGCATATAGATGGGTTTTATTTTTTTTATACGTTCTGCCAAACTGTGTTTTTTATTTTATTTTTTTAAGTAGGCTCTATGCTCAGTATGGAGCCCAACACAGGCTTGAACTCACGACCCTGAGATCAAGAGTCAGATGCTCAACCGACTGAGCCACCCAGATGCCCAAAAACTGTGTCTTTTAATTGGAGCATTTAGACCATTTACATTTAAAGCAGTTATTGACAGGTAGTACTTACTGCCATTTTGTTAATTGTTTTCTTGTTTTTGTAATTCTTCTCTGTTTCTTTCTTCTTCACTTGTTTTCTTTCCTTGTGATTGATGACTTTCTGTAGTGTTATACTTGGCTTTCTTTCTCTTTATGTTTTGTGTATCTATTATAGGTTTTGGGTTTGTCGTTACCATGAGCTTCATATATAGCATTCTAAGTATATAGCAGTCTATATGAAGTTGATGGTCACTTAAATTTGAACACATTTTAAAAGAACTTTTTTTACTCCCCTCCACCATATTTCATGTATATGTTGTCATATTTTACATTTTTTTAATTCATAATTTTCTTACTTCTAATTATGGCCTTTCTTTTCCACCTAAAGAAGTACTTTTAGAATTTCTTGTAAGGCCAGTTTAGTGGCGATGAACTCCTTTGACTTTTGTTTGTGCAGGAAATTCTTTTTCTCTCCTTCGATTCTGAATGATAACCTAGCCAGGTAGAGTATTCTTGGTTGTAAGTTTTTTTACTTTCAGCTCTGGATATATCATGTCACTCCCTTCTGAGTTACAAAGTTTCTGCTGAAAAATCAACTGATAAACCTATGGGGTTTTCCCTTGTATATCACTTTTTGCTTCTGTCTAGCAGTAAGAGAGAAGAAAGAAGAAAAGATAAAGAAAAGATAACTGTTTGTCTTTTTATTTTTAAATTTTGACATTTTAATTATTATGTGTTGTGGTGTGAACTTCCTTGGTTTCATCTTGTTTGGAACTCTCTTTGCTTCCTAAACCTGGATGCCTATTTCCTTCCCCAGGTTAGGGAAGTTTTTAGCTACTATTTCTTCAAATAAATTACCTGCCCCCTTCTCTCTCTCTTCTCCTTCAGGGACCCCTGTAATGCAACTATTTGTTTGCTTGACGTTGTCCAAGAGATCCTTAACCTATCCTCTTTTTTTTTTTTTATTTTTTTTTATTTTATTTTTTTTTTTAATTTTTTTTTTTAAGATTTTATTTATTTGACAGAGAGAGACACAGCGAGAGAGGGAACACAAGCAGGGGGAGTGGGGGAGGGAGAAGCAGGCTTCCCGCCGAGCAGGGAGCCCGATGCGGGGCTCGATCCCGGGACTCCAGGATCATGACCTGAGCCGAAGGCAGTCGTCTAACCAACTGAGCCACCCAGGCGCCCCTCTTTTTTTTTTTTTAAAGATTTTATTTATTTATTTGACAGAGAGAGACACAGCGAGAGAGGGAACACAAGCAGGGGGAGTGGCAGAGGGAGAAGCAGGCTTCCTGCTGAGCAGGGAGCCCAATGTGGGGCTCGATCCCAGGACCCTGGGATCATGATCTGAGCCGAAGGCAGACACTTAATGACTGAGCCACCCAGGCGCCCCATCCTCATTTTTTAAAACTTTTTTTTCTTTTTGCTGTTCAGCTAGGGTGCTTTCCATTACCCTATCTTCCAGATCACTGATCCATTCTTCTGCATCCATTAATCTACTGTTGATTCCCTCTAGTGTATTTTTTTATTTCAGTTATTGTATTCTTCAACTCTGATTGGTTCTTTTTAAAATACTTTCTCTTTGCTGAAGTTTTCACTGAGTTCTTCCACTCTTCTCTCCTGTCCAGTGAGCATCTTTATGATTGTTAGTTTAAACTCCTACAGGCATATTGCTTATCTCAGTTTCATTTAGTTCCTTTTCTGAGGTTTTGTCTGTTCTTTCATGTGGAGCATATTCTTCTGTCTCCTAACTTTCTATTTGTTTCTGAATTAATACTATACCACTTTAATTATTTCACTGTAACTGTTAGTGAGCAATGTTCCACTAAATAGTCATCTTTTTCAATAACTGCCTTGTTATTTAGATCTCTTCCATTTTATAGACAATTTCTAGAATTATTTGGATAAGTTCTTAAAAAGTAAAATTAAGATTTTGGTTAGAATTTTATAAAATCTGCAAAATCATTTTTAAAAAATGACAGCTTTAAAACACAGATTTCTTACCTGGATGAATAGACTAACTAAATAAGTAAGATTTCCCAAAACCTGAAATATTTGACAGGATGTTTCTTCCCTTCACATTCTATATTAAGCATTTATTTCGAAACTTTCTCTCTAAACCATCCTCAAGATGAAACTGACTACCAGACAGAGGTTCACTGATATACATCTCAGGAGATAAGAAATGTGTGCTACTTTAGCCCTGTGAGCCAGCTCTCATTGTCCTTATTGACTCATGTCATTAAATATTCAAGACAATTATGTTCCCTAACATTTTCTCTTCAGCTAGCTTCTGTTTATGTGTTGGAGTAAGAAGATTTATATCGTGCATGTTTAGCTTTTTAGTTTAAAAGAAGAGAAATCTTAAAACCATTAGCTCATAAACAAATACCAAACATAAGTAACACACTAAAACAATATCAAAAACAAGTGAAGAGAAATTAATGTGGCTTCAAAATCCAGGATCTAAGTAAAAAAATAAAATGAGTGAATGATTATAGAGAAGCCAAAAATATGTAATCGACTTTCAGCCCAGTGACAAAGGTTTAGTTTTTTTCTTTTAATGTGTCACTACCTTTTGCAACTCTCCAAGAGATTCATATCACTTTGGTTTTTTACTTTGTTATAGAGGAAGATCTCTAACATTTTCTACTTGGCTTTTCTTCTCATGATTGCTATTTCATAGGTCAGGGATCCAATGTGGGGTTCAATGGCCAGGGATATTTGTTTGAGATCAGGGCCTAGGAAAATTATCTTATAAATGGATTTAAGTTGCACTGGACCATCTTTGAGGTAAACTCAGATGAGAACTCAGTTTCAGGCCATCTGATCCCATAATACCCATGGTGGTATTTGTAGGTAGCCACAAAGCAGTGAGTGTTTGGAGCCCAAATCCAATAGTATTCCATCCTGCAATCCCAAATGTGGATATCTCTCTCTCCTAAATGCATAGTCACATAGGTTACATATCATTTTGGGGAAAGGAGATTCATAGCAGGCACAGAGGAGGTTATAGTGGAGTCCTAGAAATTCTGAGGGTCTGGAAGTTTATTTGGGTCTGGAAATGGATGAGAGGATATGACTCTATAGTGCAGTGGCTTACATTAAGGCTCTGTTTACCAGTTTGTGTGTTTGGGGTTATGCAGATCAAAACTTTAGTGGGCCTTCTGTTAAATTCGTTTCTGTGAACCTATGACTAATTCACCTTATCTGATATCTTCTGTTAGCAATTTCTCTAACAGGGACTATTAAGCATACCTTATTCCCATTTTAATGACCATGCTTATTTTGTCACATAAACCTGGTGAATCAGGGTTCCAATTTCTCTAACAGTCAAAACCCTTTAGGTTGCAAGTGGACAGAAACACAGCTTGAAAAGGCATAAGCAGAAAAGTGAATTGATGCATTTCATGTACTATTGAAACTAAGAAAAGGGGACCTACCAAGCAATTCTGCTTATCTCTAATTCTTTTTTTTTTTTAAGATTTTATTTATCTACTTGTCAGTGAAAAAGAGAGAGAGTGTGAGCACAAGCAGGGGGAGCAGCAGGCAGAGGGAGAAGCAGGCTCCCCACTGAGCAAGGAGCTCGATGCGGGACTTGAGCCCAGGACCCTGGGATCATGACCTGAGCTGAAGGAAGATGCCTAACCGACTGAGCCACCCAGGCTTCCCTGCTTGTCTCCAATTCTTACCTTCACTGTCTTCCATGGCAGACACATGATGGGGAACATGGCTACAGATGGCTTTAGATTCACATCACAAGGTCTTGAGGCTATAACAGTATTTTCTACCTCAGTGCAAGTTGGAAAAATCCCAGGAAAGAACTCTGAATGGTCCAGCTTGAGTCACTGAAACCAGGAGGAACTGAGAACCAAGCTACCTGGTTTTAGACCCCATAACATTCATTCACTTATTAGTTGTGTCACATAGGGGAAGATACTTAATCTCTATACCTCTCTCATAAGCTTATTGTGAAGATTAAATGAGTTAATTTGTTAAGACACCTAGAACAGTACCCAGTGCATATTATTGTTCAAGCATGAGTCATGTGCCCACCCCAGTTGGTCAGGGGGAAGGTTTGTGGCCAGAGTGGGTGGGTAGAACAGATGTGGCTGTGGAGGTAGTCTCCACACATAGAACTCATCTTCTTATTCTCTTCCTACATCCATTTCTGAATAAGTATCTGCAGAGCCACATAACTTTGAGTCAGAGCAGAGCTTTAGTTTCCACCTGGGAGAAGAGATGGCAGAAGAGATGAAGCCAAGACTCCTCAAAAAGAAAAAAAAAAAAAAAAAGGAAGGAAGAAAGAAAAAAAAAAGAAAAGTTCCTATACTTTATATAATCTTGGAAGCAGGAAGTGGTGGAAGGAAATAGCTAGGTCTGCCACTTAGGGCCAGGCTTTGCCACAGTGTGCCTAAAACAAGAAGGCAGTATGAGACTGAAAGCTTAGCATATGGATGCAGCAAGTTAGAGAAGAACCTGATGGGTCCAGCAAAGGCAAACCCTCCTTTTACATAAAGGACGTAGAAAAGAAAATGAGGGAAAGCAGGCTGGAAGCAAGTATTAGCTGTATGACTGCAGGTGTGCACAGAACCATCACTCACTGGTAAGCACGGCCCAGTGCCTGTCCTGGACTCTAACCAATCAGATTAGCCACTCCTCTGCCATTGGAGAGAATTTAGTAAGGGGGAGATAGACTGAAAGCCAAAGACATTTTGTTGTGCAAATGTTTAAAATGCACATACATTCAAATCCACCTTGTCTCTGATCACCTCCATGAATCCCCCTTCCACATTTGGGATTGATGTATAACTTCCTTTCCTTCCTAATTTTTTAAATTTTTAAAATTATTTTTTAATTTTATTTTTTGTTTCAGAGTAATTTTGGGTTCACAGCAAAATTCAGCAGAAGATACACGGATTTCCCATATACCCCCTGCCTCCATAGCCATAACCTCTCCCTTTATTGATATCCCCCACAAGAGTGACACATTTGTTATAATTGATGAACCTCCACTGACACATCATTATCACCCAAAGTCCGCAGTTTACATTAAGATTCACTCTTGGTGTTGCCCATTCTACAGGTTTGGACACATTTATAATAACATGCATTCATCATAATAGTATCTTACAGAGTAGTTTTGCTGCCCTAAAAGGCCTCCTTCTATCCATGAATATGGAATATGTCTTTATTTATTTAGTTCTTCCTTGATATGTTTTATCAGAATTTTGTAGTTTTCTTTGTATATGTCTCATATGTATTGTGTTATATTTATACCTAAGTGTTGCATTTTGGGGGTCCTAATGAAAATGAGATTGTGTTTTTAATTTCAAATTTTACTTGTCCCACTTACTGATATATAAGAACATGAATGCCTTTTGTATCTTAACCTTGCCTCCTTCAGCCTTACCATAGTTGCTTATTAGTTCCAGGGAGGGTTTTGTTTGTTTCGTTTTTGTTTTGGGGGGGGTTTTCTGATTCTTTGGAATTTTCTACATAGACAATTATGTTATCTGTGAACAAAGACAGTTTTATTCTTCCTTCCCAACCAGTGTATTTTTTATCTCCTTTCTTTTCTTATTGCATTAGCTAGGATTTCCAACACAGCATTGAAAAGGTGTGGTGAGGAAGGACATCCTTGCCTTGTTCCTGATCTTAATAGGAAAGCTTCAAATTTCTCACAAATATGATGTTAGCTGTAGGTTTTTTTCAGATATTCTTTATCAAGTTGAGTAAATTCCCCTCTATTCTTAATTTACTGAGAATTTTTTTTTTATCATGAATGGGTGTTGGATTTTGTCAAATGCTTTTTCTGCATCCACTGATATGATCATATGTTTTTTCTTTATTAGCCTGTTGATATGATGGATTACATTCATTGATTTTTGAATGTTGAACCAGCTTTGCATACATGGAATAAAGCCCACTTGGTCAAGGAGTACAATCCTTTTTATAAATTGTTGGATTTAGAGTTCACCTATGAACCCCTCAGGAACTCTAGTTATTTTTTACATGTTTATTCAATTAATAAATATTTCTTAAGAGCCTACTATGAAGCAAGCTAATATTTTAACTTTCCTGGAAATTTTGTTTGCAATATTGAGTGTGAAATATAGGTGATTGAGTTAATTTTCAGTACTATACTATGGTTGAGTATTCCAACAAAATGTGTCTAAGTATCCTCCCCCTAAGTATTACATTGTTTCAAGTTTGAAATATATTCTTTACTTCATTCATTCATTCATTTTTCATTCTTTGTTTATATCTTTCCCACTTCCTAAAATAATTTGAGGTAATTTTACAAGATATGAACACATAGGACCATGAAAATAATGCTAAATTATGCTAAATTCTTATAAGAATGGATATTTGTTTCTGGAATCTGTTCCATCCATCCATAGAAATGTTGTGCTTTTAAAATAAATCCACATATTTTGATTCATCATCATTTTAACAGAAGACTGTCAAGTATAGTGGGAAAAAACATGGGCTCTGGAGTCAAAATGCTTGAGTGGGAGTTCCAGTATCCCCTTACTAGTCTTTTAATTGAGAGCTGTCCAACCTTCAAACCTCTCAACTGTGAGATGAAACATCTCAAGTTTTTTCTGGAACAAGGCCACCTATAACTAAATCCAAAAAGTAAATAAAAATCTCTAAAGTACAGATAACACTAATCCTTTTCTAATTTTCTAATAGTGTTATTGTGAAGAATAAATGAGAAAACATATGTGAAAGTACTTTATGAATAGTAAAGAACCAAAAATGATTTTATCATCATACTGATAAGGTGGTGGTTTTTTTAGATGGTAATATTTTTTAAAGTTTTTTTAAAAATTTATTTTTAGTAATCTCTATACCCAATATGGGGTTCAAACTCACAACTCTGGGATCAAGAGTCACATGCTCTTCTGACTGAGCCATATAGGCACCCCGATAAGGTGGTTTTTAATCTAATAGAGTTTATATCATTTACATAAATGTATATTTCTGACTTTTCATTTTTTTCCAGTGGAATTTTCACACTCAATTTATCTTATTACATAAAGTATCTCATGGGAGTTGAAGTGATGTCCCATTAAATATATATTACCTTAGAAAGAATTCTTTCCAAAATTCTTTCCATTTTCCCAAGGTCCTGGATAAGGACCATAGCTTATATACCTATTTATTATTTCTTCATTTATTTCTCCCAGAGTGTTTTCATAATTCCTTTTAAATAAATCTATCTGATCCAAAGCAATATTTAATTATTATTTTGAAAGATACTGTTTTTTCATCTTATTTTCTAGATAGGTCACTAGCATATAGTAATGTGATTTATTTGTGAGTGAACGTAGCTGTCCAACCTTCAAACCTCTCAACTGTGGTCCTCTAGGAAACAGAGCCTTAGATAAGGATAAAATGCTGAAATTTTGGAAGGCACAGGCCCAGAGAATAAAGAAAAAAAGGATAAATGAAGTAAAGAAAGAGGCAATGCAATACAGTGAGTTACCTCACAATGGGCTGCAAAAGGTGTTGCTTAATACAGAGGATCTTTCCAGAAATGCAAGGAGGAACTATACAGATAGTTCACACAGGGGCAGAAAAGGAGAAAGTTACTTGTGCAGATCTCTTTAGTCTCCCATTCCCTATTGGTCAAGGTTTATCCCACAGGAAAATAACTCTCTTGCACTTCTGAGTTGCGTCATCCAAACTTGTGGTGGGAGCTTATTTGGAAGTTAAAATGCACGCTACCAACCAGTCTGGAAGTGGTGACTAAAGGCAGTAATGCCTTGTGTGGAGTGTGGCACAGGCAAGTCAGGGCTACGATTTGATTCTAGGATACTTAGGGAGCTTAGCAAAGGTGGCAGAGTCAGGAAGCAAGGGCATCATCATCAGAAAGAGGCCATCCAGGACATCTGAAAAGGTGCAATAGATTTGATCTGGTACAGATGTGTAGTTTATACTCTAAATATACGATGAAATTATTTGTGAATTATTTGTAATTTACTGTAATTTTGTTTGAATTCCATGGATAAAAAAATATGTCATCTGTAGGTATGTTTATTTCCTTTTTCCTGTAGTTTCATTTCTTTTTTTCTTTTCTTCTTTTCTTCTTAACCAACTACTATCAGTGCCTCATGGTATGTTGAGTAGGACTAGAAATAGAATTCATTTTTTTTTTTTTTTTAGATTTTATTTATTTATTCATGAGAGATAGAGAGAGAGAGGCAGAGGCAGAGGGAGAAGCAGGCTCCCCGCGGAGCAGGGAGCCTGATGCGGGACTCGATCCCAGGACCCTGGGATCATGACCTGAGCTGAAGGCAGACGCTTAACCGACTGAGTCACCCAGGCGTCCCGAAATAGAATTCATTCTTATATTCATGCCTGAGGAAATAACTCTGTCAGGTCCACAATAACTCTAAATGTTGATCTTAGTATTTATTTATTTATCTATTTATCTATTTATTTATTTTTAAGATTTTATTTATTTGACAGAGAGAGACACAGCGAGAGAGGGAACACAAGCAGGGGGAGTGGGAGAGGGAGAAGCAGGCCTCCCGCTGAGCAGGGAGCCCGATGCGGGGCTCGATCCCGGGATCCTAGGATCATGACCTGAGCCAAAGGCAGACTCTTAACGACTAAACTACCCAGGTGCCCTGATCTTAGTTTTAAATACGTATCATGTAAAGGGTATAATGAGAAGCTCAACTGCACAAACCTTCTAGATCAGTTTCCTTTTTCTTGGCACACAACTGAACTAGATTTCCCAGTTCTCTTGCATCTGGCTTGAACCATGTGACTCACTCCAGCCAATGGAATGTGAGCAGGGCTATTGTGATCCCCTCTTGTCCTCTCCCCTGGCTTGCCAGCTGGCTCAACACAAAAGATCCAGCAGAGGAAGCTGAGGTCCTAGGGAAGGTAGACCACTGGATAGAAGTAGTCCCTTGAATGACTAAGTGGAACAGAGCCCTGCCCATCCCCCTTCCCACCACACTACACACATGCTATGCCAAGTGTGATGTCAACAAGAAGTAAACCTTTGTCAAGCCGCTGCATTTGGGAGTTGTCGTAGTGATTGCACAACCTCTTTAATGAACTGTCCAAACCCAGTTTTTAAAAAGTTTTCATCAAGAATAAAGGGTAAAGTTTACTGGCTGACTTCTCAATATACATTAGGTTCTTATATGATTCTGATGGTATTTTCAGTTAACATTTCCTTGGCGCATGTTTTCTTTTGGCATTTTAAACTTGTTTTCATTACAGGGTTGTATTAGATAATGCCTAAGATAAGTTGTTTTCTTTTCCTTGCATTTTAGCTGGGAGTTTTTGTTATTTTGAGTTGTTTGTTTGCTTGTTTGTTTGTTTTTAATCTATGTCCCTGAGTAGTGTGGCATATTGAGGCAAGCATGGATTTGGAGCCAAAAAGATCTTATGTTGAATCCCATTTCAGCCAGTGACCCCATTGAATTTGCCATTTAATTGATCTAAATCTCAATTTTCTCTTCTGAGGTAATAATGCCCACTTCAGGAGATCTTTGTGAGTATTAAAATATTGTATATAAAATACCTGGTATATATCAGAATCTTAATAAGTGGTAGTTATTATTATTACTCTTATTTTAATTTGACCATAATTCATTCTCTCTCCCTCTCTCTCCCCACCCCTCACATGTGCCCTTTTTTGACTTGGGTATATGTGTATGTAGAGGAGTTAGGCACTATGTTTAATACCAGTATTTCTTCAAATCAATCAATTCATATTCTGTTCCCTCTCATGTGAATAAAACTGTTTAGATCAGGTGCTCAAAATCTGAAATCTATTTCTTGCTCAATTGTAGCCCATTGACTTTATAAACAGCCTGAAATTATGTGTGACTTTATAAACCTCCTGAAATTGAATGTGAAGTATTTTTTTAAGATTTTATTTATTTATTTGATAGAGCACACAAGCAGGGGGAGCAGCAGGGAGAGGGAGAGGGAGAAGCAGGCTCCCCGCTGAGCAAGTAGCCCGATGCGGGGCTTGATCCCAGGACCCTGGGGGTCATGACCTGATCCGAAGGCAGACACTTAACTGACTGAGCCACCCACGTGCCCCAGAATGTGAAGTATTTTATGGAAATAGATTTCCTTGGGGGGAAGGATACATAGCTTTAATCAGATTCCCAAAAGGATCCCAACCCCCAAAATATTAAGAATTTCTGTCTTAGATCCAATCACCAGTCACTTATCTACCCCACCACTCCACCAACTCGGATCATCATAATATAAACCACCTGCCACAGAAACACAATCAGATTTTGGTAGCATTTGTATACAGATTACCTCTTCCACCTTGACATTCTGTCTTTCCTTGACCTCTTGAAATTCTCTCACCTTTGCCTTTGTCCTCCATCTACTTCTTTGACCATTCTTCTATCTCTATATTTGGTCTTGTTTTCTCTGGATAGCCTCTGAAGTTAGATAATATTAGAATCTTTTTAGTCCAGCTACCTCTTCTCTTGGCCACCTCTCCCTATGGCAAACTCATCTGCTGTTACAGCTCCTACCTACCCCACCTCGTGGCAGGTAACTTCCAAACCTGCCTTGCAGAAATAGTCTCTCACCTCTCCTCTGCCAGGTGTGGCTCTTCTACTGATACTTGAACTGAGCAAGTCCCAAACCAGACTCCTCATTAATCCCCAATCCAATCCTTTCTCCTGATCTTCTTTAACTCTGTTAACAGCATCACTTTTTTCCCCTGACGCTTACGATTGTAACTTTGAGGCACCTCTTTCCCTTCACTCTCATTCCTCTGTCGTATCCGTCAATTGCCAGATCCTATAAATCTTAACTCCAGAATGTCTCTTGAACTCATTCCTTCTTTTTTGAGAGGAGACACATTTATTTTCAGCTTTACCATTTGAGTAGCAGCCCCCCTAGTTCTGACATCTATTTTCTCCTCACTTTGACCATTATATGAGTTCCTCTGCTAGCATCTCCCTAACTTTTCCTTCAGCAATCTCTCCATTGCCAGGGAAATCTTCCTAAAGCATAATCATTTTGTTTACTTTCCTACTCAAAACCCATCAGTGGCAGTTTACTATCTTTCTGAACTCCATGAAAACGCCTCACCTTGTCAGTCACATTAGATTCTACATACCTTTTCAGCTTGAGCTTTACGCTATGACAAGCTTGGACTCAATTCCCGGCTTTGACATGCAACCTTAGGAAAACTGTTTAATCTCTCCAAGCATCCTTTTTAAAAAATCTATAAAAATGGGGATAAGAATATTCATCTGAGGCAGATTGTAGATAACAACAATCCTTTATGGTTCTTTATTTTGCGACCCCTTGAACTTGGTCTGGCCTTGTGACTTGTTTGGTCAATTGAATATGTGTTACAGACCTTGTGCAGTTGATGAGCTATGGCTTCCACAAGCCTTGAGGATTCCACACTTCATGCTTGCAGACCTAGGATTACCCTGTGAATGAACTCAAGCAAGCCTTCTGGACTGGCCATGGGGAGGAGAACCACAGCTCCCCAGCTTGCTCTCCAACTGACTGTCGATCCCTAAACATATACCTGAGGCCATCTTAGACTGCCAAGCTCCAGCTAATCCACGAGCTAACTACAAACTGCGTGAGTGAGCCCAGGAGAGACTAGCCAGAGAACCCTCCCAGTGGAGCACAGCCCAGACTGCTGACCCACAGAACTGTGAACTCATTGAAGCCACATTGTTTTGGGGGTGGTATGTAAAGCACTAAAAGTTACCTAATGTAGCATCTCGCAGTGTGTAAAATGGTGTCTGACAGGATAAAAGACAGTTGTTACTATATTATTAGCCCATTTCACAAGTTCTATGAGCCAGTCTAACTTGGCTATTCACTATTACCCAAATCCATCCTGTTCTTTCTTGGCTTTGCACTTTGCTTATGAATTTTAAGCATTGGGGAATGTACTTCCCTTTCTCTCATTTATCTAAGTTTGCTTATGATTCAAGCCTCATCTCAAAGGCCTCCTTCTTCATGAAATCTCCCTTAAATTTATAACCAGATAAGAGGTAGTGGAAGGAATGGGACTTAGAAGCCAAACAGACCTGGATTTGAATTCTGGTGGGTTTTTTTTTTTTTTTTGAAGATTTGACTTATTTATTTATTTATTTATTTGAGAAAGAAAGCTCACAAGCAGGGGGAGCGGCAGGCAGAGGGAGAAGCAGGCTCCTTGCTGAGCAAGGAGCCTGATGCGGGGCTTGATCCCAGGCCCCTGGGACCATGACCTGAGCCCAAGGCAGACGCTTAACCGACTGAGCCACCCAGGTGTCCCTTGGATTTGAATTCTGACTCTACACTACCACTTAATCAAGTATGCAGTCTTTGTTATTTTTTTTAACTTTTCTGAACCCTATCTTCTACCTTTATAAAATGAGTATATTATAAATGACAGCATAAAGCATCCAGCATTATTGGTCTAACCTGTAATATCCATTCAACAAATGTTAGCTCCTTTCTTGCCTCCTTCCTCCAAACCCCTACAGCTCTGTCTACGATGCCTCATAGTACATAGCATGTTCTGCATTTGGTTATGAGTTTGAATACTTGTTTTAAACTCTATTTACAGAAAAAGGGTTTTATTTATCTTGGAGTCCCATATGGTACCTTATATGGTAATTTGCACATGGTAAACACTCAATAAATATTTATTGCATTGAAAAATTTTAATTGCCAAGTTATACAAGCAATGTTGGAGGATGAAGAGCTCATTTTCTCTGGGTGGTCAGGGCAGGATTTGCAGAAAACTTGGATTCAAACAAGTTTTTAAAAATGGAAAGGATTTGGAGAGATGGAGAAGAGGGGAAAGGGAATCCCAGGAAAATGCGAATAAAAACAGAGTTGGAACATGCGTGACTATTCAGGAGACAGTTAAATCTAATGGTCTGGCTGCCTCAGAGGACTGATGGCAAGATAGAAGTATTTTTCATGCCACTATAAAAAGTGAGGTAAAGAACTTGAGAGTCTGTCTACCCATGAGATTGACCCGAGGATGGATGGGGTGACAGATAAACGGGATTGCTAACGATTAAAGTGGGCCTATAATATTCAAAGATGAATGTCATCTACCTGCTCTGGCTGTCTTTCAAGGTTTATTTCCTTTCCAATTATTTTTCTTTTTAACTTTCTCAAACTGATGATCAGATACATGTGATGGAAATGAATCTTTAAGTCGGTCTGTCCACATTTTAAGAGTAAAAGTAGACTTCCCCTTCACACTGCATAGCCCTTAAACTCACACCCCACCCAGATGAGTCCTGGCCTGAAACAAGAACTGGCAACACACATGGAAGCCATCATATATATAAATTCCTTTCAGGAGTCCAGTTTAGGAAAAGCAGGAGTGAAGCAGGGAAGGAAGAAGGGATTCGTGAAGAGAGTCAGCATACGGCAGGTTGCAGAAGTAGGAGCTTAAGATCCAACATATACTGTCAGGGGTAGAGGAGATGAGCTCAAGGAAGTGGAGAAGGCAGGAGAACAGGAAAGAGAGATAGGCATGGAGAGGCATAAAAGTGTACCACATGCTACCATAGGGACTAGAGGGGTACATTTATACAAGTAAGGTAGCAAGTATCCACAACCCACAGATGCTAAAAGCAGGGTCTGGTTAATCATATCTGGGCCAGAAAACTTAGTTCTAGTCCCCTCTAACTTCTGCTCTTTTTTCTAAAATTTTCTTTCCCCAGAAAGTTAGAATCTGTCCAGCTCAATCCAGTTCTCCATTAGAACTGATTTGAGCATTCTGATCGTCTTAGGACTAGGATAAATTAGAAGATGCTTGATTAGGGGTGCCTGGGTGGCTCAGTTGGTTAAGTGTCCAATGTCCAACTCTTGGTTTCGACTCAAGTCATGATCTCAGGGTCATGAGATGGAGCCCCATGTCAGGCTCCTTGCTCAGTGTGGAGTCTGCTTGAGATTCTCTCTCTCCCTCTCCCTCTGCCTCTCCTCCTGTTCCCACTCGCTCTCTCTGTCTCTTTCTATATAAAATCTTTAAAAAAAAAACTAGAAAAAGAAAATACTTGATTAAAATGTTGATGAATGCAAAAATGTTTTTCAGCACATTTTTTATTATTTCTATATTGTAAGTCAGTTTTGCCATTAGAAAGATTTTGTTCCCCAGATTTCTGAAAAGCTTGCTGTGTATTATAGTTCCCTCAGTAGCAGATTGTGTCGAAAACCCACCTTTGATGCTGCATCTCCAGTCCCAAGGCACTCCTAGGAAATGCAGAAATCTATTTTTAAGACAACATTTGTTGACAACTGTGCATGCCAATCAGAAATAAATGAATCTGGGAGGAAATCTGTGAAGGCAGAAGGCTAAGAGTCTGAGGGAAACAATATAGGCAGAGAGTATGCTTATGAGGACATTTGCTTCCTTCTTGGCTGGATGTGGCTGAAATATGTCTTTAGTGGATACCAGAATAATGGTAATTTCTTAGAAAAACATTGTGTTCTGGACAAGAAGATAAATATAACTAAACACTGGCCCAAAAAGCACCTTAAAAGCTCACAAATAAAAATTAATGGAAAAAAAAAATGCTGGATTCTAAAAACCAGAAACTGGAATCACTGAAATAGCTGGAGAAGAGAGGCTCTCTATGGAATACTAAGTAGACCTGCCTCCTACAGTATGTCATTAGCCACATCTCTAGGGACGAGGTGATGTATCTCCAGACTCATATGCTGCTTTCTGCGCCTCAGCCAGAACTGTGGCGACTTAGTGTCTTGACCAACTGGCCTGCCGTATCCAAATCAAGTTGTCCTGCTCTGATCTGCCCCTGCAGACCTTTGTTGGCATTCAAGACTAAAGTCCAGTGTCACAACTCTGATTGTGCCAGCCAGAATGAGCTCTGCCCTTTAGAAATCTCTGGCACAGGATTTAGGTGGGGATTATTTGGAGTTACTTTAGGGTCTGTTCACCACCGATGAATCTCACAGATATAATGATTAGCTATCAAAACCAAACACAAAGACTATAGACAGTATGATTCCATTTATGTGAAGTTCAAAAGCAGACAAAACTAACTCATGGTGAGAGAAGTCAGAATTGCTGCTGGTGGGGAGGAGCAGAAATGGGAAAGAGCATGAGGGAGCCTCCTGAGGTGTTAGAAATGTTCTAGACCTTGACATGGATGGTGGTTACACGAGAGTTAGTGTTTGTAAAAATTCATTGAGTTATACACTTAAGATCTGGGCACTTTAGGGGCACCTGGGTAGCTCAGTCAGTTAAGCTTCTGCCTTCAGCTCAGGTCATGATCCCAGGGTCCTGGGATGGAGCTGCGGGTCGGGCTCCCTGCTTAGTGCAGAGTCTGCTTCTCCTCTCCCTCTGCCCCTCCCCACTGCTCATTCTCTCTCTCTCTCAAATAAACAAAATCTTAAAAAAAAGATTTGGGCACTTTATATGGCATTTCCTCAAAAAATTAAAAATAGAGCTAACATATATTATCCAGCAATCCCAACTCTAATTCCTTCCTTCCTGAAGGAAACAAAAACATTGTATTGAAGAGATATCTGCACCCCCATGTTCATTGCAGCATTATTTACAATATCTAAGACATGGAAACTACCTAAATGTCTATTAATGGATGAAATGGATAAAGAAGTTGTATTATATACATATAAGTTATATATATAATATATATATACTGTATATATATAATAGAATATTATTCAACCATTGAAAGGGAGAAAATCCTGCCATTTATGACAACAAGGATAAACCTTGAAGGCATCATGCTAAGTGAAATAAGTCCAAGAGAGGCAAATGCTGTATGATCTCACTTTTATGGGGAATCTAAACAAACAAACTCATAAAAAAAGAGATCAGATCAATGGTTGCCTGAGGTGAATTGGAGGAAGGTGGTCAAAGTTACAAAATTCCAATTATACAATAAATAAGCACTAGGGATGTAATGTTAACACTGCTGTATGGTAAATATGAAAGTTAAGAGAGTAAATCCTAAGGGTTCTCAGCACAAGGAAAAAAATTTTTCTTTTTCTGTATCCAAAATGAGATGATGGATATTAACTACACTTATTGTGGTGATCATTTCACAATATATGTAAATCAAGTCATTACATCATACAACTTAAATTTGGACAATGTCAATTATAAATAAGATTTGGGCACTTCAAGTACGTTGCACATGAAATTCTTTAAAAAATTAAAGAAATGTTATATTGACAATATAGCAAAGTCTTTAAGAACATGGCTTTGGAAGCAGACAAACGTTGGTTCAAATAATTCTACAATTTACTAGCGAAGAGTACTTATACCCATTATTTTGTTTCTCTAAGTCTCAGTTTCCTTATGTGTAAAAGGAGATAATAGTAATGCTTAAGGGGTAATTGTAAGGATTAAATGAGTTAGTTGAGCCAAATTCTTGGTATGTTGTTGGGCAAAGGGTGAATTATCCTAGAAATGGTATTTAATAGCAGTGCTAATGCTACTACTATATGAATCAGTTGTCAATGAACTATTATTAATTATTAATAGTATGATTGCTAATTATTAATGAATTATTAGTTATATTAATGAATTATTTCTATTAGTATATGAATAGAAAGAGTTTGAGAAAGAGAATAATATGTTAGGAGGTTGTACACAGATGGCAAGTTTCCCTCCTGCAGTGGAGATGGTAAGCATTACCCTTTGATCATAGCATTCTTTTCTGTTGAATTTACTGACTTCAAAATCCTTCCCAAACACACACCAGGTAGCTCATATCAATCAACTGGAAATGGTAATGCAGATGAACCTCTCAGCCAATCCTGGTTATAATCACCTAAAAGACAAGAACAAGGTAATATGCAATTGAATACTTAATACATTTTCTCTGATGATGCTCTGATGATGTGTACTCAAACCTTAATAAACTTTCTCTGATGATGCATACTCTATAGACCATGCTACTAACAGTCCTTGTTCTTGTTAAAGGAAAAAGTATAAAGAAACCAGGATTTACTGGTTATTAAATAGCATTAGGTTTTCATTAAAAGTACGCTGTCAAAAAAAAAAAAAAAGTAAGCTGTCAGGTAGATAGTAACACCAGAATTGGGTTATGTAGGGCAAAGAGCTGGTGTGGTGAAGCTACTTACAGGAACAAATAAGGGGCAGAACCTGGAAGCCCACAGGCAAAGAAAGACTACAGGTCTGGAACAGCTTGAAGCAGGACAAGATCATAGGTCAATTTAAGGTTAGAGTCAGACCTGTGGTTAAGCCAAAAGCGGGGCCCATAAAAGAAGTAGAGTCAAGATAGTCATTTAGCAAAAAACTAGAAAGACAGGAAGGAAACTGAAAAATACACATTTGGGAGGGCTGGCTAAGGTGGTCATATTAAGTCTGTGATGCCTTTTGAACATCCAAGCAGAAATGTCAAGTAGGCTTGGATATTCAAGACTGAAGAGGATAGAACTGGAGAAATGAATGTGGGACTTGTCAGCATGGTATCAAAAGACATAGCACTGAATAAGCTCCTCGAGAAAGTGAAAATAGAGAGAAGCCAAGGACTGAAATGTGGAACCTTTCAACCCTTCTTTTCTAAAAGTAAAGGATACTGATAGGAGAAGCCACTAAATTAGGAAGATATAGATGACCCAAAACAAAGTGAAGAAAATGCTTTCAGAAAGTGTTGTGAGTAGTGTCGAGAGGTCAGTAAGATAAGGACGGAGCACTCATCACTGGGTTTTGTAAGATGGAGGTCACTAACCACCTTGACAAGAACATTATCAGTGGAGTAATAGCTACTAAGGCTTGATTAGAATGGTTATAGAGATATTTGGAGTTGTTAAAATTAGAAGAGATGAAATGTTAGAAGAGTTCCGTGAACTGTGAAGTGCCTTCTGTATGATAATTTTGTTGCAACTGATCATTACGGTAAAAAGTACTTAACCTTAATACTTCAGGCTGGTTGGTGTGGGTAAGTAAGTGGTTGGCAGATAATGATGGTCCATTGATGACAGGCAGATCATGACAGAGACACTTCTTGAGGATACTTGAAGGTTGCAAAAACAAGTTGTTTTTTCCCCTTCTGGTCCAAGTCTCTGTAACTTATTAGGAAGTGGCTGGGAGTGGTTGACAAGTGCAGGAAACACAAGTAAAGTAGATCTTTGAAATGGAATTGATGCATAAGAAAATGTAGAATTTGTTCATTTGTGGGTTCAAGTTCAGACATAAGCAATAATTCATTATCTTCAGACATTAAAATTTGGTTAATTAAGAAGCTATGGAAACTTCCATTAGCTATGGATAGTAAATGTGATAATACTAACAATGACTTGGGCAAAATGAATTACGGATTCCTATTTATCCACTCAAGTTAATTACTAAAATATTATTGCATGCCTACTGTGGGTAAGGTCCTCTGAGCAATCGCCACTAGTAAATATAGCCAATTCAAATATTTCACAGCACAAAAGTCAGAATATGCAAGAAACCTGTAACTTTTTGACTGTCTCTGATGAATTTAAAATTCCCCAGTAGCCTCCATCCCATTGGGTAAAAGGAAAAATATGCTTAAATGCATCAATTAACAATATCTCTTTCAGTTAAATTTGCTCTGTTGAGGGTAACTGCTTACCTCTCTGGGGTGTCCACCTTTCCCCTTTTCTCAAGCTTAGTCTTAGTTGGAAGACTTGCCTTTTCCCCTGGTGTTAGGGGGGCCCCTGGACGTAGCCTGTCGTCTGGGTCTCTGTCATCCTCTGAGACAGTGTGGTTGCTCTGCTGTTACCCCTGTCATCCAACTGACACCCACTGCCACCGTTTGCAGCTAAAGAAACTTCTATGCTGTCCTCAGCGGCAGTTGTCCTCACATGTTCCTGTCCCTGGTGCTGGTGACATCTTGCTGCCAGCTCTATCAGGTGTCCCAGTTTCACCTTCTTGGGACTTTCCTCCCCAATCTAGGCATTAGCAATTCTACCCAGGCAGAACCATGGGCTTTATGACTCCTAGAGGCAGGTCCATCCTACAACCTCTTTGGGGAGCTGGTAGACATGGCTCATGCCCCTACTGTCCTCCACAGCCTTCTCTGTATCTACAGCAAACCTAGGAACTCTCTCCTTTGCAAACTGGGCTTCTTATGAAACTAGGGAGATCTGTCTTTTTGCACCTGGCTATCCCTCTATGCTCCCTCCAACGTGCAGCTCGCTGGTCCTCTGACCAATGCAGGGCTCCTTGGGACAAACCTATCTGTTTATTCTCTAGTTACTTCTCCAACCTCCCCCACCAGGGTTTTAGGCCAGAGATGACAGATAGACACACGTCTTCCCTCCCCTCCTTACTCTTCTCTCCTCTCCTCCAAGGCCCTACTTCTTGGTGTCAAAAGCACTATTTCTCTTTTCCTCCTCTCTAAAAGGGCCTTCACATACATCATTTTCTCCTCCCCCCTCAAGGTGATTTGTATGCTCCTTTTTCCTGAGACCAAAATGGCAAACGAAAACTGAGAAACCAAGACGGGAAACCCACTGGGAGGTATTTCTTTGGAAAACAATATAACTGTTCCTAACTAACTGAGTTTACGAGAGATTGCTTGTCCTCGGGGAACTTAGAAGCTAATCAGAGGTAAGACAATATGTAAAAAATAATATAGTGCCAAAGCTACCCCAGTGTTGCCAATATCATAGTCTCTCCAGAGGCTGGCTCAGCTGATGGGAGGGCAGCACGCAAAGCGCCCCACCAACCCCCGCCCTGAAACACTGCCATAATGGAGGCCCAGGTAAGCATCAGGTGGGAATTCAGTAGATTGGCAAAAGGTTCTCTGAGAATTCTGGGCAGCATTGTATTAATTCCTTTTTTTTTTTCCGCTCCCAGAGGCATACTGCCCTGAGCAAAAAAGAATTTTGGACATTTTGCAAACTGATAAATGTGAACTAACTCTAGCCCAGTCAAAAATATCTTTTATTACTCACATCTTACTTTCGGCTGAAACATTACAAGTAAAGGACATGTTCTTCAATAGTATTCCAGAAAGGAACTTGAGCCTACAAGATCCATTTAAGCTTTTCCCTATGAAGGAATGTCCTTGTACAAAGCTATGTGTCTGTGGTTTATATTTCAATCGTTTTTCCTTGGGTATTTGTTAGTGCAGTGAAGACAGTCAGAGATATAATCCAGGCAATTAGATTTCCCTGTTTTTTAATTTTTTTTAAATTTTTTTTTTAAAGATTTTATTTATTTGACAGACAGCGAGAGAGGGAACGCAAGCAGGGGGAGGGGGAGAGGGAGAAGCAGGCTTCCCGCGGAGCAGGGAGCCCAATGCGGGGCTCGATCCCAGGACCCTGGGATCATGACCTGAGCAGAAGGCAGACACTTAACGACTGAGCCACCCAGGTGCCCCTAGATTTCCTTATTTTAATAATACATTAGTTCTTCTATTTGCCGTTATTCTTTTATGCAGTGGTAGGTTAATATAACGGCAAAAAGAAAAAGAAAAAAAAGATATATATGTCTATATTTACATATATAGTACAAATATTAAATGTATATATATATATTTTATGCAATACATAACATAATGTCTATATAAAATAATACGTGTATAGCGTGTATATGTAGAGCATATATAAATATAAATTACACACACACATATACATACATGCATATATTTAGGCAAATATAAAATACCTAGGTTCATATTGAAGTATAAGCTACATATACACATTTGATGCAGATGAAATGGTTCATGCCTTTGAACCTCTACCTATGTTGGTTCCTTCAGCCTGAAATGCTCCTTCAATCCCTTTCACCTCTCAAACTCCTATTTATTCTTCAAGAACCAGCTCAAGATCCACACCTCCACTATGCTGCTGTTGTACTGGATTTCACTAAAAAATTTCATATATGTCTGCTTTCATTATTTTATATACCTGTCTCTCCTCCTAGACAATGAGCTCTTTAAGTCAGGAACTGAGTCTCATTCAGTCTCATTCATGTTTGCTCTGCCCCAGACCCTAGCCCTTAGGCACATTCTAAGCACTCAATAAACATTTTATGAATGAGTAAATGCAGCCCTTGAATAGTAATTAAGACTTTGATGTGAAGGTGACAGAGAGCACTCCCCTAACCCAGGCTGGGAAGCGACTTTGAGGAAGGCTGGAAACTTTTTCTAAGACAGAGAGAAGTTAAAGGACGTTGGCCTGCTTTGGGGAGGTGCTTGGAGAATGGAGACCACCTGCTTGAGTACCATGGAGTGATGTCATACAAAGAGCTTTTGTGTCTAGACCTTCGATTACTTTTTGAAAGTCAGAAAAATCCAAAAGAACATCAAGCTCAATAAGTGTTGGATATGTAGGTAGTGCTTTGGACTTGGACACCCCTCCACTTACCATGTGATCTTGGCAGGTCACATAATGTTTCTGGGCCTTAGTTTCATCATTTACAAATGGACAGTGGGGGTGGAGGTGTGTGGGAGGGGTGAATAGTGCCTATCTTACAGGGTGAGGGGGAGATGGGAAATTTCACCTAAAGTACTTTGTATGATATGTTAGTGTGCGAGTCAGGGGGCTGGTCAGGGAAACTGCAACTATTTCAGGTCCTTAGAACCGAGGAGATTTAGTGCAGAGACTTAGTTAAATGGGGGAATGGAAGAACTGTAAGCCAAAGAGGGAAGGTGAGGAAATCCAGAGATCAACCACTGCAGGGAGCGGCCACAGAAATAATGGGAGAAGAAAGTGTGACCGGAGACCAAGAGCTGAGGTCACCCAGCAGAAGACGGAACCATGTCCGGCAGGCACTGGGACTACGGAGGGGGCACAGCTGTTGCTGGAGAACACGCCATCTAAGGCAGAGAGCCCGAGCAGAAATACCTTCGCGTGTTTTCCCTCTGCCCTCTTGTCTCTCACCAGCACACCCCACTGTCAGAATCCAGGCCCTTTGTAATGAGAAGCAAAGCGGGGAGACAGAGAGAAAGGAGGCTGAAAGCCAACACTCAATTCCTTACCACAATCAGTTAGGATTCGTTTTGGCCGTGAGGGATAAAAGATTCAAAGTAACGGTGGCTTAAAGAGGATAGGAGCTCGTGTCTCTCTCATGTAAAAGCCCACATAAGTAATTTAGGGCTCTTATGACATTTTATAACATCAGAGACCCCGTAGCCTTTCATCTTGATACTCTTTTGTGTGTGGCCTTGATCTCATGGTCCAAAGTGGAGGCATCCGTGTTTCAGGCCTCAGGATGGTAGAATGGGCAAATAAAAAGGGAAAGAGAGGCACAGATACATTGTCTGGTAGAGCAATGTTTTTTGAACTGTGGGTTCATGACTCACTAATGGGTCATCAAAATCAACGTAATGGATAACTTTAAAAACAGAATAGATGATATCAGAATGTTTACTACACAGTAGAGGTTAAGTATTTCTTACTTAAAACTTTTGTTTCAGAAATACATATGAGTGTCTAGGTGATATATATAACACAGCAAAACAAAACACAACATAATATAATATAAAGTGTATTTCTTATGTAGGATACCATCAACAAAGTTCAAATCATTTTTATAAAGTTCCTGCTCCACTTTGGTTTCATCTCATTGGCCAGAACTAGTCCCATGGCTGTAGAGCATCGCAAGAAGCACTGGAAAATGTACTTTTTCTTATCGGCAGCCATTCACCTGGCTAACACTAAGGATTTTATTATTACAAAAGAAAGGGAGTTTCAATAGTCAGGGACAACCAGATGTCTACCACATAGACTCATTATTATTATTGTCTGCTCTTACTGTTACTATTGACTGTTATTATTGGCTGAAAGTCCCATCTCACTCAGAGGGTGACTTTTGGAAGTTTAGTGATGACATGTTTAGTGCCTGGACCCTGACAGTCTTTGTGTGAGTCCTGCTTTGTCATGTAGTTTTCTCATCTATAAAATGAGGATAATAATAGTGTATCTCTCATTACATTTTTGGAAAGACCGAATGAGGATGAGCATCAAGAGTCTGGCAGAGCATATGACACCTACAAAGAGCTCAGGGCTTTCGGGTGTAGATATCATCACCGGAGCCCATAGGCAGAATATGTGGGAGGGCCCCCGTGTGGTAGTGCACTGTTTTCAGCCAATTCTGATGTTGAAGCAGTTGCTAAATTCATGGCAAATCTTCTCTGGTTCATAGCAGCAGATGGGACCTGGCCCAGGAATGAGATATCAGCCAGCAGTGAGGAACGGTAGAGAACAGCAGAACTATCTGGAACTCTCTGGAACTTGTCCTTGGGCTCTTCACTGACCAGCAGCAGGTTGTCACCCACAAAAAGAGGCAGCAGGTTTTAGTACTTGGAATCCTCCAAGTAGGGCTTTGGGACCTGGTGAGGAAAGACCTTCATCAAGATCCTGTGTTTCCAAAGCCAGTGCCATACAACAAGCTTGTTCTCCACACTCAGAGCCTCAGTCGGGCAAACAGCTACCATTTGGATGTCTCGGAAGGAAATCGAGTTAAAGCAATTCTCAGGATTCAAGTAGAACTGGAGTAATACCCACAGTGCCTGGCACCTAGTGGGCCTAGATTATTTGATGGATGAATGAATGAGTGAATGACCAGAATAGAGAAGGTGTGAGCTAAATAGCTTTTTGACTATCACATAAACTTTCTTTTTTCCGTTGCTGATGTGGTACGGAAAAGACAAGGTTATATAAATAAGAAATCACATTTAGGTTGAATGTATTTTCAAAAGAAAAATAATTGTGACAATCTTTCATTAAAAATACATAACTTTTTCTTTCACCTTCTGTATATGATGATTACTCTTTTAACACTAATTAAACACCCACCATGTGCTAAGTGGTAAACAGAACATGTGAGCGATAGTGTTTCTGCTCTCAGGGTGATGGGCATACAAACTTGGCAGAGAACACAATAGGAAGGATGAAGGTAAATTTGATGTTTGATATATTTTTTTTAATATTAATCTTACTGACACAGTATTTTCAGAGAAAGTTGTGAAACCTATTTATTTAGAAATATGAAAAAAAGATAAACTTTCATCTATTGGCAGAAGGAGAAAGTAGATGATCTGCCAAGGTTTCTTCTTCATCTCCAAGGAACATCATGTGCCTAAACCAGAGGTCACTGTAGACAGGACACATGTCCCACAGGGCCAGTTAGTGCATTTATAGTACCTGCCTGGTCCCTATAAGAATGTGACATTTCTGCAAATGCCTCATAGTCTCCAAATCAGTAAGAAGGCTAAGTAGAAAAGTAGTAGATCCAAGTGTTCATGAATTCAATAAATGTTTGTTAACTCCCCATTATGTGCCATTGGCTGCTGAGAAGTAAGAAATTAAAAGGCTAAAAGCAAGTTGCTTTCCCCCGCAAGGGACCAACTGCCCTCTGAGAAAGACTGTCAAGAGCTAACAATTGTGATGTCGGGTGACAAAAGTGATCACTGCAACAGGCTGAGGGAACATCAAGAAGAGGCATCTCCCTCAACCTAGGGTAGGGGGCAGAGTGATCAGAAAGGTTTCCTGGGGGGGGCAGTGATTCCAACTGAATCTCTAAAAATAAGAATGCCTTAGCCAGGTGGAAAGGTAAGGAAAGATATTCCAAGCAGATGAAATCAAAAGAGCAAAGTCAGGGAAAGGTAGAACAGTGAGGGATTGTAGTTAGAGATTCAAGTGGCTTGTTTTGGCTGGAGGTGTAGGTGTGTGCGGGGAGTAGGGGAAGGAGGGAGTGGGGGAAGCAGGGAGATACGTTCAGGTCCAGATCATGCAAGTCCTTGTGTGCTAAGAATTTCCATTTCATTTCATCCTGTAGCTCATGTGGGATCACTGATAAACAAAAGTTGGAGAAAGGAAATGATTTAACCAGATTAAAAGAAGACATCAAGGATGACTTTTTCATTTCAACCTTGACACCCGTGGTTGCACATGTGTGATCCCCTCCCCTGAGGTCAGGCAGGAGGCAGGTTTGCCCAGTCAGTGCTGTGAGCTAAGGGCAAGGATACCCAACTTTAAGATACCCTAGTGCCGGAGAGTGAATAATCCAAATGTGACACATTGAAGTAGTGGGTCCACCATAGCTTAGCAAACTGGGATGCTGAAGGTGAGAGTCTGGGGTCAAGAGTGGACTTACATGGACCAGGGGAAACTAGAGTGACTGGTAGCAGGTGAAATGAGAGGTCTTCGAGCTTGTTTTCGAGGCTTCCATTGCAAATTTTGAGTACAGTGCTAGCAAGGGCTCTTTTTGGCATTTGAGAGGGGGATAAAATACAAATAGGTATGTTCTTTTCTTTACCCTATTCCTGAACCTTGGGGCTATAGGGTGAAATTACAATGCTCAGTACACACATCCACTCTGGTAGGAATCCTAAAATTCTCTAGAATTTGGGAGGACATGGGTACCAAAGGAGCACTGATCTGAAAGTGTCTGCCCTTTGTTAAATTCCTCACTTGCAGTCACTTGTTCTTGCAGTTGCTAGTTCACTATCTGTCTTTGCCAGGAGGCTGTTAACTCGTAAGAGTATGGGGCATGCCTGTCACATGCTTGCTCTCTAGCGTGTACCAAAGTGCCTGGCGTGAGTGAATGATAAAGGTTTTAAAAATCTGAATCCTGTTTGCCCCATTTACCACTAGGTTACTCATACAGTAATTCAAGTGCAAGTCAGCTGGAAGATATTGATAAAATATGAAATCTCTGCCATTCATGCTTCCGATCATTCAAGATGTGTTATCGTTAAGTTCCTGTGTTTTGGCTTTTGTTTAGACATGTGTTCGTGACTCCGCTTTTCTGAACATTAGTTTCTTCCATTGCAAAGTAGTGATAATAATATGTACCTGGTATGATGAAGCAGGAGAGCACTGTAATTATGAGTGATGGCCTGGATTTAAACAATGACACCATCATATAACACCAGTGGAAACTTTGGCAGAGAATTCAATCTTGTTAAACCTCAGTTTCCTAATCTGTAATATGGGGATGATTATACCTCCTAAATAGGGTCTTTGCAAGAATAAAATAAAATAATCCATTGAAAACACAATAGTGCCTGGAACCTGGCGAGAGCTCAAATGTTAGCTATTTTTTTTTTTAAAGATTTTATCTATTTATTTGACAGAAAGAGAGAGAGATAGCGAGAGCAGGAACACAAGCAGGCAGAGGGAGAGGGAGAAGCAGACTCTCCGCTGAGCAGGGAGCCCGGCGTGGGACTCCATCCCAGGACCCTGGGATCACGACCCAAGCCGAAGGCAGACGCTTAACGACTGAGCCACCCAGGCACCCCAAATGTTAGCTGTTATTATTGTGTCTCATGGCTTTAGGGATTAGATGAGAAAACTCCATTTAAAACACAGAGCATCATGCTTAGAACTTTGTAAGCACACAAAAAGTATTAACTAATAATATCATTTCCATATATAGTCATCGCTTCACTAGGCAAACTACAGTGTTTGTGTAACTCATTTCTTCTACTATAGCCTTGATCTGTGGTTTATATCTCTCATTGCTATTTCACTTTGTATATTTCCAAGTCTTGCCTCCCTAGCCAGAGTATAAACTCAGAGCAGTAGTGCAGTCCCTTGCATCTAGTAGATGCTCGCCCTACAGTTATTTTGATTTGCTTTATACATAATTCTATTACTCTTAAATAGTTTCTAGACAAATTTTAAACTTTTGGTAAGATGAAAAGAACTATACTGCTTATTATGTCCAATCAAAGCTTTGCCAAGCCCATGGAAAGAAAGTCATCTGATTTCAGTATACAGAAATGACTAGCTGAAAGTCACTTCTTGCTCTTTGTTTCCTAAGGTACCATACGTTTAAATTATTACTCTTATGTTTATAAAAAGCCATGAGGGATCTTGATAAAGCTCTGGATATTCTTTGTGTCTTGTTTTTTAAACTAAAAACCTGTATCACACTTTTCCTTAAGAAATTTCAACATCCTAATTAAAAATATTTAGATACTTTTGAGTTACTATTGAGTTCAATCAATGTGAGTAAAGTGTCCCTGCCTTAAAGCCATCCTCCACACAACTACAGTGTAACTTTTCTAAAATGTGACTTCTCTACCTAAAACCCTTTTGTAGCTCCCCATCCCTCACAGAATATCCAAATCCTTGGCCAAGGACCAAGGCTTCTGTCTTCACCAACAGCCTTGTCCACTGCCCCTTCCCACCTACTGCTATAGAAATCCCCAACTTCTAGTTCCTTTCCTTATATTTTGTTTCAGTCTTTGTACATTTTTAAACGCTTTTCTCTCTTCAGAGATGTTTTCTTTCAGCCCGGTAACTACCCTTGGTGATACTCCTCAGGCAACATCTCCTCCAGGGAGCCTTCTCTGACTTCCCTCCTAGGTTTTGTGCCCCTTCCATTGTACCTGATATATAACCTCTTTCTCTAGACATTCCATATTATATTCATTAATTCAATAACTATTTCTTGAGTACTTACTATGTGCTGGTATTATTTCAGACACGAAGAATATGTTGACCAAAAAAAAAAAAAGTCATCATCAGCATGCCTGGGTGGCTCAGTCGGTTAAGCAGCTGCCTTCATCTCAGGTCATGATTTCGGGGTCCTGGGATCGAGCCCCGCATTGGGCTCCCTGCTCAGTGGGGAGTCTGCTTCTCCTTTGCCCCTCCCCCCTGCTCCTGTGCTCTCTCTCTCTGCTCTCTCTCTCAAATAAATTCTTTAAAAAAAATCATCACCTTCATGGAGCTGGCAATAAACAAAGCAAGTAAGCAAACATACATGATGTTAGATGGTGTAAATACAATAGACACCTAAGTTACAGGGAGTTCCTGGAGGGAGGGATATAGGGGTTACAGTCTTCAAGGGAATGGTGAGGGAAGGTCTCCCCTCATATTTGAATCCAGACTAGAACCAGGTGATGCGGGGAGACAAGTCTCCATGGATTTCTTGCATCTTTGCATGCCTTGTGAGCAAGGTATGAAGTGCCCTATTATTCTGCATTATATTTTCAATGATGTTTGTTTAGTGAACAGCTTTATCAGGTAGCAATAGTGTCTCTCTTTGAAGCAAAAGGAAAATTTTCCTTCTGTCCAGTACATTAAAGATATCTCCCTCTGGGACAAAGGGCAGTTTTGTTTGCATTTCATTATAAATAAGATTTGGGTTACCTGAGCTTGGGGTTCCTCTTCTTCAGTGCAACCCCAAGTGTGCAGATGTCACTTGGCCCTTTCCGAGTTGCCAGGAGGAATTGGGGCTTATGCTCCCCCTCTGGCTACTGCTCTTGCTGAGTAATAAAGCCCTTTGTCTTTAACCCCGGAGCCTTGTGTCTTCTGCCAGCATCCTTGAGATTGGAGTAGGCTGATTTGTTGGCTTGCAAATGGGGTAAAGTCTCAGACTCTTCACAGTTCTTGACAGTGATATGCAGATATCTGGAAAAAGAGCATTTAGGATGCAGGGAACAGCAAGCGGAAAGGCCAGGAGTCACTTGTCGTATGTGATATTTTCTGATTTAAGGTTCTCTAACTTCCCCAATAACTATGAAGTTCTTTTTTTTTTTTTAAGATTTTATTTATTATTTGACAGAGAGAGACATAGTGAGAGAGGGAACACAAGCAGGGGAGTAGGAGAGGGAGAAGCAGGCTTCCCCACGGTGCAGGGAGCCCGATGTGGGGCTCGATCCCAGGACCCTGGGATCACGACCTGAGCCGAAGGCAGACGCTTAACGACTGAGCCACCCAGGCGCCCAACTATGAAGTTCTTAAGGACAACCCATCTTACTCATCTTTGTATCCCTAGTAAAACTACTCGTACACAGCAAATCTCAATAAATCTTTGTTGAAATTAACAGGAAAAAATAGTTATCCCTCAGAAATTAGAATGTTTCTTTGGCAGGGATCTATTGGTGCCAGGTATTCTTTCTTTCTTTCTTTCTTTCTTCTTCTTTTTTTTTTCTCACTTAGAGAAAGGTACATGATAGGCAAAAGAATTGAATTTGGAATCAAGATGGGTTTTCATTTCAGCTCTGCTGCTTACTAGCCTATAACCTTGGGCCACTTACTTAACCTTTCTGAGTTTCAGCTTCCCTGTGTATGAAATCATAATAATAATCTTGTCTTCTCTGTTCTGATACTGAAGTTGAAAAAAACATAAGAAACATACTAAGCGCTCAAGAAATGTATCGTGCCATACATAGTGCCCAACCCATGGTAGGGTTCCGAAACTTCTATCACTGTTATTCTGTCTTTGCTAGCTCCCCATTTGAAGGGGAATGGGAAATCTGACAATTTTTAAAATCACTTGGAAGAATACGAAAGCCAGAGATGCTCTGCATTCTAGGGTTCTGTCTAGACCATTAGCTGTTTCCATTCATTTAGCAATAAAGTATACTTGCTGAGATCTGAAGTCCTGTGGAAGTTAATGAGCAAGTGCTAGAATCTGCCCTTGGGTTACCTATCCTATTCTCCTGAGCTCCCTGAGTTCACAGGTTCAGTGTAGTTTGCAGCCAATTATTGTTTTGAGTGGGAGGCCAGCCAGCAGCATTAGGTTGAGAATTCATTGCGAAGTTGGGCTTTGTTTCCACTTTAGAGCATGCAAAGGGGAACTCCATACCACAGTTTCGGAAATCTGAACAAGAGTCCCTCAAAGCAGTTTGACATGGAGTTTTTCTGTGGTGGGAATCTTAGCCAATGAGTACCATGAACTGGTCCATCACTGAAGTGGCTTGGTACCTCCCCAAATATGGAAGAGCAACCAGTTTGATGAGGAATCTTGGTCTGTTCATTTTTAGCAGTCAAGGAACAAAATGGTTTGTGCCCCTCTTTGCACAGAGTGAATGATTCATGGATTTTCTCAAAAATCTTTCCCCTAGGGGCACCTGGGTGGCTCAGTCATTGAGCGTCTGCCTTCGGCTCAGGTCATGATCCCAGGGTCCTGGGATCGAGTCCCGCATCGGGCTCCCTACTCTGCGGGAAGCCTGCTTCTCCCTCTCCCACTCCCCCTGCTTGTGTTCCCTCTCTCGCTGTCTCTCTCTCTCTGTCAAATAAAATCTTAAAAAAAAAAAAAATTTCCCCTAGGGGTGCCTGGGTGGCTCCAGCCCACTCTTGGTTTTACCTGGGGTCATGATCTCAGGGTGGTGGGATGGAGCCTGAGTCTGGCTCTGGGCTCAGTGGGGAGTCTGCTTGAAATTCTCTCCCTCCCTCTCCCCTTGCCCCTTCCCCATGCGTGTGCATGCACTCTCTCTGTCTCTCTGTCTCAAATAAATAAATAAATCTTTGGGGAAAAAATCTTTCCCCAATTCTTTGTTCCTACATCATTTGGGTTTCTACTGTGTCTGGAATCATGCTAGACTCTGTGGCAGTGAAGGAAGCTGACACAGTCCCTGATAGGTGATTCTGCTGTAGGTGGTTGTAGACCACACTTTGCGAAACATTAAGAGCTTGCTTTGGCAGCACATAGACTACAATTGGAATGGTATAGAGAAGATTAGCATGGCCCCTATGCAAGGGGAAACATTAAGATGGAGAAAACAGACTTGCAAATGGACAATTACAAGGTCACATGTTAACTGCTGGAACTTCTGGGGTGGAAACAAGTAGTGAACAGGTGTCCAACTTGGTCACAAGCGAGGAGCACAGGAACACTCTAATGAGAAGGTAAAGCCATCAGGCAAGTTTCATGGTAGTCTACAGTCTCCTAGGGACACCTGTGGCCCACCTGCCAGTCTTTTCATCATTTTTTAAGTTCAAATAGCTACATAGTCAGTAGTGTCTTCACTATATAGAATAATGATTGAACTTGATCTTTAGAGTTACACGAAAACAAAGGGGAGGAAAAAGGAGTCTCTTATTAATAGAACATGTGGACTGGAATTGGAGCCAGAAAGTTAGTTCTAGGTCTTGGTGATGTCTCTTATAAGGCATGTGTTCTAGGTATTCCACTATCTTTTCTCTCCAGTTGTCTTTCTTCATTCATTTGTGATGTTTGCTCCTTCCTAGCTTCAGTGTGCAGAATCATACCCACTGTTTATTAGGTGATTCTATGTAGTAGGTGCTATGTATATACGGCTGTATATTTCCTGCAATATGTATTATGGGACTCAAGGATCCTATGACTCCTTATGTCCTTTTCGTTTCAACTACTACTTCTACCTGCTATTCCTCTTAGTATTTCCTAAAATTTTTGAGAATAAAAATTTGTTTGACCCAGCTAATCTTTTTGTCATACCTTGGTATGTGATAGATTGGCTGCCTTCATGTCACATGCCCACCCTGGTCCAATCAGTTGCCCCCCCTGGCAGACAATCAACTAATGTTGAGCAGGGGTCAATGGTGGGGCAATTTCACTTATATGGGCTGGGGACGTTAAGGAGTAGTAGTTCATCAACCAAAAAGCTTTTCCTGGTCTGTCACGTACCAAGGTACACGTGTGAACATTCTGACACCAGACTAATAGCTCAGAGCTTGCTCTTTGGTGTTTAAAGACCCAGGTTTGCATACTGGTACCCCCATCTAAAGTTGTATTATCTTGGACAAATGAGTTTCTCTGAGACTTTTCTCCATTAGCAACATAGGAGATATTGCATGGCTCTTCCTGGGTAGTGAGAATCTCTTGGTTGTAGATACTGGGCTAAATGAATGAGTTACCATCCCGGGGAGCTTTGTTTGCAGCAAGCAGTTCAAAAGATTCCTTTGGGGGGAGGAGGGGGGAGGCCTGTAAAATGCATACTGCAGGACTCAGCCCTCCTCTGCCAATTCCACTTCAGTAAACTTGGGATGGAGCACTAGATCTGCCGTTTAAGAGTGCCTCAAGGCTATAGGTGGTGGTGGACCTGAGAAACATTAGGATGGAGAAAACAAGACTTTCAAATGGATAATCACAATGCTGCTTATTAAATGCTGCAGAGTGGCTTCAATAAGCCTAGAAAGACAGAGCAGAGCACAGAGAGCTTGTTTATTTTTTTATTTTTTTTAAAGATTTTATTTATTTATTTGACAGAGAGAGACACAGGGAGAGAGGGAACACAAGCAGGGGGAGTGGGACAGGGAGAAGGAGGCTTCCCGCGGAGCAGGGAGCCCGATGTGGGGCTCGATTCCAGGACCCTGGGATCATGACCTGAGCCGAAGGCAGACACTTAACGACTGAGCCACCCAGGCACCCCAGAGAGCTTGTTTATTGTGTTAACTGAATTTCTCTGTGATGGGGCATCAGAAATGATTAGGTTACTCAGTGACAAGTTTAGATTTGACTTTTAGAAAGATGACTTTGGTTTTGGTGTGAAGAACAGAATGATGGGGATAAGAAGGACTGCATGGAGACTGGGGAGGAGGCTGTGGTCCTAATGCAGGTCAGTTGTGACGAGGAACTGACGGAAGTGACGTCAGCCAATGGGATACAGATGGAGTGCCAAGATGGGCAGGAGACATAGGCAGGGAGCCGGAGTGGAGGCAGGGAGTAAGAAGCCTAGCTTAGAGAGCTGGTGACATCCACCCAGATATGCAGTCAGATGCAGATTTAGGTGGAGAATGAGGGAAAGCGGTAATGAGTTTTAGGTATAGTTATTAGAGAAGCTAGCTAATAGTTGGAAAAATGGAAATCCAGCTCAAAGGGGAGATTAAGCTTTGTTTAGAAGTTTGTAAAACTCTGATGTCTTGGTGATAATTGAAGACATGAGTATACAGGAGAGTTCTCAAAAAGAACCTTGGAGTGAAAAGAGGGGACATAGGATTAGAATTTCAAGAAATAGGACCCCAAGAAATACCAATATACAAAAGATAGGCAAGGAAAGAGAAGCCATTTTGAAGGAGTTTCAGAAGGATGGCTTAGAGATGTGTGACAATTCTGGTGACAGTATCCTTGAAGAATCCAGTACAAAATATTAATAATGCTAACTGCCATTATTTTTGGGGTTTTTTCTCTTCCATTTACCATGTGGACTAAAATGTTTCGTTTCACTGATTGCCATGTGCAATAATTAAAAACAAGTTATAGGATCATTTCTCTGCCAAATGTCAGTTCAACTCTGAGGATAGAAGACAACAGGTAGATTTTTTTTATCCTATCATTAATTAAAGCTTCATTTTTACAGCACCTACTTTATGCTTGGTACTAAGCTAAGTGTGGATGATGGAGAGGTGGATTGGTCTCTGCCCTCAACAAGCGTACTCTAGTTCTAGCATGTGCGAGTTATGTAAAACAAATATCGCAGATACTAAATGATGGTGCAGCAAGAGTCTGATGTCCCTGTCTCAAGGGCAGATAGGGTGAAGAGTGTCACAAAATGAAAACATATAGTATAGGAGACCACACTGATTGGGAAATTGAGAATAGAGAAATAATCACAAGGAGGGATTGGGCCAGGGAAAGCTTACAAGAGGTGGGTTTTTAATACAATGTAGTCAAAGAAGTACAACAGAAGGTTTTACTATAAAGTGCAAAAGAGCACTAAGTCCAGGTCGTAGTACTACTACCAGCCCGGCTAGGTATCCCTAGGCAAGCCCCTTCACCGTGTGGGGCATGGCTCTGTTCTCTAGGAATGTAGGAGCAGCAACCTCACGACTCTTGGAAGGACGAAGAGCGGCCTCAGCATACCCCTCCCCCACCCCAACCATCCACTTGTTCCAGGTGCTTCCAACAGGTGATTTCTCAGAGAGCCTGAGCCAGGAGTAAATAGGAAGGTTAACCTCGCCTCCCCGTGCTTCGCAGATGTGTGGGGCCAACTCCCGTTCCGTAGTTTTGTGGGTTTTGTTTTGCTTTTGATGGGATCAGATGGAGAGCCAGAAAGAACTATGTCGTATTTAAGAGCAAGATCCTTGGAATCAGACGTGCTTAAATTCTGGATCTGCCTCTTGTCCCCTGGGTGACCTTCGGCAATTTATTCCACCTCTCTTAGCCTCAGTCTGTTACCTAAAAATTTAGGATAAAGATACGTACCTCACAGGGATGTGGTGGGATTCAAGGCTAATGTACACAACCCCCAGAGCACACAGTTTTATTAACACAGTTTTATTAACCAGCTACTGTGTGCCGGGCACACAGTAGCTGGTTAATAAAAGCACCTGTTGGTCCGTCGAGTGATTGTTACTAATAACACCGAAGAGAAGCAAAGGACGCACCAACGGCGGTCCCCTCCTTCCCAGACTCTGCCAGGCAGAAAGCCGGCGTCCCAGGACTTAAAGGGACATTGGATGGAACGTGGAACGGGTGGGATCCCGGAGTCCGTCGCATTGGCGATGGCGGTGAGAGCTGGGGTGGGTCGCTGTCCCCGGCCACGAGAAGGTCCGAGTGACCCCACCGCCGGCAGGGCTGGTACCCGAGAAGAGAGCCGGCTGTCCGGCCCCCAGCTTCTGGGGGGCCGGTTCTGAGGCGGGAGCGAGGGAAAGAGAGGAGGGGCGACTGGGGGAATTTCCCCGCCTCTCTCCCGCCTTCCATAAATCACCGCAGCCGCGGCAGCGGCCGCGCCGGGAAGTGCACGGAGCCGGAGTGCAGCGTGGTGGCACCAGACGCCTCCCTTTCCCCCCTCCGCTTGCTTGCTTTCTTTCTCTCAGTTTTTTGTTGTGTGTGTGTGTTTTAAGCCTCCCCCTCTCCCTCCTTGCTGGGGTGGCTGCCCAGCCTCGCCGCTCGGGCGCCGCTCCTCCTCCGCCGGTGCCGCCGCCCGCCCTCGCCGCCTCCGCCTCGCCGCGCCGGGACTCCCGGGAAGCGAAAGCTCGGCGGCTCGCCGCTCCGACTGTCAGCCCCGCGGCCCGCGCCGCCACCCTCCGAGACGCCCGCCGCGCCGCGCCGCGGGGGCCGCGCCGGCGCCGGGGTCCCTGGGAGCGCTCGGACTGCCGCTTCCTCTCCCGCCCGCCGCCGGAGCTAGGCGATGGTGGCCGCCCGCGCTCCCGCGCTGTAGCCGGGCGCCCCCTAAGTTTGGGAGCCGCCGCGGCGCGCAGAGGCGTCTGCAGAAGGGCAAGAAAGTTTTGCGGGGCGCACCTCGCGTTGCTCCCTCCCCGCTTCCCGGCGCCTTGAGCCCGTCGGCGGGGAGTGGGGGGAGGCAGCATGGCCCGCGAGCCCGAGGAGGAGGAGACGGCGGGGGCGGCCGCCCTGGCCCGCGGCTGCCGGGGCTCATCCGGCCCGGCCGGGGCCCGGGCGCCGCGGCCGCCCCTCTGGCTGCTCTGCCTGGGCGCGTGCTGGCTGCTGGGCGCCGTGGCCGACGCCGACTTCTCCATCCTGGACGAGGCGCAAGTGCTGGCGAGCCAGATGCGGAGGCTGGCGGCCGAGGAACTGGGGGTCGTCACCATGCAGGTAAGTGGCCCCTTTTGCGCCCCCAGAACTTGCCAGGCATCTTGTCTTTCTCCTATGCGCAGAGCCCGGTCCCATTCTCCAGTACAGGTCCCACTGACCACGCACAGACCTCTCTGGTATGTACGGAGCCCCTTTTCCGCCAGACACCCCTGCCCCCCGGAGACCCCCCCCCCCCCCCCCGACTACACACCAACTCCTCTTTCATGTACACAGGTACCTCTCCCTTTCTCCTCTGCAGAGGCTCCTGCCCTTTGCACGGAACCCACTCTACCCGCTCTCCCTACCCTTCAACCGCTCCTTTATCTCAGCGACGACTCAGCGGTTCCTTCGAATCCCCTTCCCTAATTTTGCACGTATTTCCCCCCGCAGTCTTGTTTTCACCCCCCTACCCCTGCAAACTCCCCTCGTTCTTTGTGTACCCATCCCGGGGCAGACAGCCCCGCCTGGCTTCGACGATTTCCCTCCCCTACCCCACCCCTTGACCACCTCCCTGTGTTCCCCAGACCAAGGCGCACGGATGGGCGCCGGGAAGGAAGGCACCGCAGCGTGCGCAGCTGCTCCCGGGCCACCTGGGTCCCGGCGGAGAGCGGCCTCGGGAGCGGACTCTGCGCTCCCTTTCCCCGCCAGGGTGCATTGGGGGAGGGGCTGGCCTGGTAGATTCCCGACTCTGGTTCGGTGTGGGGGACTTTTTTTTTTTTTTTTATTGCTTTCTGCTATTGCTGTTGTCGTTTGCGCACTCTCCGCTGTATGATTTTTGTTTTGTGTGTGCCTTTTTGGGGGAGGAAAAAGGGGAAACAGTGAATAAGGTTTCCAATTCTTCTATATTGTTTACCATGTTGGCCCTCCCCAATGGAGGAAGAGGCTTACAGAAAGATTGCCGGTGGCTGAGAAGGAATCCTGAAGGTGTTACTAATAACAGTAGTAAAAATTGCTAAACAGCAACCACCTGGAGATTCTACCCTGCCATTATTTTATCTTCTTGGCCAGAAAGGCCCAGTCGATTAGGAGAGGTGGAGGTGACCTTAAGAGTCTGAAACCTTTGCTGTAACATTCTTCCGTAAAATAACCTTATTCCCTTGTGCATTCTAACAACAATAATGGTGATAAATGTGGTCTTCGAAAGAGCGAAGTTTCCAGGAATGTGCTCTCGGAATAGGTTTCTGATTTCCATTCTACCGTGACCACCCTTCCACCTCCCACCGGGGGAGGTGTTTTGAGTCACTTTGGGATTCAGGTTTCCGACGTCTTCCCCCACCCCCAAAATCTTTCTCCCTACCAGGCCTCCCCCCTCAACCCTGAGTCTTAGGATGATATAGTTTTCCCAAAATCACTCCCGCAGACCTTTTCCACTGTAGTGAAAGACATTGGGCTTTTGTTGTTTGTTTTGTTTTTAGGTGAGATAGAGGAGTGGATGGTTTGCTTGAAAGGTAATTCTGTATTTGCAGACACCCGGCTACGAAGTGCAATAGAGTCGGGTATTTCTTCATTTGCATAACAATGGACAAGCTTTTAAGATACATTATTTAGTTGTCCTTTTCTGTGCAGATTTTTCAGGTTCAGGTTCTGTTATCCTTTTTCCACATGCATTTTCTGATGATTGTTGACAGAGTTCTTAGGAGTGAAGTGACTTTTAGAGGAAATGGAACTAAAATGTTAGGAAGGAACTAAGATTCCACCCCCCCCCCCCCCCACTGGTGAATGTTTCAATTCAGAGCACAAACAATTGTGTTTTTGCATAGTGACACCTTTTTAAATAAAGGACGTCTAATATGTTTGAGTTTCGGACTGCTTGTAAGATTAGAAGGCATTTGTCACCTTCACCCCATCACTAGGGCGGGACAAGGGATTGTAAGTACCCCCCCTTCCCCATATAAGCTAAGGACTTGGCTTTTTCTAAGATGCTGACAGCAGTTTTACTGTTTCTCACCCGATCCTTGACAAAAGGTGAAATAGGATCCCAACACATTGTCATTCAGGTAGGGATCCAAAGCAAATGTACTTTTAAAAGGCTTCCCTGTTGAAAAGGAGACACTTTGGAAAAAAAGCTCTGATCTGTGGGGGGTTTGTGCCCAAATGGCCCTGTATCTCCTCCCTACTGGCCTCTTTCTAGCACCTTTGCAACCTCATTGTGGAAACTGGCCTCCTGCGGACAGGGTTTTGTCTGGCAAAATGTGAAGTGGCTTCTCTCCTTTTTTGAAAGGAGAAGCACATACTGTATTTAAATTCCTCTCCTTGAGCTGTACATTGATCTGCCACTTGCCTCCATCTGGGGAGAATTGGGGAGAGAGTCTCTTTTTAATTTTGTTAGACTGCCAGCTTTTGCGGGGAGGAGTAATTGTAAAATAAAATCTAAGGCAGGTTAGGTTTTTTGGCCTTTAGAACAAAGATTTGGAGCCTCACATTTTCCTCTGTAAACCTCTGGGATTTGTTCAATGGGTCTGAAATTATGTGGGTTTAGGTATTTAAAGTGCAGATTGTAGAGTCCTCCCTTGTGGAATGTTGGCTTTTATAGCTGTGGAGCTAGTCTGTCGTTCAGAGGTAGGTAGCCTCGTGGGGGTGTTAAGGTGGCCGGGGTCGGACTGACTTAGGCAGATAGGAGGGGTGGGTGAGAAGATATGCAGATATGAGGGGTTTGGGGGACAGGTTAGGTCTCTTCGCAAGAGAAAAATATTCCCACTCAGTTAAAGATCATTTGACCTTGGCATTTGGAGCACAGGGCGGACCTTTCCGGAGAGTACCTCATTGATGAGAAGCTTTCTGCAGGTCAGTTTGTAAGTAAAAAGCCTATTTTCAGACTTTTAAACCCCTTCTGTGGCAGAAATTCTCCAAAGACCATTTTTAATTTTGAGAAATTGCGAAGCAGCCCTCAAACGAGGCCTGCTGCCACATTTCGAGTGGCAGCACATACTGCTCACTGGGGGTTGCAAGGGGTAGTTTTACAAAAGCAAAAATCAGGCCTTTTTTCAGCACTGCAGTTTCCCATGGCAAGGTTGTGGTGCTTGCTGATACAAGCTTTTCAAACTGTCTTCTCTATCTTAAAGATTTTCTTGGAAAGGTTTTCTCGTGAAGGCTGCCTACTCCTGGGTTGGGTTTTTTTTGTTTTGTGCTTTGTTTTTGTTTTGGTCATTCATTTCTCGTAATGGACAAAATTTAAAAAAAAAAAAAA
>NC_058406.1:51983394-52079214 GCF_002201575.2 Neomonachus schauinslandi
GACTTGCTGGCATGCCAAGATCACACTTTCCCTGTTGGATATGCTTTAATATTTGATGAGGGTTCACGCAGCCTGAGGCAAAGACATAGATCCCTTTGAGACTGACATGCTGCCTGCTGGGCTGACAACATATTACATAGGTATCCATTTAATTTTTGCCTGAATAAGAAACCCTTAGCTTTTAAGGAAATATGTGGCATTCTGATGTAAACTTTGATGATTTACTTGATTATAATGTTTTTTTAAATGTGATCTCCAAACTAGTAGTAGAAGAAAAATAATGACATGTGTACGTTGGGCTTCTGAAAAGATGACAAATTAAACAAAACTATTATTTTAGAAAAACAAGAGCAGGTGGTAGGTTATACCAAGATTTCTTATTTGGATGCGATTTTGAAAGGCACTTTCAGTTTGAAGTGTAATTGAAATTTGTTTGAAGTGATTATGCTGGGAAAAGAGAAGGGCCACCAGTAATAAAAAATTTTTTTAAAAAAAGTTAAATTTGGGTAGCATATTTAGCCTCTACATAAAACCAGTGAGTCAAATGACTAAATGAGTCCATCAGTTCTGACTGTTGCAATCGACTGTGCAGAAGTTGAACTAGGATACAGACAGGTGTAGAAATTTTATGGTATGATGAGGCCTGTTCTAAAAATTAAATTTTGTATCACTAAAAGCTTATGCAAATGTTTATTATTTGTGTTGAATTAAATAATAGACCATTTGCTTTAGCATGCACTGCTTTAAGAACACTGAAAATTCAGTGTCCAAATAAATACATTGCTAAAAGAGCTTAAGTATCCACCTCTAAATATTTAGTACTAGAAATAATTAAAGAAATTTGTGTAGTGAATCTATAAAATATGAATTTGACTTGAAGTAGTTACCAAAATTAGCTCTTTTCTCTTGATTTTGAAGTACAGATTTTTTAAAAAGTGAAATGGTTCAGAATTTTCCTACTAAAACTTTCATTTCTTCCAGAATTTCTTGTTATTTCCTGTAAATAAAAATGTAAAACTTTGTGTTATATTTGGTGCCTATCTATTCACAAATATTGGTGTTTTTTAAACCAGTGGTGTGCTGATGTTTAAAAACCAGCTGTCTAGGCTTAAAAAAAAAGTCTTGATTTTTTGTAGCATTTTTGGAGTTCCTTGTGTAAACACTACAACTCATTGCCAGTTGCCCACTACCCGTGGGAAGACTTCTAATTCAGGAGCTGGGAAAAGATATGCACAGTCAGCTCTTATGAACTGGTGCAAGTCAGCTGATCAAATTTATTATTGGATTTAAATTTATTTTTAAGTGTCAGAGAATTTTTTTAAATGAAGACTTATTTAATTATTCCCTTCAAATATGGAAGCAGGCAAATTACAGTGATCGAGCATAAAAAAGAAGGTACCTGATATAACTTAAGTGCCAAAAAATACATACATTTTGCTCTCAAATTCTAAAATATACAGTTAAAACTTGGAATTAAAAAAATATCCTTGATATTATCCTGGAAGTTGTTGAATATAAGAAAAGCATGATTACTGTTAGAGGTTTTTGTTTTTCCATATAGGAACCTGCTACTTTACAAGCACTAACTTCACCTTCTGAGTGTAACTGTTCTCTAATAGATATATTTCCCCTGTAAGTTAACAAAATCAAAGGACTGTTGTGAATAATTCTCGTCTAACCAAAAGCTTCTTGCATTTGTGGTTGACTACAGCATCTAATCTGATTCCAACTCAAACAACTCTAACAGCTGGAATGGGCATATTACCATTCTTTCCAAATCAGCACATTGCTGGACAAGCTGGGCCAGAGCATGGGAATGCTCAAGAGAAACAACCAGCCTTGGTGGGGAAGGCAGAAGGAAATTTCTCAGGGTCACAGGCTTATCTTCAGAGCTTTCCAAACCTTACTGCTGGAGGCTTGCTGACGGGACACCATAAGCAACAGCAAAGTCAGCCAAGAGGCACGGAGATAAGTTCAGGGGTAAGAAAACTGTTTGTACACACACACACACACACACACACGCACACACGCACGCACACACAGACACACGTGTACACGTCTATACTACATGTATGTAGATACTATGCAGGAATATATATATGTATATTCTTTTAAAATTATATCTTAAATTCTAATTTTAGAAGATTCCAAATTGGGGTTATGTTACAGGTAGTATAATTTAGGAAGTATCATAAAGCATCTTAACCATTTTTAAATTTCAAAAAAAATAATAGACTTAAAGTATATAAATATGATTACAAACTAGATAATTGATATGTCAATGACATGATTTTTTCATAATGTGAATTTACATCTCAAAATAGAAGAAAATATTGCGCTCTTAAAAAAAAACCCTGTTATTATAAGCAAACAAAACGCCATCTTTTGGTAAGTGATGTCAGCTAATGTTTGGGGACTGTGCTTCATTACTTACCAGTTTGTCTGTAAATAAAATAATCTGAGCAAAATGAGTTTAAGTCTGTTATTGTAAAATAATTTAGGTATAGAATCTTTATTATAGATATTTGCTTTTCTAAAAAGTTTGAGATACTCAAAAATGCTTGATATTTTAGAAATGAAATATAAACTGAGTTCAAAATTTTAGAGTTTGGGAAAGTTTAAGAGTGTCATTGATGCTTATCCAATTACATATTACTTATGAGGCTTTCTAAGTTAATAATAATGCTTTCAAAATATGTTTGTTTTCTACTTTAAACAAAAGTTTAAACTTTTGTTTTCTACTTTAAATGTTTGTTTTCTATACTCTATAGCTAATTAGGGTATTTTAATATTTGAAGGCAAAACCAATTTTATTTTATCTGAAAAATGTCAAAGTCATTTATTAAACTCTGGTCTGCTCAAAAGAATCTAACCTCTGTTTTAATTCTGGAAGTTTTTACCCAGTTATTTTATTGGTTCTTAGGCCAGTGACATTTGTAAATGTTATAATTGATAAGTAGAATAAAGTACATTTAATTTTTATTCATACCCTGAAATACCCTTTGGTTTGTAAGTAGTATAAAACTCAGGCTATAAGCAGCATTTGAGGAAAAAAAATTCATTTAGTTGGCTTTTTTCAAATGTCAAAATAATAATATTGAATTTGGAGGAGGTTTTATTGTCAACTAGTCATAGCAGCAGGTATGGAAAGAATGCTCTGCAATTGTTCATTGAGAAAGCTAAGGCAATTCTTCTAGAATAAATTTTAAAAATTTGCAATATTAATTTCCTGGGTTATTGAGGGAAACTAAACAAATAGAACTCATATATGAATATGTTGTATCTTTTTGGACAGAGAGCACCAGATCTTCAGAAAAGCTTGATTTGAGGTGATTCACATAATGGGCAGAGTCAATGAGGAGGAAAACAGCCAAAGTGGCCCAGGGCCTGGAGAACAGGTTCTGGGGAAAGAATTGAGGGAAATGGATACATGTAACTCGGAAAGGGAGGACCAGCTGGATATATATTAAAAAAATTTACTCTCAGACTAGTCACCTGGTATTTTGTGTTTCACCAGTAGGCAGACCCAGTCCAATAAGTATTACATACAATAAAGCAAATTTAGGCGTAATATAACAAAGAACAGTTGAAGCTTTCAAACAAACCAAAAACTGAAAATAATTAAGCAGATGCCAGGTGAGCATTGGTGCAGATTGTTGTAGAAGTGACTCCTCTTTCTGACAGCAGGGGTTTGAACCGGGTAATCTCAAAGTAGGTTTTCCAATAATGTGACAAGATTTTTGACTTTGCTAAACATAATTGGCTTAACTTGGCTTTAGGTTTTTAGGCCTGCATTTTTAAGAAATTTTTTTATAAGGTATAATTGACATATAGCATTATATTAGTTTGAGGTATATAACATAGTAATTTGACATTTGCATATATTACAAAATGATCATCACAAACATCCATTACCATACATGGTTATAATTTTTTTTCTTGTGGTGAGAACTTTTAAGATCTACTCTCTTAGCAACTTTCAAATATAAAACATGGTATTATTAAATATCATTTGCCATGCTGTACATTACATCCCCCTGATATATTTATTTCATAACTGGCAATTTGTACCTTTTGACTATTTTGCCCACACTGCCTCTGACAACCACCAGTCTCTCTTCTGTATCTGTGAGCTTGTTGTTGTTTTTTTATTCTACATATAAGTGAGATCATATGGTGTTTGTTTTTCTCTATTTGACTTTTTTCACGTAGCATAATGCCCTCAAGGTCCATCCACGTTATCACAAATAGCAAGATTTCCTCCTTATTTAAGGCTGAGTTCATCCATCAAAGAGCACTGATGTTGTTTTCGTATCTTGGCTGTTGGGAATAGTGCTGCAGTGAACGTGGGAGTACTCTACCTCGGTGATTTCATTTCCTGTGAATATATACCCAGAAATGGGATTACTGAATCATATGGTAGTTCTATTTTTTATTATTTTAGGAACTTCCATACTGTTTTCCATTATGGCTGTATCCATTTTCTCCCATCCAGGAGATTGTCTTTTCATTTTGTTGATGGTTTCCTTTGCTGTACGGAAGCTTTTTAGTTCGGTGTAGTCCCACTTGTTTCTGTACAGAAGCTTTTTAGTTTGATGTAGTCCCACTTGTTTCTTCTGCTGTTGTTGCCTATTCTTTTGGTGTCATGTCCAAAAAATCATTGCCAAGACTAATGTCAAGGAACTTTTCCCCTTCAGGTCTTATCTTTAAGTCTTTAATCCAGTTTGAGTGAATTCTTATGTACGGTGTAAGATCCTGGTCCAATCTCATTCTTTAGTGCGTAGACATCCAATTTTCCCAACACCACTTATTAGAGAAACTGTCCTTTCCTATTGTGAATTCTTGACTACCTTGTCAAAGATTCATTGACTACATATGTGTGTGTTTATGTCTGCGCTATGTCATTTGATCATGGTGTGCAGTCTTTCAATGTATTGTTGAATTTGGGCTGCCAGTATTTTGTTGAGGATTGTTGCAATCTATGTTCATCAGGGATATTGGTCCGCAATTTTATATTCTTGTAGTGTTCTTGTCTGGCTTTGGTCTGAAGGCGATGCTGACCTCATTAAATTAGGAAGTATTCCCTCCGCTTCAATTTTTTAGAAGAGTTTTAGAAGAAATGGCTTTAATTTTTCTTTAAATGTCTGGTAGAATTCACCAGTGAAGCCATCTGGCCCTGATATTTTCATTGTTGGGAGGTTTTTGATTACTTCTTATTTCACTATTGGTCTGATAAGATTTTCTATTTCTTTATGATTTGGTCTTGGTAGGTTGTAAGTTTCTAGGAATTTATCCTTTTTTTTTTTCTGGGTTATCCAGTTTGTCGGCATGTATTTCTTGGTAATAGTCTCTTACGATCCTTTATATTTCTGTGGTATCAGTTTGAATATCTCCTCTTTCATTTTTAACTATTTGAGTCCTCTCTTTTTCTCTTGGCTAGTCTAGTTAAAGGTTTCTCTATTTGTTTATCTCTCCAAAACTCCAACACTTAGTTTCACGGATCTGTCTTTCTAGTCTCTTTTATTTCTGTTCTAACCTTTTTATTTTCTCCTTTCTGCTAATTGTGGGCTTAGTTTGTTCTTCTTTTTATAGTTCCTTGATGTGTAATGTTAGGTTGTTTGAAATCTTTCTTTTTTCTTCTTGTAGGCATTGCTATAAACTTCCCTCTTAGAACTGCTTTTGCTGTATTCGATAAGTTTTGGTATGCTATATTTCCATTTTCATTGGTCTCAAGATATTTTTTTACTTCTCTTTTGATTTCTTCTTTGACCTGTTGGTTGTTCAGGAGTGTGTTGTTTAACTTTGTATATCTGTGAATTCTCCAGTTTCCCTCCTGTTATTGATTTCTAGTTTCATACCATCGTGGTCAGAACAATACTTGATATGATTTCAGTATTCTTAAATTTGTTCAGCCTTATTTTGTGGCCCAACATATGATCTATTTTTTCTTTTTCTTTCTCTCTTTCTCACTTTCTGCTTCTGCTTTTGTTGTCAGACGCCCCCCCCCAAAAAAAAAAACCATTGGCAAATTCAATATCATGAAGCATTCTACCTAAGCCTTTAAGAGTTTTATAATTTTAGCTCTTGCATTTAGGTCTTTGATCTTTGAGTTAATTTTTGTATATGGTGTAAGGTGAGAATCTACTTTACCCTTTCACATGCGATTTCCAGATTTCCCAGCACTTTTGTTGAAAAGACTGTCCTTTCCCCATTGAATAATCTTGACACTCTTGACAAAAATCATTTAACCATATATGCAGGGACTTACTTCTGGGTTTTCTATTCTATTCCATTTGTCTGTATTTCTGTCTTTATGCCAGTACTACACTGTTGAGATTACTGTAGCTTTGTAGGAAGTTTGAAATCACAGAGTATGAGCCTTCCATTCTTGTTCCTATTTTTCACCTTTTTCAACATTGTTTTGACTATTTGGGATCTCTTGAAATTCCATATGAATTTTAGGGTGGATTTTTCTTTTTCTGCAAAAAAAAAAAAGTTGGAATTTTGATAGGGACTATATTGAATCTGTAGGTCACTGGTTAATACTGACATTTTTAACAATGCATCTTCTAATCCATGAACATGGGATGCCTTTCCTTTTATTTGTCTTTTTTTTTTAAGATTTTATTTATTTGACAGGTTTTTTTTTTTTAAAGATTTTATTTGACAGAGAAAGTTTTTATTTTTTATTTAATTTAAGATTTTATTTATTTATTTGACAGAGAGAGAGAGAGAGAGAGAGAGCAGGAACACAAGCAGGGGGACTGGGAAAGGGAGAAGCAGGCTTCCTGCCGAGCAGGGAGCCCAATGTGGGACTCGATCTCAGGACCCTGGGATCATGACCTGAGCTGAAGGCAGACACTTAATGACTGAGCCACCCAGGCACCCGACAGAGAAAGTTTTTATTTATGTCTTTCAATCCAGCAATGTTTTTAAATTTTTTTTAAGATTTCTTTATTTTAGAGAGAGAGAGAGCATGCGCAGGGGAAGGGGCAGAGGGAGAGTGAGAGAGAGAATCTCAAGCAGACTCCACACTGAGTACAGAACTACACATAGGGCTTGGTTCCAGGACCCCAAGATCATGACCTGAGCTGAAACCAAGAGTTGGACACTCAGCCACCCAGGTGCCCCTGTTTTTAACATTTTTAATATTTAATACAGTATATTCAAAATATTCAAAATGTAGTATGTACTGAGCTATTAAGATATTTTACATCCTTTGGTACTATTTGAGATTTAGTATATATTTTACATTCTACATACATCTCAGTTTAAACTATCCACATTTCTTATGCTCAGTAGTCATGTGTAGCTAGTAGCTATCATATTGGACAGTGCAGTCTTAGATATTTTCATGGCTTAATCCCTCACTTTATTGAGATTTCTGCTTAAATATCACTTTCAGCCATGTTTTGTAGTTTTAAGTAAGTATTTTTCTTCCTTGGTTCAGTTATTCCTTTGGGGGGGGGGTTCAGTTAATTCTTAAGTTCTTTTTGATTCTGTTATAAATGGAATTATTAATTTTCTTTTTGGATCGTTCATTGTTAGTGTGTAGAAATGCAACTGATTTCTGTATGTTGATTTTATATACTGCAACTTTGCTGAATTCATGTATTCTAATAGTTTGTGTCTGTATATGTGTAACATTTAGGGTTTTCATGCATCCAAAAGCAGAAATCACTTTACTTCTTCCACTCTGGTTTGGATGTCTTTTATTTCTTTTTCCTACTTAATTGCTCTAGCTAAAATTCCTATATTATGTTGAACAGAAGTGGTGAAAGCAAACAGCTTTGTCTTGTTCTTGATGTTAGAGGGAAAGATTTCAGTCTTTCACCATTGAGTATGCTGTTGACTTTTCATATATATGTATGTATATATAACTTCTGTTATATTAAGATAGCTTCCTTCTATTCCAACTTTGCTGAGTGTGTTGAATTTTATTTTTTTTAAGATTTTATTTATTTATTTGAGTGAGAGAGAGAGCAAAAGCAGGGGGAGCAGCAAAGGGAGAGGGAGAGGCAGGCTCCCCGCTGAGCAGAGAGCCTGACGCAAGGCTCAATCCCAGGACCCTGAGATCATGACTTGAGCTGAAGGCAGATGCTGAGCCACCCAGGCGCCCTGTCTTACTCATTTTAGTATTGTCAATGCTTACCACAGTGCCTGGAGCATGGAAAACATTGAGTAAGCATATTTGAATAGATAAATACATCTATATCCATATCACAAGCAAATCTGGACTTCTTTGGGGCTTATGAAGTTGTACAAGACAGATTTTGCAATCCAAATACAATAATATTGGCCAGATAAGGAAGAAAAAAAGGAGTTGTTGCTCTCAAATATAGAAATAAGTACTTGAGATTATACTTCCTTCATTCTGTTCAGGGAACAAAGTAAAAATTAATTTGAAATGAAAACTTAGCTGCTAGCTTTAATTATAGTAATCTGAATTGTCTTATTTAAAAAGTTTTTACCAACAGAAAGTGAAAAGTAAAAAATTATCTCAGAACAAAATGAAATGAGGGGCGCCTGGGTGACTCAGATGGTTAAGCATCTGCCTTCGGCTCGTCATGATCCTGGGGTCCTGGGATCGAACCCCACATCGGGCTCCCACCTCGGCGGGGAGTCTGCTTTTCCCTCTCCCTCTGCCCCTACCCCCTGCTCATGCTCTCTCTCTCTCTCTGTATCTCTCTGTCTCAAATCAATAAATAAAATCTTAAAAAAAAAAAAAAAGAAATGATCTGAAGAATCAGCCTTTTCTTCTGTAAAAGAAATACTAGAACTCTTACACCTAGTTATATAAAATTTACTGATATATTTTCAAGAAATGTGAATTTCTAGGGTTATCTTCTAAACTGTGGATTTGGATTTTATTAAATCCACTTATTTTGTTTGGTATTTAGAACCAGAGATAAGTAAGCTTTCCTTTATCATTTGGCTGTAGCCATATACTATAAAATAAAAATCTTAATAAGAAAATGTAGATAACAGTATTTCTGGAAATAAGATATGGGATTCATTTTTTCTTGTGAAGTTGAATTATCTCCTAGTTCAAATGAGAAGGATTTACAAGAAGCCCTTTAATTCTTGCATTTCTAAAGTTTTATGGTTCTGGAATAGTTAAAAAAAAAAAAAAACTAATTGAAAAAGTAATAGCAAGTGGAATGTGATCATTTTAATCAATATCCAGAAATATTCCATAACTTCATATGTTCAAATATGAGGTTCCACAAATTTTTATTACACTAGACTAGATTTATTGAAGAATAAATAAATAAATCTCTTTCCGCATTTTTATTTTCCTGTACCTCTGATTAAACACCTACTGTTTTGTTTTTGATAAATAGGCTGCCTCTAAGAATCAGACTTCACTGTTGGGAGAACCACCAAAAGAAATACGGCTCAGTAAAAATCCATACTTGAACTTGGCAAGTGTGTTGCCCAGTGTGTGCTTATCATGTAAGTGAGAGCTCAGTATTAATATTTTGGAGTTTTATTAAATACTTTCCATAATCAGCTTTACTTTAATTTTTAATTGAATGGAAGTAAATAATGCTTATTGGCTATGAATGCCTAAATTATGACCCCAGTCTTTAAATTAAAGAATAGCTAAAGTTAAGACAGTTAAAATGCATTCTAATTATTTAAGGAAAAAATCTTTTGTAACTTTTTTTAAAGACTACAATCTATTTTTGAATAATAATAGAAAATCATCAGGCAAGGGAATTATTGGCAATACTATAATGTTTTACTATATATAGAATCATTTCTATTCTAAATCTATTTCTAAAATAGAGGTTTAAACCTCCGTGTATCTCATATATCCAGAATATTTGCAAAGTACCCCCAAAATATGTGCGCTAATGATATTGGCAGAAGTTGAACTCTTATTTACTTTTTTGGAAGACCTTCTCAGGCCTTTAATTAAGGTAAATTAATTATCAAATATAATTTTAAGGGAAAATTGCAAATATGGTATGCTCTAGGCCCTAGGATATTCACTACAATGTTGGTTATCAATTGTGTAACTGAAAAGTGCCTTAAAGTTCATCAATAGGGGAATGGTTAAATAAAAAATAAATCATCATAAAATGGAATACAATACAACTTTTTGTTATAGTTGAGGGAGAGCTACATGTACTAATATGAAATCTCTAAAGCAAATTAAGTGGAAAAAGCAAATGTGTGCATAAAATGATTCCATTTATGTTTGTTTAAAGCTATATATCCTTATGTGTATATATTTAATGTGTAAATGCACGCAGCAAATCTGGGAAAATAAATTCTAAACTGTTACCTCTGGGAAAATAGAATTAAAAGAAAAGAAATGAAAGATTTTAATATATATTCTCTGTTTTATAAAGTATCCTCTTGAACCTAGAAATTAATTTGTAATTTTTTAAAAGAGCCAGAAAAAAATTTAATGTGCTTCTCCTATACCTACTACATTTTTATCTGGTCTAAAAATTGATGGTTACGGGGCGCCTGGGTGGCTCAGTCATTAAGCATCTGCCTTCGGCTCAGGTCATGATCCCAGGGTCCTGGGATCGAGCCCCACATTGGGCTCCCTGCTCAGTGAGAAGCTGCTTCTCCCTCTCCTGCTCCCCCTGCTTGCGTTCCTTCTCGCTGTGTCTGTCAAATAAATAAATAAAATCTTTTTAAAAAAATAAGAATTGATGGTTACAACTATTGCATTAACAAGAATGATTAGTTTACATTTTGTTTGCCTCTTTTAGAGATTAGACACATATCTTTAAAATGTTTCCATCAAAATTATTTATCCATAAGGCAAACTTCCATTTTCAGTTGCTTTAAATGAACAAGACAACATCATATACTATATATTCTTCTCCCGGGGATAAGAAATATAGGTATATACTGGCAAATGAAAATCTGTGTTCTGTTTGGGAATATGTTGAATTAATGAGTTTTGTATTTTGTTTATAATCTATAACAAAACAACTTTTAGCTAAAAATATTATTGATGTTTGCCTTTAGCCCCTGCAAATAAAACCACTCTACAGAAGACTGGAATTGCAAGCAATATTCTGGATGCAGTCTTTCAGGGAAATGAATCACAACACACATTGGAAAAGTGCATTTCTTATTCTCAACCTTTTGGTGATTATGCACAGGTAAATAAATGATTCTCAGGTTTTGATGATATCTAGAGAAATTGGTTCAACTATATATTGAGTTCACTGAATATGAAATTGTGATTCCTGTAATATCATAGGAAAGTAAAATTGCACTCATCTGCACAATATTCCTTGCTCATTTGGGATTTTAGGACATGTTCAAGACCTTAAGTGTCATTTTGCGCTAGATATTTACCTCGCGGTGTTTACACTAGTGGTCAACAAATTATAGACCAAATCCAGCCCACTGCCTGTTTTGTAAAAAAAAGTTTTACTGGAATACAGCCACGTCCATTCATTTACATGTTGTCTATGGTGCTGTTGTACCACAATGGTAGAATTGAATAGCTACAGTGGAGACTATGTGACCCACAAGATTAAGTATTTGCCATCTGGCTCTCTACAGAAAAACTGCTGACTTGTGGTCTTACCAATGTACACCCGACTAAGGAACTCAAGGAAATGCCTCTGTTCTTCACCACTGTTTATTGATTACAGACACACGACCATAATTATAGGCACTATTAGGCTCACATTTAAACCAATCAATCACTAACATAAAAAGTATTATACTCCAAAGATATATTGTGCCATTACTTAAATATGTCAATTTTACTTTGGCCTTTTCTCCTTCAGGTTATTCTCAGTGGCTTAAGCTGGGAGTATATATTATGGTAGCAGTATATGGTGATATAATTGTGGGAGTCTTATAATTACTATTCTGATTCAGATTCTTTCTTATTTCTCAGCACATCAGCTTCTCAGCTCTGCCCTATCTGTGGGAGCAATGCTTCCACTCTGATTTCCTTGGAGCACCTGTGTTTGCCTCATCTGTCTCTAATAACCTTTACAAAAGAAAACCTGTGTGAATTCGCTTGGAACAATTGATGCCTTCTTATGCTTTTATGATAGGATACTAGAAACACAGGTGAAATAGATTCTGTAAAAATGGTACAGCTGGATATTAGAATTATGTGTAATGAAGTCTCTTACATACCTGTGGAAAAGATGGAGAAATATAGGTTGGAAGATGATGTAATTAGGTGCCAACAGACCTATATCCAAGGAATGGTAATCATGAATTAATACACAACCTGGAAAACATTCCCTCATATAGACTTTTCATAAGACTCCATTTTTATTCTTTTATTAGTTAACAGTTTAAGTAATCGAGGTAAGGACATTGTCTGCTACTTATTTTTACAAATGACAAAATCCAAAGAAATTATCAGAGATGTGTAAAATCATTTATAAATAATTTATAGTTCTGTAAATTAGAAACAGCCTAAATTTCCAACAATTTATAAGACTAAACAAATTATGTCATATTTATTCCAGAAATACAATGCAAATATTAAAGATCAAGTAAAACACTATGTAAACACATGGTAAATGTTTCATAATTTGTTGTTAATTTAAAAAAATTTATAAATTATAGTCCTGTACAATTCTAATTTTTTGTTCCTTTACAAGGAGCAAAATTTACTTTTATAAACAGGAGGAAGCACAATAAGCTTAAAAAAATTTTTTAAACATGTATGATTTAACTTTTTATATAACTTTTTAATTTTTTATCACTTTATTTTATCATGATAAGCATACTCTTTAATCCCCATCCCCCATTTCCACCACCCCCCTCCCCTCTGGTAACCAGTTTGTTCTCTCTAGTGAAGAGTCTGTTCCTTGGTTTGTCTCTCTTTTTTTCCCTTTGCTCATTTGTTTTGTTTCTTAAATTGCACATATGGAATGAGTGAGATCATATGGTATTTGTCTTTCTTTGACTTCTATTGCCTAGCTTTATACACGCTAGCTCTACCCATGTTGTTGCAAATGGCAAGATTTCATTCTTTTTATGGCTGAATAATATTCCATTGCATATATATATACACCACATCTTCTTTATCTGTTCATCTATCAGTGGACACTTGTGCTGCTTCCATAGTTTGGCTACTGTAAATAATGCTGCAATAAACATAGGGTTGCATGTATCCCTTTAATTAGTGCTTTTGTATTTGGGGGGTAAATACCTAACGGTACAATTCCTGGATTATACAGGTTCTATTTTTAATATTTTGAGGAATCTCCATACTGTTTTCTAGATTCACTGCACCAGTCGGCATTCCCACCAACAGTGCATGGGGGTTCCTTTTTCTTCATATCCTTGCTAATACTTGTTTTTCTTGTGTTTTTTTATTTTAGCCATTGTGACAGGTGTGAGGTGATATCTCATTGTAGTTTTGATTTGCATTTCCGTGTGATAAGTGATGTTGAACATCTTTTCACGTGTCTGTTAGCCATCTGTATGTCTTCTTTGGGGAAATGTCTGTTCATGTCTTTTGCCCATTTCTTAAATGGATTATTTGGGTTTTTTGTGTGTGTTGAGTTGTATCAGTTCTTTGTATATTTTGGGTACTAACCCTTTATCAGATATGTCATTTGCAAATATCTTCTCCCATTCAGTAGGCTGCCTTTTAGTTTTGTTGATTGCTTCCTTTGCTGTGCAGAAGCTTTTTATTTTGATGTAGTCCAAGTAGTTTAGTTTTGCTTTTATTTCTCTTGCCTCAAGAGACATTTAGAAAAGTGTTGATGTGGCCGATGTCAGAGAGATTACTGCCTGTGTTCTCTTCAAGGATTTTTGTGGTTTCAGGCCTCACATTTCGGTCTTTAATCCATTTTGAGTTTATTTTTGTGTATGGTGAAATAAAGTGGTCCAGTTTCATTCTTTTGCCTGTTGCTGTGGTTTTCCCCCAACACTATTTGTTGAAGAAACTGTCTTTTCCCATTGTATGTTTATTCTTCCTCTGTTGAAGATTAATTGACCATATAATTGTCTGGCATAATTGTGGGCTTATTTCTGGGCTTTCTCTTCTCTTCTATTGATTTGTGTGTGTGTTTTTATGCCAGTACCATACTGTTTCAATCACTACCACTTTGTAATATAACTTGAAATCTGGAATTGTGATACCTCCAGTTTTGTTTTCCTTTTCAAGACTGCTTTGACTATTTGAGGTCCTTTGTGGTTCCATAAAAATTTTAGGATTGTTTTAGTTCTGTGAAAAATGCTCTTGGTATTTAATAGGGATTGCGTTAAATCTGTAGATTGCTTTGGGTAGTATGGACATTTTAACAGTATTGGTTCTTCCAATCCATGAGCATGGAATGTCTTTCCATTTCTTTGCCTTGTCTTGAATTTCTTTCATTGGTATTTTATAGTTTTCAGAATTCAGGTCTTTGGTTAAGTTTTTTTTGTTTTGTTCTGTTTTTTTTATTTTTTATTTTTATTTATTTATTTTTTTAAAGATTTTATTTATTTATTTGCGAGAGAGAATGAGAGACAGAGAGCACGAGAGGGAGGAGGGTCAGAGGGAGAAGCAGACTCCCCGCTGAGCAGGGAGCCCGATGCGGGACTTGATCCCGGGACTCCAGGATCATGACCTGAGCCGAAGGCAGTCGCTTAACCGACTGAGCCACCCAGGCGCCCCTCTTTGGTTGTTTATTCCTAGATATTTAATGTATTTGGTGCAATTGTAAATAGGATTGTTTTTTTATTTTCAATTTCTGCTGCTTCATTATTAGTGTATAGGAATGCAACAGATTTCTGTACATTGATTTTATACCTTGCAACTTTACTGAATTCATTTATCAGTTCTAGTAGTTTTTTGGTGGAGTCTTTAAGGTTTTCTATATGTAGTATCATGTCATCTGCAAATAGTGAAGGTTTTACTTTTTCCTTACCAATTTGGATACCTTTTATTTCTTTATGTTGTCTTAATGCTGTGGCTAGGATTTGCAGTACTGCGTTGAATAAAAATGATGAGAGTGGATGTGCTTGTCTTGTTCCTGATCTTAGGGGAAAAGCTCTCAGTTTTTCCCCATTAAGTATGATGTTTGCTGTGGGTTTTTCAAATAAGGCCTTTATTATGTTGACATATGTTCCATCTAGACCTACTTTGCAGAGAGTATTTTTATTATGAATGGATGTTGTACTTTGTCAAATGCTTTTTCTGCATCTATTGAAATGATCATATGGTTTTTATCCTTTCTAGATGTGACATATCACAGTGATTGTTTTGTGAATCTTAAACCACCCTTTCATCTGGGAATAAATTCCACTTGATCGTGGTACATGATTTTTTAAATATATTTTTGGATTCAGTTTTCTTATATTTTGTTGAGGATTTTGCATCTATATTCATGAGAGATATTGGCCTATTGTGTTCTCTCTCTCTTGTAATTTTTATTTTTTGTGGTGTCTTTATCTGATTTTGGTATCAGGGTGATACTGGCCTCATAAAAAGAATTTAGAAGTTTTCCTTCCTCTTCTATTTTTTGGAATCATTTGGTAAGAATCGGTATTAACTCTTTTTTAAATGTTTGGTAGAATTCACCTGTGAAGCTGTCTGGTCCTGGACTTTTGTTTTTTGGGAGTTTTTTGATTACTGGTTCAATCTCCCTAACCAGTACCTGGTCTGTTCAGAATTTATCCATTTCTTCTAAGTTGCCCAATCTGTTTGGCATATAGGCTTTCATAATATTCTGTTAGAATTGTTTGTATTTTTGTGGTATTGGTTGTTATTTCTCCTCTTTCATTAGTAATTTTGTTTATTTGGTCTTTCTCTCTTTCTAATGGGTCTTGCTAAGAGTTTATCAATTTTGTTGATCTTCTGAAAGAAACACCTCCTGATTTCACTGACCTTTTTTTTTTAGTTTCTGTATCATTTATTTCTGCTCTAATCTTTATTATTTCCTTCCTTTTGCTGGGTTTGGGGTTTGTTCTTTTTCTATCTTCTTTAGGTGTAAGGTAAGGTTGTTTGTGATTTTTCTTGCTTCTTGAGGTAGCGCTGTGTTGCTATAAACTTCCTCTTAGAACAGCTTTTGCTGCATCCCAAAGATTTTGCACCATTGTGTTTTCATTTTCATTTGTTTTCATGTAATTATTGATTTTTTCTTTGATTTCTGGTTGACCCATTCATTGTTTAGTAGCATGTTACTTAACCTGCATGTATTTGTGCTCTTCCCAGATTTTTTCTTGTGATTGATTTCTAGTTTCATAGCATTATGGTCAGAAAAGATGCATGGTATGACTTTGATCTTTTGAATTTGTTGAGGCTTATTTTGTGGCCTAATATGTGATCTATTCTGGAGAATGTCCCATGTGTGCTTGAAAAGAATGTGTATCCTGCTGTTTTAGGCTGGAGTGTCCTAAATATGTCTGTTAAATCTATCTGGTCCAATGAGTCATTCAAAACGATTGTTTCCTTATTGATTTTCTGTTTGGATGATCTGTCCATCAATGTAAATAGGGTGTTAAGGTCCCCTACCATTATTGTATTACTATTAATTGTTCCCTTTATGTTTGTTATTAACACTTTTATGTATTTGGGTTCTCCCATGTTGGGTGCATATATATTTACAATTGTTATATCCTCTTATTGGATCGTCCCCTTTATTCTTATACAATGTCCTTTTTTGTCTCTTGTTACAGCCTTTGTTTTAAAGTCTATTTTTCTGATATAAGCATTGCTACCCTGACTTTGTTTTACATGATAAATGTTTCTCTATCCCCTCACTTTAAATCTGCAGATGTCTTTTGGTTTGAAATGACTCACTTGTAGGCAGCAGAGAGATGGATCTTGTTTTTTAGTCCATTCTGACACCCTATGTCTTTTGATTGGAGCATTTAGTCCATTTACATTCAAAGTAATTATTGACAGACATGTATTTATTGCCATTTTATTACTTGTTTTGTGGTTGTTTTTTATTTTTTTTAAGATTTATTTATTTATTTGACAGAGAGAGACACAGCAAGAGAGGGAACACAAGCAGGGGGAGTGGGAGAGGGAGAAGCAGGCTTCCCGCCGAGCAGGGAGCCTGATGCGGGGCCTGATCCCAGGACCCTGGGACCATGACCTGAGCCAAAGGCAGATGCTTAACAACTGAGCCACCCAGGCGCCCCTTGTGGTTGTTTTTTCAATAGATTTTCTCTAATCCTTCTCTTGCACCCTCTCATGGTTTATTGGCTTTCTTTAGTGATATATTTGGATTTCTTTCTCTTTATTTTTGCATATCTATTACTGGGTTTTCATTTGTGGTTACCATTAGGTTTGTTTATAACATCTTCTGCATATAGCAGTCTATATTAAGTTGATGGTCACTTAAGTTTAAACCCATTCTTTACTCCTCTCCCTACCCCCAACCCCCCACATTTTAGGTATATGGTGTCATATTTTACATCCTTTTATTTTAGGAATCCCTTGACCAATTTTTACAGATATATTTATTTTTACTGCTTTTGTGTTTTTTACTCTTCATACTCTATGGTTTTCCTTTCCATTCACAGAGTCCTCTTTAATATTCTTGTAGGACTCATTTAATGGTCATGAACTCTTTTAGTTTTGTTTGTATGAGAAACTCTTTACTCTCCTTCTATTCAGGAATGATAGCCTTGCTGGATAGAGTATTCTTGGTTGCACTTTTTTTTTCTTTCAGCACTTTAAATATATCATACCACTCTCTTCTGTCCTGCAAAGTTTCTATTGAAAAATCCTGATAATGTTATGGAGTGTCCCTTGTATGTAACTGTCTTCTTTTCTATTGTTGCTTTTAAAACTTTTTCTTTATTGCTACTTTTTGCCATTTTAATTACTTTGTGTCTTGGTGTGGCCCTCCTTGGGTTGAATTTTGAGGGGAGGCTCTTTGTGCCTCCTGAATCTGGGTATCTGTTCCCTCCCCCAGATTAGGGAAGTTTTCAGCTAGTATTTCTTCAAATAAGTTTTCTGCCACCTTATCTCTCTCTCCTTCTGAGATCCCTGTAATACAAATGTTATTATGCTTGATGGAATCACTGAGTTCCCTACAACAGTTCTCAATTTGCATAATTTTTTCCCCTCCTTTGCTCAATTTGGTTACTTTCCATTTCTCTGTGTTGCATGTCATTAATTCATTCCTCTGCTTCATCTAGCCTATTTATTCCATGAAGTGTATTTTTAATTTCATTTATTGTGTTCTTGATCTCTGATTGGTTCTTTTTCAATCTCTGTGTTAAGGGTCTTACTGATGTCCTCTTTTCTCCAGTCCAGGGAGTATCTTTGTGATTATTACTTGATATTCTCTATCGGGTACATTATTTATATATGTTTCACTTTGGTCTCTTACTGTGGTTTGGTCCTGTCCTTTCATATGGGAGATTTTTTGCTGTCTCCTCATTTTGTTTGACTTTGTTTCTCTGTGTTAGGAAAGTCAGCTACTTCTTTTGCTCTTAACAATAATAGCTTTATGGGGGCGCCTGGGTGGCTCAGCCAGTTAAGCGGCTGCCTTCGGCTCAGGTCATGATCCCAGGGTCCTGGGATCGAGCCCCGCATTGGGCTCCCTGCTCAGTGGGGAGCCTGCTTCTCCCTCTCCCTCTGCCTGCCTCTCTGCCTACTTGTTCTCTCTCTGTGTCAAATAAATAAATAAAATATTTAAAAACAAAACAAAAAACAATAATAGCTTTATGAAGAATAGATCCTGTAGTGCCCTCAATGCTGTGTTCCCTGTTCCCCTTGACCTGGCCCTTTAGGGAGTATCTCCTACGTGTGTTGCGTGTGCTATGCTCTTGAGTCTTGGCCTCTTTTTCCTTCAGTTCAGTTCTCTGCAGAGGCTCTCTTTGCCTATTGTGGGCAGCAAGGTGTGCGGTGGTTTGCTCGCTAAATGAGACATGCCACTGCCGGAACTAGGTCCCACAAAACACACAGGTCTGGAGATGTGGTGTTGGCAGGTTTTTCCCTGGTCTTCTGGGGAAGAGGCCCACAGTGCCAGGATTGAGGCGTGTATGACTGGGAAGGCTGGATCCACTGAAGGGTGGGGTGAGGGAGTGATGGTGACCCCAAGATAACCCAGATGTTGGTCTTAGTAGACAAGGATTTATTTAAAGCAGCTGTTATTTGTTCAAGAACCTAAGGAAAATAAAGTCATAATGAACAGGTAGGGATTTTCAGCAAGAAATATAAACTAAAAAAGAAGTATATAAACTCTCCAAATGAAAAGTGTAGTATCTGGGGGGGAAAAAATAAAAACAATGGATGGGCTTAGCGAGATTGGAGAAAACAGGAAAAAAAGTTTCAATTAATGTGAAGACAAAAATTATTCAATATGGAGAACAGAAATGACAGAAAATCAGTGAACAGATCCCAAAGACCTGAGGGATGATACCAAGCAGTCTAAAATGTGGGTAATTGCAGTCCCAGGAGGAGAGGGAAAAGATAATGTGACATGAAATATTTGAAAAAATAATGGTAAAAAATTTCCTAAATTTGGTTTAAAAAACCTCCAGATCTAACAGGCTCAGACACTTCCCCTACAAAGCAGGATAAATAAAAAGAACATTTTACCTAGACACAAAAGTTAATGTAATTCTAAAGAGGATATCTTGAAAGCAACCAGATAAAAATAATGTTCATTATTCTTAAGGTAGAGTTTCTCAGCCTTGGCTCTGTTGGCCTTGTGGGCTGGGTAATTATCTGTCTGTAGGAGAAGCTATCCTGTGCATTTTAACATATTTAGCAGTATCTTTGTCCTCTACCCAATACATTGATCCTCAATGAGAACTACGGTGTTAAAACAACTGGTAAATATGTGGGTAAATAAAATACTATATATTTTCTCTTTATTTAAAAGCAAAATTATAACATTGTAGTGTGGGGTTTATAATGTTCATAGATACAACATATTTGATAATAGTATGAGGTGAATGAAAGTACAGTTGTGGGGTTATTCAAATGTACATTTTATGTAAAATTTTACATTACATTTTACATGAAGTAGAACAGTAACCCTGAGCTGTGATAAGTTACAGAAAACATTGTCCTCCATAGAGCTACCATTATTTGGACAGAATAGAGTCCAAATATAGGCCCATACTTAAATGGTAATCTGATTTTTAACCAAAATGCCTAAACAATTAAATAGGCAAAGAACAGAAATGTTGTTAGAACAACTGATTATCTGTATTGGAAAACATGAAGCCTGACTTTTGCCTCAAACCATGCTCTAAAATTAATTTGCAGCGTATCATAGGCCTAAATGGAAAATGCAGGCCATAGATGACATCAGCAAAAACGGACACAAGAAGAAGCTCCAAATGTTCTCTCCTCAAGGAAAGCATCAATAAAACTGGCAATAATTATTAGAAAAGGACGAAGTAGAAGTTCTGGATTTGAATAAGTACAATAGCCGATATGATTTACTAGAGCATAGCAGATTTGAACAGGCAGAAGAAAGAATCAACATGTTTGGAAGATAGGTCAATTGAGATTATCCAGGCTGAAGAATAGAAAGAATAGAGAATGAAGAAAAATGAACCATAACAAATGTTGGCAACAATGTGGAGAAATTGGTACCCTCATACATTGCTGGGAGGGAATTAAAATGATGCAGCTGCTTTGGAAAAATTTGGCAGTTCCTCAAAACGTTAAACACACAGTTACCATAGGACCTAGGAATTTCACTCCTACATATAGACCCAAGAGAGCTGAAAATCTAGGTCTATACACAAAGTTGGGCATTAATTTTCATAGCAGCATTATTCATCATAGCCAAAAGGGAAATGACCCACATGTCAATCAGTTGATGAATGCATAAACAAACTGTGGCATATCCATACAATGCAATGTTATGTTCTATAAAAGGAATGGAATACTGATCTTTGTCACAGCATGGATGAAACTTGAAATCATTATGCTAAGTGAAATAAGCCAGACATGAAAGGTCACATATTATATGATCCCATTTATATGAAATGTCCAATAGACAAATTCATAGAGAACATGAACAGTTACTGGGGGTCAGGGAAGTAGGGGTTGTGGAGTAACTGTTAACAGGTACAGGGCATCTTTTGGAGTGATGAAAATACTCTGGAATTAGATTGTGGTGATGGTTGTGCAACCTTGTGAGTATCAACAAATGTTGGACTCTAATTAAAAAAACAAAAGCCTACCTGTACTAAATAGAGGGTAGCATTTTCCCCTCAGTGTTTTAGAGATCCTGAAAGTATATAATGATAAGAAAACAAGTTAAATTAATTACAGATCTTGTTCTAATCAGAAAACAATTTAAAATGAGCTACCCATCCTGTTTCTCTAGTTGATTATAATAATGGGGTATTGCCATTGAGCCATAGTTATTAATTTTCTCAAAAAGTGCATTTCTTAAATATTCTCTTATTGAGAAAACTTAAAAATAGATGTAGTTAAAAATTTATAGTAACCCTCGAGCGATGATAGCATTAGGGTCAGCTATATAATCCCATTAATTTGTGTGTGTGGTTTTGTTTTTAATTTTATTTTTAATCTCTATACCCAATGTGGGGCTCGAACTCACAACCCTGAGATCCCTGAGATCGAGTCCCATGCTCCACCCACTGAGCCAGCCAGGCACCCCATAATCCTGTCAGGTTGTATAAATGGAGTTTGAAATGTCAGGTTCTAGGTAGTGATAAATAGGTACATCTACGTCAGATGGTTGGGAGAAGGCCGCCTTAGGGGAAAAGGCTTTGAGCCCATTAAGTTTTTATTAAATGCCTACACCTAACATCTAATTATAGATCTGTCAAAAACAAGACATTTCCTTCCTCTCCCCTTTTTAGTAAAATATGGTAAAATAGGTCACGATTTCCCTTAGGCAACTTTTCAGTTTGACATAGTCATGAGTGTAATAATGTAAAGAATAATGTAGGAATTTTTTCAGCTGTTTTGTAGGACTGTTTAAATTGTGGTTTAGGGTTTTTGTTTGACACTTGCCAGACTGGTTAGCTGTCTGGTATGTGGTATGTTAGGGGAATACTATCTACCTGCCTGTTGTACTCTTGTGTTGCCCTTGGTTACAGGAGTCTTTCCTTCAAGGAAGCTGATTGCCTGTTTCAGGGAATCAACCACAGAATGTGTAGTAAGACTCTGTGATGAGGAAATAGGAAACTGAAAAATGAACAAAAAGGCCTGGTTGGTGTTCAGTTCGTTCATATAGAGCCTAATGCTGCCACCTAGTGGGAAAAAGGTGCAGAGACCGGCCAAAAAGATTTTTGTGTGGACTGTGGTAGATCAGAACCTTGTGACAAAACACCAACTGTATGAAATATTTTTAACAACCTAAAGCTACTTTAAACAGTAATTATGGAACCACAGATTATATTAACCCTAGCCAATAATTTGGAAAATACTTTAAAAATGATTTTTGCTAAAAACTGGAATTAAGGAAAACAACCACTTGGAATTTAGTTACCCTCATGACTTTAAAATCTTTGTTTATAAACGAAATCAGTTTTTTAAATGTTAAAAAAATTAATAAAAGAATAGTGTACAGTATACTTAAATCTAAAGATAATTTTGAATTGCTACTCTCACATGTTAGTCTAATTTTTCAAAGGATTTTAATGTGTAAGAGTCCTTAAAAAAAAAAAAAGATTTATTTATTTGAGAGAGGGCAGGGGGAGGGGCAGAGGGAGAGAGAGTCTTAAGCAGACTCTATGCTAAGCACGGAGCCTGATGTGGGGCTCTATCTCACGACTCTGAGATCATGACCTGAGCTGAAACCAAGAGTTGGTCACTTAACTGACTTTGCCACTGAGGCACTCTAAGAGTCCTTATTAAACATACTTAAACCTAAGATATAGAATTTGTATAACCTGGCAGACTGAAACTTGTGAGGCACTCAAATTTTATTTTTTGGAATGTGCTCCAATACTTTTGGAGGATCAGTCCTTAAATTCAAAGTTAAAACTTAACATTATTTATGAGGAAAGGCAAGTAGCTGAGAAGCAAAAATTAATGTGAAAATTGGAAATATCTATGCATATATATGAGGAAGAGACATTGTTATGTCATTAATGTCACAAAATAAAGCAAATTTGGTTTTAAGATATTTTTAACTGGGGAAGAGAGAGAAATTGTATTTTTTAAAAAGATTTTATTTCTTTGTCAGAGAGGCAACACAAGGAGAGCAGCAGAGGGAGAGGGAGAAGCAGGCTCCCTGCCAGGCAGGAAGCCCGATGCAGGGCTCGATCCCAGGACCCTGGGATCATGACCTGAGCCGAAGGCAGACGCTTAACCGTCTGAGCCACCCAGGCGCCCCAAGAGAAAAATTGTATTTAAATAAAATTTTAGAAGTGAACTATGCTTAATGCAGAGAAGATAAATTAATTCATGTTTCTCTAGGTATAAAGTCCAAAAGCTGGACTTGAAACCATAAGAAAAGAATATTAAGGGGTTGATACAGATTCTAGAAGAACTAGTGCAGTTGTTCGTTTTAGGTTCTCCATCTAATCTAACTCCACTAATGAGACAAAAGACGCAGAGAAGGTAAAGTGGGGCTAAAGGTAAAAGTGAGGCTGAGGAGGGGCGCCTGGGTGGCTCAGTCAGTTAAGTGTCCAGCTCTTGATTTCCGCTCAGGTCATGATCTCAGGGTCGTGAGAATGAGCCCCCACATCAGGCTCCGTGCTCAGCACAGTGTCTGCTCAGGATTCTCCCTCTCCCTCTGCCTCTCCTCGCCACTCGTGTGCTCCCTCTCTCTAAAATAAATAAATAAAATCTTAAAAAAAAAAAAAAAAAGAGGCCAGGCCTATAATTCATTTAAAAAAAAAAAAAAAGTGGGGCTGAGGAGTCCTAAGTAGAGGCAGAATTTTCAAAAAACCAATTTGATTTTGTATTTCGAGGACTACCCACCCCGCGGTTCCCGTCCTGTCAGAAGAGCAGGACCAAATACTAGTGTGACTTCCGACCAGTAGTAAGGAGCTGAACCCAGTTCACTATTGGCATGAACCTATCCCAAAAGAATCTCCCTGGGGATAGTCACAATCCCGTTTTTGTGAATTCTCATTAGCCTTTTAAAATTAGCCTTCAGTTCAATTATGGAAGTGAGCTTAAATATCGAGCTTAAGACACACTAAGTATTAAACTTTGCCAGTCCAAAAATGAAACCGCAACGTTCTCTTTTCTAAATTCACATGGGAACAAAAGGAAATGAGTCTACATTTACATGAAGATAAAAATATTTGCTTTAATTAAAAGAAGAAAATAAGATTTCTTTCTTTAAATCCAAAAATAAAATAGCAGCTGCATAGTTACAGAATGGGCTTCATCCTAACTGAACACAAAATCTATTTTTAGAAATAAGGCGGATTGGATTAATGAAAAGGATACCAGAGTGAGAAAAAAATGGGTTGGATTCATGGCTCTAACATTTAATAACCTTGTGATTTCAGCCAGGTCACCTAAGGTATCTGAGCTTTTGTTTTCACATCTATTCAATGGAGATAGTTCCTTTTCTGCTACTGCACAGGGCTGATGTCAGCGATACGGTGTAGAATAGCATCATCATTCAATTTTGTCAGTTTCTCTCTCAAATGTATTATGGTTTAGATATCTTGCTAATTTGGTTTACACCTGAATAGTAGACATTCTCTTCTTCTCAGTGTCTTTCTTTAGTCTCTCCAAGCATAAATGCCCATTGAAATTTTTTTTTTTTCAGATTTTCAAAGTGTACCACTTTCTCACTTATTTATTCCATGTAAAATTTTAACCAAAGTTTTAAATCACATATAATCTGTGTTTGCCCACATGTGTGTATCTGATGCCTATCTCTTCCATTATCACACTTTTTATAGAGCTGCTTATTACATTTTCCAGATTCCATGATCAGATTTATGATTCCACTGATAATCCTTAGCCTGGCATTCCAGCCCCTCCATGACTGAGGCCAGCTTGCCTTCCCAACCTCATTTGCTGCACTCTTTTCCATGGATCGGCCACTGCGTGTCCTCCCAGGCCCGTGCCTTCCTGCCACTTGCCTTTGCTCAGGCATCGCCTCTCGGCCAGAAGGGCCATTCCCACTCTCTTCGTGTCCACAACTGACATCCCCTCCCAGGCCATCCAGATGCCTTCTCATCCATGAGAATTTTGCCCATGTTTCTCAAACTCTCCTCTCCCATTTTCCCTTCTATGAAAAGCTTGAGCACTTCACCTCTACGTCTCATTTGGCACGGTGGCATTCTCCTTTTAGAAATTAGTTTTGTGCTTTTCTTACTTCCCCTCCTAGGATATGAGCATTGGGAGGGCACACTACCAGCTTCATTTATCTAGGTAACCCCATAGCACACAGCCCGGTGTCCTCAATAGTTAGTCTATGAAGAAATGGAGGTCTGTATCCTGCTAATATGAACTAGAAGGAAGAGTGTTTGCCTGCTTTATACTCTTCTCATCTTTTGTGGTTTTCCCTTTTCCTGATGTTTGATCCAGATTTATTTCTCTGAGAACACTGAGCTTTGTTTCAAAAATCGTAATCAACTATCATCACTTCCCATTGTCCCCAGCAGTCCTTGCACTAATGATTAGATATGTTAGATAGAGCATATCAGAAAAACCATCTTTCTCCCAATATCGTATGGGTGATAATGACATCCATTTTCCTTTCCTCTTCTTACTGATCTTCCCCGTGCTGCTCAGTGAAGTGTTTTGCTGATCTCCTACATCTCACTTGATTCTTCCTGTGGATGATGTAGCACAACTGGGAAGTCCTTTCAGTGAAAGCACCTAATAAATTCCTCCCTGGCCTCTGAGAATAAAGATAGTATAGAAAGAAAGGAAAATTCAGATTATTGATTTGCTTTATACTAAGACAGGAAATATGGATTACCACACAGCAGGAAGAATCAAGGGAAAGGAATTGAAAGTGTGCAATTTCCAGATCCTAGAGTTAGGTATTATTTCTTTCCCTGTTCCCTGTTATCTTTGAAAAATGGATGGGGTTATCAAACAAGTAGCTTTTCAAAATTTAATTTAATGGACTGATTATTTATTAGAGGAAGAACGCTAATAAGAAAAAGAGTTCATGGGTTAGCCCGGTAATGGGTATTAAGGAGGGCACATACTGAATGGAGCACTGGGTGTTATATGCAAACAATGAATCATGGAACACTACATCAAAAACTAATGATGTAATGTATGGTGACTGACATAATAAAATTTAAAAAATAAGAAGAAGAAAGAAAAGAAAAAGAGTTCTTTATACCTGAAGCTAAGAGTCTGATGGTGTTAGTGGCCACGGTCTAACATGCAGTAAGGCCACCAGACCAACAAAGGGGGTCAAATGAAAAAGGCAGCTGAAGAGAATAATTAGAGGCTTGATAGTGGAGGAATTAGGGTCTTCGTATGCAATTTTGTTGCAGGCAATCTTAATCTAGAGTGGAATTTCTTTTTTTAATGGAGATATAGTTGGTATATAACATTAGTTTCAAGTCTACAACATCAGTATTTGCATATATTGTGAAATGATCGTTATAGGAAGTCTAGTTTAACATTCATCACCACACAGGGTTACAGATTCTTTTCTTTTGATGAGAACTTTTAAGATCTACTCTTGTAGCAACTTTTTAAAAAAGATTTTATTTATTAGAGAGCGTGAGAGAGAGAGCATGAGCGGGGCAGAGGCAGAGGGAAAAGCAGACTCCCTGCCAAACAGAGAACCCGATGCGGGGCTCGACCCCAGGACCAACCTGAGCTGAAGGCAGACGCTTAACCAACTGAGCCACCCAGGTGCCCCTCTTGTAGCAACTTTTAAATATACAACACAGTATTATTATAGTTACCATGCTGTGCATTATATCCCTAAGACTTACTTACCTATTAATGAAAGTTTGTATCTTTTAACCACCTTCACCCATTTCACCCACCCTACTCCCCACCATCTCTGGCAACCACCAATCTGTGTTCTGTATCTATAGTTTCATTTGCTTTCTCTTCTTTGTTTTTTAGATTTTTTAGATTTCACCTATGAAATCATAAGGTGTTTGTCTTTCTCTAGCTGACTTATTGACCATAATGCCCTCAAGCTCCATCTATGTTGTCACAAATTTTCTCCTTTTATGGCTGAATAATCTCTCTCTCTCTCTCTCTCTCTCTCACTGTATGTGCATGAGAGAGAGAGAGATTCTCTGTATCCATTCATCCATTGATGGATGCTTAGGTTGCTTTCATAATGCTGCAGTGAACATGGGAGCCCATATATCACTAATAAGTTAGTGTTTTTGTTTCCTTCAGATAAATACCCAAAACTGGAATTGCTAGATTGAATGGTAGTTCTATTTTTTAATTTTTTGAGGAACCGCTCTACTTTTGTTCATAGTGGTTGCACCAATTTACATTCCCACCAGTAGTGCATAAAGTTTCCCCTTTCTGCACATCTTCACCAACACTTATCTCATCTTTTTTTATTAAGTTTTTAATTCCAATATAGTTAACATCTCTTGTTTTTGATAATAGTCATTCTATTAGGTATGAGGTGATATCTCATTCTCACCCCCTCCGTGACTGAGGCCAGCATGTCTTTCCAACTTCATTTGCCACTACTCTCTTCCATGTACCATCACAGGCTTATGCATTCCTGCTGTCTGTGGTTTTGATCTGCATTTCCCTGATTATTAGTGCTATTGAACATCTTTTCATGTACCTATTGGCTATCTCTACATTTTGGACAGTTGTCTATTCAGATCCTCTGTCCATTTTATAATAGCAGTTTGGTTTTTTGCTGTTGAGTTGCGTGAGCGCTTTATCTATTTTGGACATTAACCCCTTATCAGATACATGATTTGCCAGTATTTTCTCCTTTAGTAGGTTGCTTTTTCATTTTGTTAATGGTATCCTGTGCTGTGCAGAAGCTTTTCAGTTTCTTGTGCTCCCCTCTGCTTTGTTTTTTGCTTTTGTTTCCTTTAACTTTTGGTGTTAAACCCAAAAATCATCACCAAGACTGATGCCAAGGAGTTTACCACCCATGTTTTCTTCTAAGAGTTTTATGGTTTTAGGTTTGCTAAAAAATCTGCTTATAGTCTTAAGGGGGTTCCCTTGCATAACAACTTTTCTCTTGCTGCTTTTAAGAGTCTCTCCTTATCTTTAATATCTAATAATTTAATTGTAATGTGTCTCCGTATAGGCCTCTTTGAATTCATCTTGTTTGGTACTTGTTGGGCTTTATGGATCTGGATGTCTGTTTCTTCCCTCAGGGTAGGAAAATTTTCATCCATTCTTTGAAAAAGCTTTCTGCCCCTTTTTCTCTCTCCTTTCCTTCTGGGACCTCTATAATGTATATATTGATTTGTCTGATGGTGATCCATAAGTCCCTTAAGCTATCTTTATTCTTTTTTTTTACAACCCTGATTGGGTGAATTCCACTGACCTGTCTTCAAGTTCATTAACTCTTTCTTCTGGTTGATCTAGTCTGCTGCTGAACCTTTCTGTTGAATTTTTTTCAGTTGAGTTGTATTCTTCAGCTCTGAGTTTTCTGTTTGGTACTTTTAAGATATTTTCTGTCTCTGTTGAAATTCTCACTTTGTTCATGCATTATTTTCTTAAACTTTTTGACTGTTATTTCAAACTCCTCTCAGGTAAATCACTTATCTCTGTTTAATTGCAATCTGCTTCTGGATATTTATCTTGTCCTTTTGTTTGCAACACATTTCCGTTTCTTCATTGTCTTTGACTCTCTCTGTTGGTTTCTGCACATTAGATAAAATAGCCACCTCTCCTAGTCTTCACAGAATGGTGTTGTGTAGGGGATGAACCTGGCCTGAGCTCTTAGTGTCCCTCAAACTTTTGTGATGATCCAAGCCTCCTCCTTCGTTCTTAGTGACTCTTAGTAGTTGAGGGTGCACTAAGACTTGTCAGTGTCCTAAAAGGATGGGTTGCAGTTAGCACCTAGATGCAGGCTGATTAGAACCTGGACACTCAGGCAGCAGCTGGGGAAGTATGTAGTTAAACCTCTTCCAGGAATAGATAGAAATGGAAGGTTTTGCCTGTTCCCTCTGTGCTGGGCCCAGGTATATAGTCATAGGTTGGGGGTAGAGAGGATGTTCCTGCATCCATTAAGAATTTGTTTTTTGTGTCCTACAGTACTGTAGGACACATGAATATAAGTTCTGTTGGCTATCAGAGTCAGGCTATCTAGAGACCATCCCTTGGGTGGCAGCCATAAAAGCTGGGGCACAGGCATGTGTAACAACTCCTTCTAGAGAGACACTGATGACTTGGAGTGGGCTGGAAGGAGCAGATGGGTTTGGTTTTTGTTTTGTTGATGGTTTCCTTCACTGTGCGAAATCTTTTTTGGTTTGATGTAAGCCCAATTTTGATTTTTGTTGGTTGGTTTGGGGTTTTTTGCTTTTGCTTTCCTTAGAGGAGACATATCCAGAAAAGTTTGATGTCCAAGAGATTACTGTCTATTTTCTTATATGAGTTTTATGGTTTTAGGTCTCACATTTAGGTCTTTAATCTATTTTGAATTTATTTTGTGTACTGTGTAAGGGGATTCAGTTTCATTCTTTTGCATATAGTTGTTCAGTTTTCTCAGTACCATTTATTGAAGAGACGGTCTTTGCTCAATTGTTTATTTTTGCCTTCTTTGTTGTTACTAATTGACCACATAAACATGGGCTCTCAATTCTGTTCGGTTGATCTATGTATCTGTTTTTGTGCTAACACCATGCTGTTTTAATTACTACAGCTTTGTAATATAATTTGAAATCTGGGATTGTGATACCTTCAGCTTTGTTCTTCTTTTGCAAGATGCTTTGGCTATTTAGGGGCTTATTTGTAGTTCCAGACAAATTTTTGGATTTTTTTTTTTTTTTTTTTTTTTGGCTATAGTTCTGAAAAAATACTGTGGTATTTTGATAGAGATTGCATTAAATTGGTAGATTGCTTTGGGTATTATGGACATTTTAAGAATATATTCTTCCAGTCCATGAACATGGTATATTTTCCCATGTATTTTGTCATCTTTGAGTTCTGTCATTAGTGTCTTATGGTTTTCAGAAGATAGGTCTTTCACCTCCTTGGTTAAATTTATTCCTAAATATTTGATTCTTTTGATGCAGTTGTAAATGGGTATTTTTTTCTTCATTTCCCTTTCTGTTATTTCATTATTAGTGTATAGAAATGCAACATATTTCTGTATATTAGTTTTGTATTACACAACTTTCCTGAATTCATTTATTTTTTTTTTTTAAAGATTTCTTTATTTTAGAGAGAGAGTGTGCAGAGGGGAAGGGCAGAAGGAGAGGGCAAGAGAGAATCTTAAGTAGTCTTCACACCCATCGCAGGCCTCATGTGGGGCTCGATCTCATGACCCTGAGATCATGATCTGAGCCAAAATCAAGAGTCAGATGCTTAACTGAACCACCCAGGTACCCATGAATTCATTTATAAATTCTAACAGGTTTTGGTGGAGTCTTTAGGGTTCTCTACATATAGTATCCTGTTCTCTGCAAATATTGACAGTTTAACTTATTATCAATTTGGATGCCTTTTCTTCTTGTCTGATTGCAATTGCTAGGACTTCCAATAGTACATTGAATAAAAGTGGCAAGAGTGGACATCCTTGTCTTGTTCCTGATCTTAGAGGAAAAGCTCTATTTTTCATCATTGAGTATGTTAGCAATGGGTTGTCATAGATGGCCTTTATTATGTTATGATCCCTCCTTACCCACTCTGTTGAGTTTTTATCATGAATTCATGTTGAATTTTGTCAAATGCTTTTTCTGCATCTATTGAGGTGATCATGACTTTGATCCTTCCCTTTGTAAATGTGGTGTATCACATTGATTGGTGTATATTGTGCCATCCTTGCATCCCTGGAATAAATCCCACTTGACGGTGGTGTATGGTCTTTTTAAGTATTTTTGAATTTAGTTTGCTAATATTTTTTGAAGATTTTTGCAACTATGTTCATGAAGGATATTGGCTTGTAATTTTTTTTGGTTGTATCTTTGTCTGGTTTTGGTATCAGGGTAATGCTGGCCATATAGAATGAATTTGGAAGCATTCCTTCCTCTTCTATTTTTTTGAATAGTTTGAGAATAGGAGTTAACACTTCTTTAAATATTTGGTAAAATTCGGGGCGCCTGCGTGGCTCAGTTGGTTGGGCGACTGCCTTCGGCTCAGGTCATGATCCTGGAGTCCCGGGATCGAGTCCCACATCGGGCTCCCTGCTCAGCAGGGAGTCTGCTTCTCCCTCTGACCCTCCTCCCTCTCATGCTCTCTGTCTCTCATTCTGTCTCAAATAAATAAATAAAATCTTAAAAAAAAAAAAAATATTTGGTAAAATTCACCTGTAAAGCCATCTGGTCTTAGGCTTGTTGGGAATTTTTTTGCTTACTGATTCAATTTTCTTAATAGTAATTGGTCTATTCAGGTTTTCTGTTTCTTTCTGATTCAGTCTTAGAAGATTGTATGTTTCTAGGAATTTCTTTCTTCTAGTTTGTCCAATTTGTTGGCATATAATTTTCTGTAGTAATTATATATTTTTTGTATTTCTGAGGTATCCATTGTAACTTTCATTTCCAATTTTGGGTTTTCTTTTTTTTTTATTGATTAGTTGGCTAATGGTGTATCAATTTTCAGAGAACAAGTTCTTAGTCTCATTGATCATTCCTGTTGTTTTTTAAGGATTTATTTCATTTATTTCCATTCTGATCTTTAGTATTTCCTTCTTTCTGCTAACTTTGGCTTTTGTTCTTATTCTAGTTCCTTTAAGCATAAGGTTAGATTGTTGAAGTTTTTGTTTCTTGAGGTAGGCATGTATTGCTGTGAACTTCCCTCTTGGAACTGCTTTAGCTGCATCCTAAAGATTTTGAACTGTAGCATCTCCATTTTCATTTATGTCCAGGTATTTTTCTGATAAGCTCTTTGATTTCTTCATTGACTTATTGGTTGTTTAGTAACATGTTATTTAGCCTACATGTGTTTGTGTTTCTTCCAGTTTTTTTCCTTCTAATTGATTTCTAACTGCTCTGATCAGAAAAGATACTTGATATGTTTTCTTAAACATATTGAGATTTGTTTTGTGGCCTATCTATCCTAGAGAATGTCCCACATGCCCTTGAATATGTATTCTGTCCTTTTGGAATGGAATGTTCTGTATATATTGTTAGGTCCCTCTGGTCTAAAGTTTTATTCAAAGCCATTGTTTCCGTATTCATTTTTCTGTCTGGATGACCTATACATTGATGTAAGTAGTGTGTTAACATCCCCTACTTTTATTGTATTACTGCCAGTTTCTCCCTTATGTCTGTTAATATTTTTTTTATATAGTTAGGTGTTCCTAAATTGGGTGCACAAATATTTACAATTGTTATATCTTCTTGGATTGATCCCTTTATCAATATGTAATGACCTTTTTTTCTTTTGTGACAGTCTTTGTTTTAAAGTCTATTTTATCTGAGTATTGGTACCCCAGCTGTGGGGTTTGTTTTTTGATTTGGGGGTTTTTTTGGCTTCCATATACATGGAATAACTTTCTTCTATATCTTCATTTTAGTCTGTATATGTCTTTAAGTCTAAAGTGAGTCTTTTGTAGGTAGCATATAGATGGGTCTTTGGGTCTTACTCTTTTTATCCACTCTGTGTCTTTTGATTGGACCATTCAGTCCATTTACATTTAAAGTAAGTATTGATGTGTTCTTTGTCATTTTGTTAACTTTTTTGTTTTGTCCCTTTCTTCTTTTGCTCTCCTCCCTTGTGGTTTGATGGCTTTCTTGAGTGTTTTATGCTTAGATTCCTTTCTCTTTACCTATTAGAGGGTTTTGGTTACCACTGGGTTCATATATAACATCCTATGTGTATACAGCAGTCTACATTGAGTTTGATGGTCACTTAAGCTCAAACACATTTTAAAAGCATGAAATTTTTACTCCTTCCACATTTTATGTATATGATGTCTTATTCTATATCTTGTGTACCCCTTGACTAATTTTTGAATATATAATTAATTTTACTACTTTTGTGTTTTAATCTCCTTACTAGCTTTGTGATTGATCTACTACCTTTACTATGTTTACTTTTACCAGCAAAAGTTCTTCTTTCATAATTTTCTTCTAGTTATGGCCTTTTTTCCACTTAAAGAACTCTCTTTAACATTTCTTGTAAGGCTGAATATAGTGTTCTTGGTTGTCAGTTTTATCCTTTCAGCACCTTGCATATAGCATGCCACTCCTCTGGATTGTAAAGTTTCTGCTGAAAAATCAGATGATACCCTTATGGGGTTTCCCTTGTATGTAACTGTTTACTTATCTCTTATTTGTACGATTCCCTCCTCATCTTTAATTTTTGCCATTTTAATTATTATGACTCTTGGTGTGGACATCCTTGGGCTCATCTTGTTTGGGGCTCTCTGTGTTTCCTGGACCTGAATGTCTGTTTTCCCCTGATTAGGAAAGTTTTCAGATGTTATTTCTTCAAGTAAGTTCTGTTGCCTTCTCTCTCTCTCTTCTCCTTCTGGGTTCTTATAATGTGAATGTTATTATTCTGATGATGTTGCAGAGGTCTCTTAACCTGTCATTATTTATTCTTTTTGCTGTTCAGCCTGGTTGCTTCCCATTACCCTGTCTTCCAGATCCCTGATCCATTCTTCAGCATCCTCTAATCTGTTGATTCCCACTAGTGTATTGCTCGTATCAGCTTTCATATTCTTCACCTCTGATTGGTTTTTATATTTTCTATCTCTCTGTTGAAGTTCTGAGTTCATCCACTCTTCTCTCGTCTGGTGAGTATCTTTATGACCATGACTTTGAACTTTTTATCAAGCAAATTGCTTATCTCTGTTTTATTTAGTTCTTTTTCTGTGATTTTTGTCATCTTTCATTTGGGACATATTCCTTTGTGTCATTTTGTCTAACTCCTTGTTTGTCTACATATTAAGCAGGTCAGCTATGTCTCCTGATCTTGAAAGTAGTGGCTTTGTGTAGAAGGGGCCCTGTTGTAAACTGTTGCTAGTCACTAGAACCAAGTACTCCAAGGGTGTTCCCTGTGTGGGCTACATGTGCCCTACTGTTGTGGCTGAGCTATGACTATTGCAAGTGGCCAGGCATGCAGGGCTTGCTCCCTGTGAGGCCTGGTTGCAGCTACTGTGGGTGCACTGGTGGGTAGGGTTTGCTTTCTGTGCTGCTGGCTTAGAGGCCTGACTGCAGCCACCGTAGGCTCACTGGTGGGCAGGGTTGGCACTCAGCCCAGCTATCTGTATAGTAATGAGCCTCTTTGCTGCGTGTGTGCTGGTGGAGAGGGTTTGCGTCCCTCCCCTGCCCCGGGCAGGTCCACGAAGGAATGACATGATGGGGCATGTAGTGCTAGCAAGGCAGATGAAGAGTGCTAGAACTGACTCCTGGAAGCCTCTGGCTATCTAGGCTGGGGAAAGGCAAGAAAAATGGCACCTGCCAGCACTTTTATTTCCAGAGAAAACTCCTGCAGATGCCTGCCCCACGGGCACATGTCCTAAAATCAGTCAATAATCTCCATGTATAGCCCAGGTACTTTTCAAACTCTTTCGTGCTGTGTCTTGGGCTGTTATTTGGCTTGTTGGCTCTTTAACGGTGGAGACTCAGTTTCTTACAGCCCTCCAGCTCTCCTGGAGGTAAGCCTTGCTGATTTTGAAAGCCAGAGGTATGGATACTCAGCTTCCCAGTGCAGGCTGTTGGGTGTGGGCTCTGATCCCCTTGCTCCTCTGTGCTTATGATGTCCCTCCTGTTTGTGGGTAGTTGTGCTGGGGTTTGGTTCTATATTGCATTTCTGCTCCTCCTACCCTTTTCCATGTAGCCTTCTATTGGCTGTGGAAGATCTGTGAGTCTTCAGGTCATCTTCAGAATTAGTTGCATAGATGTCATTGTTGCCCCTATGGGATGAGGTAAGCTCAGGATCTTCCTATTCTGCCATCTTCCTCTGAGCTCTGGAAACGGTCTTGAATTCCCCATGCACACCTGTGTTCCACTTGGGTCTGGAACCACTTGTGTTTTTACACCTACTAGTACGTTGCCACTTTTGTTACTAGACAGACCCACCATCTAATTTGATATGCAGTTCAACTTCTTAGCCACTCACCTTTGTCAGAGGAATACTGACATCTCGTACAGGTATTCTGACGCAGTGGGGTTTAACTAGGTGGGGACAGCAGAAGCAATGCAATTGCTTTTTATTTTTCTTTCCCCCAACTATTGGGGGTGGAGGGGAGAGGGCACTCAGAGGCTGGTTTGTATTTTTTAAAAGTTCCACAAGTGATTTTGATATAGAAATCTTAATGTTTTAATTTGATAGATTTGCTATTTATCCTATTTTGTTTTTAGACCAAATCAGAATTGCTTTTCTTATAAATATCTTTAATGAATAAACCAATTTTTAATTTAGATATTAGCATTGTGCTTTTTCCCATAGGTATCCTCTTTAAGAAATGAAAAGCGAGGCTCATCATATCTCATCTCTGCCCCAGAAGGTGGTTCTGTGGAATTTGTTGACCAGCATTCTCAGGGCACAGGAGCTTATTACATGGAAACCTACTTTAAAAAGAAGCGCGTATATTGAGTTAAGTTCTCTCCTTATAACCTCATAAGGTTTTTTGCAGTATCTCTGCTGTTCATTGCTGCCTTAACTACATTCAGACTAGCCATATCCTTTAAATACGGGTTTCTAATTTCCCAGAAGGAACTGTATTGTGCAGCAAGCAGAATTGCCAAATAAAAAATAAGTAGCAATAAAATAATACAGGACATTTTCCATTACAAGTAGATGCATCTTAATTGGTATTAACTTATAGTCCACTGGAGAAATTAACAATGTTCCAATATTCCTTGTTTAGGACTGGGAATAATTTTGACACCATATATAAAAGTATGAAGCAATAAATGGGAAACGGTCTTGTTTCCTGAGCCTTAGAAGAATGAGTTTCTTATATGCCACTGTGCATTTCAATCTACTTTCCCTAGAAGTAATCTCATTTATAGGTTTTTAGAACTTTTCCTAGAACTACAAGAGTGCAACTACAAAATGCAGTGGTGGTAATGTTATAAAGATGCTCTACATGCAAACATGCAAACTAAATAATTACCCCCACATCAGCCCCACAACATAAATCCGAGAGTGATAGTAAGGTCCAAATTCTACACAACTATAGATGCTTAACTTTTAATGTTATTTACCATTTGTACCTTTTGTGAAAAACAAGCTATTTTTGGAAGAAAAAAAAAAGTAGCTTTGGTGAAATAATTTCAGGGGTTGGCAGCCTATACCCTGGGGTCAAGTTTAGTCCTCCACTTGTTTTTATACTGTCTGCAAGCTAAAAATGAAGTAGAACAGATTTAAGTTCTATGAAATTCAGATTTCAGTGTCCATATATAAAATTTTATTGGAACACAAACACGCTCATTCATTTACATACTGTCTAGGGCTACTTGTGTGCTCTAGTGGCTGTGACAGAGACCCATAGGGTCTGCAAAGCCTGAAATACTTAGTCTGGGCCTTTATGGGGGCAAGTGTGCTGACTCCTGGTCTAATGGCACTAATTCCCTAATCTAACTTCTGCAACACACTTCTAAGTGGCAAGCGATGCAGGTTTCTGTGTCTGATTTCATGGCATAAACTAGTGATGATCTAATTGCTAGAACAAGGCCTGTTTGGATCCTCAAATGCCCTATTTCCACAGTATAGTTCAACTGTCAATACTGAAGGAGCACTGTGGAGTAACAGTGTAACAATTTTGAGCTAGTAAGTTATACCTCACTTTCTGCTTTGTCTCTTATTCTTTTGTAGTGTTAGGCTGAAAAATTATCAGCTATTTAACTCAATTTACTTCAGCAAGAATTGTGATTATTGCATATAACTTTTGACATCATTTCCTGAAGACTTTGGTATCAGATGAGAAACCCTTTGCCATCTAGGAATTTCCAAGTTTGTTCCTTGTTATGAGTCTCAATGAGCCTAGTCTTTTTGAAATCAGATCATTAAATGTCTTGTAATAAGGTACCCTATTCTAATTATCAAGTTTAAAAGTGGTACATACGATTTGTAAAGAAATTGGTCTTATTTATTTCCTATTAACTTCTATTAGAAAATGACAGCCAGAAAGTTAAGGACTGGCATCAGTTATGACTCAGCAGATGAATAATGGTTTCTCCATGTTCTGCGCTTCTCCTTCCCATTTCCTATTGCATTAAGCATCTTCAATGCTTAGTCACACCTCTCTGATAATATAAACAGAAGATGGTGAATTTTAAGTCAGAGCTGCAAAATGAAAGCAGGGAGAGGTTGAAAAGAATTAAGCTATTTTGGATGATAGCACATATGGATCTGCCCTCTGTGTATCATTGGATAGAACAGATAAGTACCAATCAAGTGGTGTTTGTAATAAGGATCATTACCAAACTCCGCCCCCCCCCCACAAAGTCTATACTGTTATTATACTGTTGTTATTTTTCTATGTAAACAAATTGTTTGAATGCTTTGAAAATGAAATCTTAATATTAAAAGGCATTTGCATGTGAATTCTCTAGTATATTTATTTGTATAAAGAGTAAACAAAGTGCATATAGAGTGGCCACAGGTTTGACACAGACAGAGACCTTGGTGATGTAGGGTTATTGAATAAGTTTAAATGGCAAGTTTATTGTTGCCATTGAATCAATCCAGAACTCTTTAGGCTCAAAAGGTGAAAAGTAAGGATATCAAACAAATGCTAGACAGCATTAACAAAAAGTTTTTCAGACTCTTGGTCATCAAGTTCTTACGGTTCACATTGAATCAGAGATTAGACATTTTTGATTACCCAGCTACCTCCAAGCAAACTGAAAACTGTCTAAAAACTGTCTAGTAGCTCCTGAACTCTTGTATATGGATGGTTAAGTACAAAAACACTGATTGGTTGCACACAGCATCCAAAACCAATGCTGCAACAGCTTGCCCCAAAGTGGCAGAGTTAGTTAGAAAAGGATATACATTAACATTTCTGAAAAGCAGGTATGATAGTACCCGGGGTCTTGGAGTCCGTTCTGATTAAAGGTATACTTTTTAGGAAAGCACAGGCTTGGTTCTCAAGAATTAACAGGCAACAGAGTATCTATTCCACAGCTGTCCCCCTGGCTCTGACCAGTTTTCTCAAAACTCAGTATTGCTGGTCACCCACGGGGACAGGAGCAAAGCCACTGAAGAGACAACTCAAAGTTTAAGTCCTACTGGTGACAGGAATACACTCATCTTGGTATAGAAACAATAGTCTACTAATGGGTATCTAATATTTCAAGAATGCTTGGTCTATCACTGTAGAGATATTGAAATCTGAGGGCATGTTAGAGTAGTGCCTAAGTCCATCAATCTCTATCTGCCGGGAAAGCATTTCAGATCAACAGGCGGCTGGGAACAAGGAAGGGCTTCTGTCGGCTCCTCTCCCTTTCTGGTATGCAACTGGGACAGTACGCTAGCCAAACAGAACGGTGCTTTCCATTCTTTTCAAAAGGAGGAGTGCTTAAGTGCTTTCTATTGTTTCGGTGGTCATTATCTGTTACAGGTGCCAAATTTCAAGAGGGAAGTACGTACACATAATCACCACAGTGTGCCTTACATACCCAAATACAAATTTTTCCATTAAAAATTTTAAATGGCTTGGGTATTGGTTGGGGAAGGAGGACCTGATACACAGGAGTTTAAATGTTATCCATGCTTCTTATTTTAAAAGTGCTTCAAATCCTTCAATAAGGTTCTGAAAAGTTGTCCGATTGGATGGTTGGAATTCCCAGCATTTTCTCATAAGTTGATAAACCTGTAAGAAGGGCGGGGGAATCGAGTTAAAAAAATTCTTGGAAATGGACTTACCACTACTTATAAATGGACTTATTACTCAAAGTATTACTGACGAACAATCTATCTTGAGAAGCTCATGAATCGACCTTCCAGAACATCCAGGTCATTACATCTCAGTGCAGACTTGACTCTAAATTCCCTCACTGGTGGTTCTTTGATTCATACAAACTCTTCAGTACATCTCAAATAGTCTTTAGAGTTGGCCTTAAAGGCTCAAATCACCTTAGAATACAGAAAACTGAATAAATGTCATAAATGCTACTAACATGCAATTACAGCTGAGCTGCAAACAACACAGATTTGAACTGTGCAGGTCCAGTTATATACACAGTTTTTTCATTAAATATGATCTAGTGCTATAAATGTATTTTCTCTTACCATTTTTTTCTCTTGTAATTATTATCAGTAAGGCTCCTGGTCAACAGGAGACTTAAGTTTTGGGTAATCAAAAGCCACATTCAGATTTTCAACTGTGTAGAAGGTCAGCACCCCTAATCCCGTGTCAAGGGTCAACTCTATATGTACTTGTCACAATCAGGCTACGCTAGAGTGTGTTGCTTTAGGGTACTCACTGAGGTGAGCCTACTTTTGGAGGGAATCCTTACTTTAAACCTAACTTGTGGCTGTCATCTGCCCCAAAGAAGGTTTTACAGATGTCTGATCTGAAATTCAGCTTCAGGAAATTATTTTAAAAATGACTTTTCTACTTCTTCCCACCCAAACCCTTGCCAAGTAACTCAAGCCCTGAAAACATAACATAAACTGAGTTTATTACTGTAAAATAGCCCACAAATACCTCATCTGGACAGTGACGTGGACAAGGCAAACGTTTTCCTTCTTTTAATGTATTCACAAGTCTTGTGACTGTCATCTGGCCATGAGTTGGGCCTATCATTTTCAGGAACAACTATGTAAAATCAAACCAAATCAAGTATTTTAGCATATATTAATATCAACAGTAGATTAAGGTAAAATTTCTAGGTTTAACTGTAAATTAAGATAATAAAAAGGCTTTTTTCCTCAGTAACTTTATTTTTCTTAAAGATTTTACTTATTTGACAGAGAGAGGGGGGAGCAGGAGAGGGAGAAGCAGACTCCCCATTGAGCAGGGAGCCCAACGTGGAGCTGGATCCCAGGACCCTGGGATCATGACCTGAGCCAAAGGCAGATACTTAACCGACTACGCCACCCAGGCGCCCCTCTCCTTAGTAATTTTAAATGAAAGCCCAAAATCTTGATTAGCTCTCAATGATTAGTCTGTGATTACACTCTCTCAGACTTTACCAACCATCCCTTCCCCTGGCTGAAGACACTGTCTCAGTGAAAATGATCTTAAATCATTTATGAATTCCTGAAGCTCAAACAAGGCCCTCCCCACTGCTCCCTCATTCTCCCAGGAAACTGCCCCTGGAATCCTCACACAGGTAAGATCCTTGAAAGTCAGCATCATTTTCTAGAACTTGGGCTCCTTGTGAAATGAGGACCTGAGAGAGCCACAAATAAGTGTCAAGTGACATACCATGTTAAATGGAAAAGTGACACTTCCCACTGTAACACACTAACTGGATTCCCTTTAAGAACAAAATTTACACATTTTCAATGGGTGCTGGATTTGGATGAAGATACAAGGAAGACTTACCGCCATGGGGCTGTAATCTGAGTCACAGTAAGTAAGCAGCTCATGCAGAGTCACTCCAAACGACCAGACGTCAGAGGCGATATAAAATTTACACTGAATTAAACATTCAGGAGCATACCTGAAAGAAAGCAGACCATGAAACTTCATTTCCTGGGAAGGATATTCCAAAACGTTACAGAGTATCTCCAAAAAAATCACTTCTTCAGCTTTTCTCAGTGTTTGATGTATTAATCACACGTTCGTCTGACATGAACAATACCGTCACACAGGCTCTCCGTAGCATGTATTTGCTTTAAAGTATTAGTTTGTGCTCTTCGTTCCACAGGCTGTCCATGTGGAGGAGGCATAGGATGACACACCCCAAGTGTTCTTTGCAAGTTCAGAATTAGTCGGCAGTGACCTCACTGTGCAGCCTTCTTCCAAGGTCAACTGTTTCGTTGGATGACCCCCAACTCCCCAAGCCAGAAACGGAGGCACCCCTATATCCAGGTTCCTATACTTCTCAAACCTACTCACTTCTCTTAAGGCCCACCGTCACTGTCCTAACCACTGTCCTAGTTCACACCCTCACTGGCTCTGGTTGAATCACACTCCCTTAGCTCCAATCTTGCTCCCCTCCCATCCACAGTGATCTTTTTAAAGCAAAAGCCACCATTCTTAAACCCTCCAGTGGTATGTCCCAAAGCTCGAAGGTAGAGTGCCAGCTCTGTGACTCGGCCTCTGGTGCTCCGCCTTAGCAAGTCCTTGAGACCTCCCACTTTGTCGTGATCCAGTCCCACACCGAGCTGCTTCAGATTCAGGTCCTAGGATATTCACTGCTCTCATCTCATTCTTGCTAGTCACACATGCCTTCTTCTACCATCCTTACAAACCCCATGGATCTTTTAAAGTCTTAATAGGACTTCCAGAAAACCAAACCTAAACCTTCCCATGCTTATACCACCATGAAATTGGCTGCCCAATCCATTAAATTCTATACTCAGTCTGCTTGTTCACCACGGATCTCTAGTACTAGTACCCAGCACAAAGCAGGGCCCTGATACATATATTAATGACTGAATGAAGCCTTAGGCTCCATGAGTGGGAGAGATCTAGGTTTGTGTCTATGCGGGACGCACCACAGAGGTATTGATTTGTTCTACAGGAGCAGTAGAGTAGAGGCTTAAACAGCTTCTCCCTTGGATGGTGTTCCAGGCTGCAAGGGGTCACAGTCAGGGTGCAGCCTTCTGACCAAGACACTGCGGTGATCCATGAGCAGATGGCCAAGTTCCCTGTGGACTGTGCTCTGCTCTGCTCTGTCTGGGATCTCCCTGAATCTGTCAGTGCCTACTTCCTCACCTCGTTCCCACCCCTTCTTCCTACCTGCCCTCTAGGCCTCCTGTGCATGCATGTGACCCCTACCACTACTAACAGTTTTAAGGACTGTGTCAGATGAATGCCCTCTCCTGGGAAGCTGGAAATGTCAGCCACCGGGTGGTTAGCGTCCTCCACTCCTTGGAAGATGGTGTCGTATGAACCTTAGGCATTTCTATGTGGGCTGCTTTCTAGTGACACAGCCTAAAAGGTGTTTCTTGAGGGCAGAAATCAATCAATTCCAAATGCGCTAAGTTCTTTCTAGCCTCGACTTGGGCAGGAAGAATAAAAGACATTAACATAACATTAGATTCAGTTACCAAAACACAGGGCTGTCCCGATCATCCTTGACTGTGTAGTACTCCTTGTCAGTTTCAATTGCTTTGGTCAAACCAAAGTCTCCAATTTTCACTTGGTGCTCACTCTCAACGAGGACATTTCTTGCTGCCAAGTCCCGGTGAACGTACTGCCGAGAACCCAAATAGTCCATCCCCTGAGGGAGAGAGGTGAAGGGAGAGTGCATTTGCTAAAGGTTAGTTCAGGTTCTGTTTTGTATCCATCATTGCTTCATGAAAAAGCACCAATGTCATTTCATTTACCTATCACTCGTTTTTTTGGTTTGTTTTTAATGCAAGAATAGTTTAGACTAACCCAATTCAAAGAAATACACATTAAGTCAGCCATATTAACAAATCAGTTTTCTTAGTACTGGCTAATTTTCATCCAAATCATGCAGAGCAAAATGGTACAGGTACAATTACTGGAAAGCTTCCCACTTGCAGTCTAATTACAACCCAATTACCCAGGACAGCGTGCCTGATTTTTTGATCTTTGACGTGGTTTTTTTTCTTTTACCTTACAAATCTGAACGGCGTATTTTAATTGCTGTTTGAGGTTAATTTTGTTCTTATTCTTTGGAAGATATTCCTTAAGGCTTCCTGAAGGCAGAAATTCCATGATGAGCTTAATACCATTTCCTCCTGTTTAGAAAAAAACACCCATCAGGACAAGGTCGCCAGATGAAGGAACTGTGGGAGAGTAGAGGGTGCAGGATCTGGAGATGCAGGCCCTAAGCTGATTTCAGTGTCACCCCTGAATCACTACTGAACCTCTTAAGCTCCAGAACCTCGGGATCCTCAAAGAACGGAGATAGTTACACTCATGTACATAACAAAGCCCAGTCATCAGCACCCACTGAGCTAACAGTGCTCTGCAAACCACTGTGGATGACTGGTTTTTAAAAATTACGAGCCACATCATTTCATTACCAATTTTGGAATACAGTTATGTATTGTATTGGCTTGTAAAAAAAGATACACTTAGTAGTAAATACTGCTTGCCACCTTGATATAGACAACTAGAAAATGAAAGATCCTGGCTAGGGCTGGATCAGAATAGGAAAAGCAGACAATGGGTGTCAGTTTCATAGGGCCTAAGTGTGAATATCGGATGAGTGAAGCCCAGTCTCCAGTACTGGAGAGAGAATGCTGGGATCATCCCTGGCGGCAGGGGAAGCTGGGTGGCTTCCCTGGCAGCTCTGCGCTGAGGGACGTGACTGTGCATATGATGGTGAAGCTGCAGAGCTCCCGGGAACCACCAGCGAGCATGTCCAGGTGGCCCAGATACAGCCGAGGGCACTGCCTGCTCACACGGGCCTTTTAACCCCAGACAGTCCCTTCGTTTTCAAACCAACCCCACCGTGCCCAACATACCGTCTTCTGTACAGATGCCTTTGTACTTCACAATGTTCTCATGATAGAGGTTCCTTAGGATTTCAATTTCCTTCTTCAGGTCAGCTATGTGGTTGCCTCCACTCTCGGGCTTCAGGGATTTGACCGCCACCTGCTCCCCGGTATTGTCCCCCTCAGGGTCATACCTGCAGAGCTCAACCTTCCCAAAGTGGCCCTAGAAGGAAAGACCCGTGCGCTTGATGAGAGGAGCCCCACGCAGGGCCAGCAGGGACACTTACACGAGCCTTGCTCCTTGTGCCGCTCCCATGAAGGCCAGGGGCGGGAGGCACAGCCTGACCTCAGGTAGCAAGCTCCTACCTGGGCCCTTCCTCTCTTGGTCTCACGTGCCATCCCCTCTGTGACGGGGCTAAGATAAAGAGGTATCAGGGGACTGGTGAACCGACACATCAACCCCAGTTTCCTTGAAAATGTAACCCAAAAGGAAATGAAAGTGGTTTCTGGCCCTGCAGGACAACCGTGGTGTTCTCTGAGAGCCATGGGCCCAGGCTGAAGGACGGGCACCACCATGCAGCTGAAAAGAGCACTGCATGAAGCATGTTTACCAGCCGTGGGATTAGCTCCCAACCAGGCCACTAGGCAGTGATGTGGGCCCAGTCACCCCATCTTCCGAGCTGGCTCCGGAGGGGCTCCATGCCCACAGCAGTGGCAGCCTCTCAGGGATGGTGTGAGGAACGAAGGACCCTGCACCTGTCAAGTGCCAGCACACAGCCTTGGCTCACGGGAGGTACTCAGTGCAGGACACAGTCTATGTTCACTTAACCGAACTACAGGAAATCTGGACAAAGACGCAAATCTCAGTAGCTTTTCTGGTCACATTAGCTGTTCGGAAATTCCCATTCGAGATCCAAGGGAAAAGCTGATACTCTATCTGGCCTGTGTAGTAAATAATCCCTCATTTAAGCAGCTTCGCAGGATACAGATACCCAGGAAAGTCTGAGATAGGGATTTTTCTGTTTCTACCCCATCTATACCTCTTCCCCCAGATCTCTCCCTTCCCATTCTCTTCCATCCCTCAGAGAAGAGTCAAGTCTGGAGGGAGCAGACCAACATCCTGTGTGCATATCCAGCCCTCTGGATGTATATGCACACTGTCACCTGTGTCAAATGGAGAATGTGATTCAACTGGCCCAGAGGAAACGCAGTGAGATGCTTTCTCTCATAAACCTTGGCCCGAAATGACAGAGAATGGAGAGCGGCTTTGGACGCAGAGAGAGGTGACATGGTCAGCAGGGAACTCCAGCCTAACTTGCCTCTCCCAAGTCACGGATCCTCTTCAAGAACCGCTTTTCAAAATGTGTGGGATCTACTTCGATTGCCGGCTTTCTTTCGGAAACAATGTCTGGATCTAAGAGAGGAGAAAAGAAACCACGTTAAAAAGGAGTGACTGCCATTCACGGGCTCCTCGTTATTCACCCGCTCCCCTGGGCCACTGGCTGTTCTCAGCTGCAGAGCAAGACTGTCTTACTCTGCTCTTCCAGTTTATTGATGTCTCTCATGATGGCTCGGAAGAAGGGTCTCTGGTTGGGGTCATAGTTCATGCAGCGGGTCATAAGGTCAGCCAGCTCCTTACAAGATGGTGTCACTGGCCGGCACCGGCTTTCGTAGAATCTCTCTTTCTGTAAAGAAGAAAACCACATGGAAGAAACCAAAGGAACCAGTCACTAACCTTTTAGCCTCAGTTACCATCCCTAATTTAATTCCCAACAGCTGTGCTTCAAAAACATGTGTGTTACTGTTGCCTCATTGTGGTTTAGGTAAATCTTAGTTCCCACACAAAAACCCACATTCAAGGAAGATGGGCAGTATACCCCAGTCCCAAACAAGCTGCGTTCCAGGGAAGTCACGCAGCCTTCCTGGAATACAACTTGGCAATATGTGTAACAACCTTCAGATTCTTCAAATCCTTTGACTCATTAATTCCAACTATTGAATGACTCAAAAATAAATCAGACATAAAGATTTATGTTCAAAGATATTCCCTGCAGAATTAGATAGAACATTACAAATTTAAAAACAACCTAAATGCCAAATATAAAATTAGTTAAGTAAATTTAAGCTTAATGAGACAACTCCTACATTAAATTTGTAAAATTGTAAGACATATTTAACTGCCTAAGAAAGAACTCGCGATATTAAATACAGCCTATATATCTACATCTGGGATAAAGAAACTCAACAAATATCTGTGTTAATTTTGCTGACTAATGGGCACTTACAATCTGAGCTAAATAGGATTATAATGTTCCACCAGCACATATTTGCCTGGCACTCTACATGCATTATTAATCTTCACAACAGCCCCGCAATGTGTTATTTATCCCCATTTTACAGATGATGAACTGAGGCTCAGGGAAGTTTAGTGACACTCTCGAGGTCACACAGCCAGTAAGCCTGTGGAGGAGATTCAAACAGACATCCACCTCTTCCCACAACATGAGGTTTCCTGACAGCTCCCGAGACATCCCTGAGTGCTCAAGGAGTCCTCACTCGGCTCGCTCACCTCAATCAGGGTCTTGTCTTTCAGAGGGATCTCGCCATTGTAGCAGATCTCCCAGAGTGTGGTTCCAAAGCTCCATTTGTCAGCAGCCACACTCAGGTTCTTGGAGTCTTCAACACACTCGGGAGCAATCCATGGGATTCGTTCTATGCACTCTAGAAAAAGACGGGAGATGTTTCCAGATCAGTTTCTGGAATCACCTGGGGCGTAAATCACTGTCATTGCAGCAGGAACTGTGAACTAACGAAGAAACTATTTTAAGCAATGTTTCCAAACACGGACCATGGCTGCCTTGGTCCCGTGGGGAGCTTGTGAAAGGTGCCGCCTTCCAGGCCCTTCACCCCTGGCACTTCAGATGCATCAGTCTTTGTCGGGCCAGCAGATGTGTCTGTTTACCACATGCCCCCCAGGAGGTCATGCAGGGCCAGTCTTCTGAAGCTCTGGCCTCAGAAAGAGCAAAGCACCCCAGGGGTGGAGGCCAATACCCTGGGGAAGGAGAACCAACGCTTAAGAAAGGAAAGACAGGAGGAGAGGCCCACCCATACGGAGTAGGCCTGGGCTAATCTCATGCACTCCGCACAATCCCCCTGCAATGCCGTGCTTGCTTTATGTGGGAAAGGACAAGGGAAGAAGACTGAGGTGAAGCTGTCCTACATCGCTTGCCCCTGGCTACTTCTGCAGCCCTGTTTGGGCTTCCTGCCAAGACCAGTGACTGGAACAGACATCCCTGCTGTATCCAGGGAAATGCCCCTTAACAAGAGCTTGCGGCCTCCCGGCCCCTGCGGGAGAGAGAGGCAGGAGGGCCACTCCTGAACGGGGCATTCCCAGTCAAGCCCACCTCACTGACCTACAAGGCCTGCATGAAACCCCAGCGCCTCCCTGAGCCACGCTCTGTCCCCAGCTAAATGATGTCCCTTTCTCTCTGAATGCGCACAGCGCTTTACTGGCCTCTCTTGTGGGGTACCCAGGCTTCTCTACTTGCTCTGAGCTCTCCTGGGTCTGTGTCTCAGATGCTTGCTGAGGACAGGACCCTTGAGAGATTCCGGGCTGAATCTGCACAGACTGTGGGAAGTTGGGCAGGTGAGAAGCACGACACAGGCACTAAAGGATGCTTCCCATTCCCCTTTTAAGGAATGGATATTTTAGGTCTTATTTGTAAGGCTTGTTTTCATCCTGGTTCCCTTCCAAAGCCCATGCTTTGAATTACAGAGCAAAACTCCCAAGTGCCAGGCACTGTGCCTGGTGCTGGAAACTGCCAGCCAGCAGAGGCCAGGGCCCCAGGCCCAGGGGCATGCTGCTATCCCAGATATGGCCTACTGGCCCAACTCATGCAGCGCTGGTTTCAGTGTCTCAGCTCCCAGGCCTGTCCCTTCCTGTGGAGCCCCTGAGGTCACGATAGCCTCATTCAAAGCACACAGGACCGCAGCAATCACTCGGGTGCCTCCCCAAACTGCTCGCCAACCACAGTTGAAGACCAAGGAGACCCAGCTCCTCCTGACACCCCTCTGACCATCCCCAGCCCCAGCAGCCTCCCTCTGTGCTACCCCAGCACTGAGAACAAAGATGTGCCTTGGGTGAGCTGTGTTTTTCCGACCACTCAGCTCCCTGAGGGCAGGGACTGGCCCTCCCTCAGTTCCCCATCTCCCCCGGCCCCCAGGTCACAGGAGCACCAAGCCTGTCTGCCAAAGTGTCCTTTTTAAAAGGAAGTACACCTGAACCCTAGCCCCCTTCTCCCCACTGGCCTGACCCTAATTAGGGCGGGGGCAGGGAGGGTGGAAGGGTGAGGGTGGGGATGGGAACTGGGGTGGGAGGACGGGGGAGACACACCCTGCCTGGACAGCACTGTGATGGGGATGCCAGGGTCACTGAGCTTGATGAACGGGCCGCACTCGCTGTCAATACCCTCGCGGGCCAGGAGAAGGTTTTTTGTGCACACGTTTCCATGGACCAGGTCTTTATCCTCCTGCAGAGTGAAAAGGGTGAAATCAGTCAAGCTGCCTGTGGGGCTGCCTGTCTTCCCTCCTTCCCTGTTTCCAAGCCTGGCCCCTCAAGTCATCTCTCCATATTCCCCAGCGACAGCAATGCCCAGGCAACCCAGCTCTCCCCCAGTTATCTGTGTCACTCAGGCACATCAAATCGTGGCCTTCTGCCCCCCAGTTCCCTCACCAGTGAAACGGGGATAATGGTGGAGCAGGCCTCCTAGGGCTTGTGAGAATGACACTCATGAGAACCTGTGTAATGCACCAACAGCTGAGCCATGGGAAGCACTACTGATGCAAGCAATTTCACTCATTCATTCGACAAGTATCGCGCTATTTTCACTCCAACCTTTGGTGCATTCCAGAAGTCAGTCCTCTGATGTGATAAAACCTCCCTCGAAACAGGATTCATACCCAAGCACACGAATGGCCCCAAATGACCGTTTTCAGGAAGCAACAGGCACACCTGTGTTTAACCACAGAGCCCGGGCCCCTGCAGCCTGCCTGGCTAGACTCCTTCCTGCCACCCCCTACAGGGCATTCTGGTTCCTGGTAGAGACCACCACGGACATCAGAACACACTTACCAAGTAACTCAGGGCGCTGGCCAGCTGTTTGGCAACTTTGAATTTCCATGGTGTGGTGAGGACATCGCTTTTCCGGTGCATGAAGAGATCCAGGGGCCCGCCTTCCACAAACTCCTCCACCATGATATCTACAAGCACAAAAGTAGCCACATCTGGAACCTTCTGTACATCTGAGACAGTATCTTCCCTCATCCTCTGAGGAGAACCCACTTCAGTGGCTGGTACTCAGCTTGGGAGGATGGCAACATCCTTGTGAGGTGCAAACATCAGAGTGCCTCCACCCCTGCCCAGAGCGCCTTCCATTCTGACTCTCAGCTTGCCTACCCCACCCTCCCGGGTCCAGACCAGTGTGCGGCCAGAGCTGGCAACAAGTAACGTTCAAGAAATGAGTGAAAAATAAACGGCACTTCATTCCACGCCCACTATTAATAGCACGAGACCTGCTCGCTACCTCAAGTTCCTCGACTGCAAGAAGAGGCAAAAAGCCCAAGCAATGTGAAGGTGGCTTCGGCCCCAAATCGTCATCACAGCACCCACGTTCCCCAGCCAGGCCAACCTCCCCTTCCAAAGCGAACACACTTACTCTCCACGTCTCGGACACAGACGCCATAGAGGTACACGATGTGTTTGTGGGAGACCTGCCTCATCATGCTGGCTGCTTCAAAGAAGGCCTGTGGGAGGATAGCACAAGGGAATGTCAAAGACCAGACGCCACGGCTCTGATGCCGAAGGAGCTCTGCTGAGAGGGAAGTCAATGGGCCCCAGGAACACTCACCACTGTCATCATCCCAGGCCCTGAAACGGTTCCCCTGGCCTTGACTGCCCAGGGGCATTGCCAAGCCTTTACCTAGGGGCCAATCTGGCTGGGATATGGAATCTGTTTAGAAAACCTAACAGGATACAGAGCCAGGCTGGCAGCAGAGGCTAGGTGACAATTTCCACATTGGATACTCATATCCACCACTTTCTCTTCCTTTAAACTTTGGGAAATAACAACATTTGGCACTGTAATAGAATAAGTGAAAAACCAGATCTCTGTCGAGACTCGGCTTTATCACTCTCTAACAGTGTGTGGGATCTTGGGTAAGTCCTTTTACTCCCGTGGGCTTTAATTTTCTAGACTGCAAAGTGATAGTCCTGGACTACATCAGGGACTTCGAGAAGATTCAGCTAGAGTCCTGGGGCTCCACAGAACCACCACAAGGACCTCTATGGGAGGAGAGTGAGAGGGGCAGGGAGGGACAGGCTGCTCAATGCACTTCATCTTCAATCTTCCCTCACTTACTTTACATACCTGCTTCATCTAAGATTGTATTTGAAGAAAGGAATTCGACTGAACGACAAGTCTGAAAAACACCAGACCAAAACAAAGGCAAAGGTTCGTCCTAGCTCATTGTGCTCCACTGGCTCCAGAAGTGGGGGTAGGGAGGAGATGGGGTTATGAGGAGGACACTTGCCAGAGAAATGTCCCTGTGGCTGGGGTCTAAGACTTTGAGGATCACTTTTATTCTCTTCTCTTCGGAAGTTCCTTCGTCATCCTTGTAATCCACCAGGGTACCGGAGTAGATGTGCGTCCGTGTGCCTCTCCCAAGGTGCTCGCCCTAAAGGAGGAAGCAGGAGGTTGGGGCTACTTCTCTCTGGGGCTGCAGTGACACCCGAGTCTGGCACTGACGCCTTAATGGGAACACACCAGAAGGGGTGGGGCAAGAACAAAAGAGCCTCCACAGCTCACAGCCTCTCGGGCCTTGTCCTGGTCAGGCCTCCAGAAGAAACATAAAGCTACTTAGCCAAACAGAAATGTGATACTTCCTGGGCCCCAGGAGACATTTAATTCCCAAACCATGCCTTGCCTTCTACCTTCAGAAACAACCTGTGGCTAAAACGTAATCCTGGCCAATCATAAAACTTCCAGCAGCACCACCACCAGCCTCCAGCAACAGCGGCCCACCCTTGGCCTCCAAAGAGGACTCAGAGAGGACCCCAGCGGGGCTCTACTAGAGGCTGGGGTACAAAGAGAAGGGCTTGTTAGTGCTGGCTCGACTGCTCGCTGGACATCTAACTCAGAGATGCTCTTTCTGTAAACAGAATAACCATGGCACCCACCTCCCAGGGCTGTTCTAGAACCAAGTGAAGAGGAAGGAATAAAGGCTCCTCAGTCCAGACCCCGGCACATCGTGGGTAGAAATCATCTGCTGGGCTGATGTGCTCTGTCTGATTGCCCTCTAGACCAGGTACTCGTTCATCTTCCAACCATCTACCCGGCGTGTGTGTATATATGTGCATGCATGCTAAGCTTTAAAATCTGTGACGCATTTACATGTGGATTTGCTGGAGCAATCCCAAAGCAGGGAAGGGGTGTGAAAACAGAGGCAGAGACTGGAAGGTGGGCCCTCAGTTTCCTCACATACGAAAGGGGATAACACCACCAAATAAGTGGTATGAGCACTAAATGAAATTATCACACATAATCATCTGTCTCTAAGGACCCTTCCAGTTCAAGCTTTAATAATTCTGATTTAAACATTCTTAATATTGGGAAATCAAAATGTGATTCATAAAAGTCAGGCATTCTCAAGCTACTGACGTTAGTCTCACAAAATCTTTAAGTTGAGATGCTATTATTCTATTATCCCAGGACCTTCTCTGTAAATGCAAAAAATGGATTCCCTTGGAATTGGCCCTGCCCCCTAACAAGAACATATACAATTGTTAATTGGGTATATTAATGTGCACAAATGCCACCATTTGTCATCTGGCATAGCAGAGTGGCGATGCATCTGCCCTGTCTCCCATATCCTGGCAAGGTCCTGTGACTATTCATTAAAGCCGCATCTGTCACAAAGCAATTCATCAAAGTTAGGGAAGTTGTGTTCCCAGAACATCCCGTAAAAGCCATATGCTTTCAGAATAATTACTCTTCCCCAAAAGGGCTGGTTATTCCAGTGGCCAAGTCACGGCAGCAGGATTCTGCAGCAACCCACAGAAGCCCCGCATGTTGCCACCCGCCTCCTTCCAGGCCACTCCCTCTGCCTTCCCTGGGCGTGGGGTGTGCGCCCTCTGCAACTCTGCCAGAGCCACATCCCGCTGCAGCTCCCTACCTAGCACTTACGTCTCCGTAATGTGCTTATCTACTTAAGAGACGAGAGCTGGCTCCACCAGCCGTGGGCCTGCCGAGGGTGGCAATCACCGCTGCACACGCAAGGGCTGTTGCTGGGGGCTAGGTGAGCACCGGGGCGGGGGTCCGCAGATGAGTGCCGGCGGGGCGGGGCCTAGGTGAGCGCGGGGCCATGGAGGATGCCTGGGACCCTCCAGTGGCTTGAGGGCAAGGAGAGAAGGAAGGGCCCAAGGACGGTGCCAAGTGTAGACAGAAAAAAGGCCAGGGTACCACTGCTCTGGTGATTTTAATCTCTGGCCACAGCTCTGACTCCCTCAGAGGGACAGAAAACAATAAACACTGGCCTTCAGTGAAGAATGTCTCCAAAGGAAAGCGAGAGGCGGTTGCAGTGGCGGGCTCCTACTCCCTGAACACCCTACCCAACAATTTTAGGGATTAACTTAAAAAAGTAAACCAGGTACCCAACCCCATGCCTACTACCTCCCACCAGGCTCCCCAACAGATGTGAGCGCACAATTCGCTCTGCAACACCTTCCAAGTGTTGCAATCTCTCCCAGGCAGTCAACGGTGCCTTCCCTCCAAGGCTGCTGGCATGCTGTCTCCTCGCCTCCCTGGTGTGTGGCTGTGTACAAGGACTGGGGTGGGGGCATGGAACAGAAGTGGGATTTGCCCTGGGCCTCACACCCCTAGCCAAGGCCCAAGGGCAGCTACAAGGGAAGCTGGGCCTGCCTACGGCTGCAGACTCTGGGCAAAAGGCCTCCCAAGCTGGAACACTGGTCCAAGGGATCTCTTTCTCAAGACAGTTCTCCTGCAGGCCAACATTGTACATCTCCTGCTCCCTTACTGCATTCTGTACCCCATAGCTTTGCTCCCTCTGGAAGCATCATCAGGAAGCCTAGGAATTGAACTTTAGTAGTGCTTTGTCACACAGCATGTGGTGGGTTAATGCGGGTCATCAGCTCAGACTCCCCCATGGACACCCGATTTGTGTGGCCCTGTCAGCATTCCCACCAAGTTCTCCAACTCCTTCTATCCGAAGACGACCCACAACAGAAGGTCCTATAACCCTAGATAACCCCACAAAGCTTGACAAATCCATTTCCCTTCAAAGAGAAAGTATCTCTGGGGAACATTGGCAAGGCTGGATACAATGGCAGGGCAGTGGCTGAACAGCTTTAACTATGAAAGGAAAGCTCCTTATTTTTTTTCTGATAGGATTTCCCCAAACCCAGACTTCACTCCCCCCAAATCCTCAGTCTACTCGCTGTGGAGAGGCAGGACCAAGGTGGGCTCAGGAACCTTAGCAAAGACTCACTTGCACAATATCTTTCTTAAGGATCCGGTCAAAACTCAGCTGGCTCATGGGGTAGACAGGCTGCCACTCCTGAGCTTTCTTAGTAGCCACCAGCAGATTGGAGATCTCTGTGGAAGAGAATGAAGAAGTCTGAGCAGGGTAGTGAAGGTTCAAGATCCCAGTAAGGCAATGCTTGCCAAATCATGGGGCTTGCTGAACACATATTTGTACATGTGATGGTTCAGTCATTCAGTAAGTGTTTATTAAGTACTTGATTTACGCCCTCCAGGAGCTTGCAGGCTAATAACAGAGCCTAAACTAATCAAATAATCAACCCATCAAAAGGAAAGCTCCAATTTGTGCAGCTACTCTCCAAGCCAGGCCCAGGTGTTCGAGGGTTGACACAGCAGGATCTGTTCTGGTAGCAGAAGTTAGGGAAGGTCTGCCTAGGGAAATGAAATTTTAAAATCTGAGAAGAGAAAGTCCCCACCGGCAGGGACGGTGTCTATCTTATTTCCTGCTCTACCTCCACAGCCTGGTATGTAGTAGGTACTCAGAAAGTATCTGTTCACCATGTGAATGAATAATCAGGATGTGAGCTGAAGGACGAGAGCTGAGCAGAGAGGAAGCAGCAGTCCCTTGGGTATAGGGGGTGATGGGAACCAAGGCAGGAGAGTAAAACAACACTGGTCTTATGCAAAAGAACAGGACAGGTAACCCAGAGAGAAGGTCGTGCCTGAACCTCTCTGGGCTCCCAGCAGTGCCTGACTCCAAGGAGGCGCTAACTCAATGTCTAGGTTATGAGCAGACCAGCCCCCAGATTCTACAGATTCAAACGGCAAACCGAACACTTTACAAAATCTGCCAGGCCACGATGAGCACAAGTGGCTCATGGAATTTACAATCCACAGAAGGTGCCTTCCCACCATGGAGCTACTTCAAGCTATGTCACTGGGGCGGGGGGGGGGGGGGGGGGAGTCCCCCTTCCAGATTTGGACTGCAGTGAGAGGATTCTGGAACCCCAGGAGAACCCCATCTAGCTGCTGAGGACCAGGTGCCTGCAGTAGGCCGAGTAATTTGGACGTGGTCTCTCAAATCCTCACTTCCCTGCAGGGCAGGGCTTATTTTCCTTTTTGTTGTTTTTTTTCAGCTCACATTTTCTGATTGCTTCCTCTTTGCCAGCCACTGCCCCTGAGAGCTTTCCTCACAGTAATTCCTTTGTCCTTATGACAATTCTATGAGGTACACAGTATTTTTATCCTTTTTATTCTATAGGTCAGAAAACAGAGATTCAGGGGTGACTATCCCAAGGTCAGGCAGCTAGTAAGCCCTGGACGCTCACACTTCAGTCATGGATGGCTCCAGCCTCGTACCTTCTTATAGCAAACCTGGCCCTAGTGGGAGGCACAAATCTGGGAGCCAGACACTGGGTTCAGGCACAGGCTCCCCTTATTACCATATCCTGGGTACCCTTTCTCCAGTCTGTTCTCCTCCATTCTGTTATCCTGACTCCACTCTGTAACCTGGATACAATCAGATTCAAAACAGGCAACTCAGGACTGCCCTGATGGAGAAAAGACCAAGAGCGAGCCACCTGAATGGTGTCCCCAGCAAAGGGTTGGAGGTGTTTTGAAAATGAGAGAGGAGGATGAAAACAGGCGCCATTTATGGGCGATGATTTGCATGGCTGCTTCGGGGAGCATGGCACTGAAGTCAACTGTGTGAGTGGGGGGACCTGTTAAATCCGTTTTCTCACTAGAAAAATGGGAGACACAGTCATGCCCCTCCTCAGGTTGCTGTGAGGGATAAACGAGATAATGCATATGAAGGGTTTACTTCAGTGCCTGGTGTACAGGGAGTGCTCCAAAACTGGTAGCCATTGTGGTTAAGACCAGTATTACATCTTGGTCAGCGCCATCATCCTTGTACCAGCTGGCTGGCAACAGTCAGAAGGTCTCAGTGCCAGAGCCAAAGGGTGCAGAGATCAAGCCCCTGGCTCCACTCCACAGATGAGGACACGGGAGGGTCAGTGATGACTGGGCCAGTGAGTCCTGCTGGGGTCGCTGTCCTCTTCTTGCCACAGTCACCCTGAGACTTGGAGAGGGACAGTGGGGCTGGACAACACAGAGATGTGGACTTGCTTTACTGTCACATCCACTCTTGAGTGGCCACCTGCTTTTCCTTTATTCCATGAGGAGTTTCTCAGTTGCACTGTCAAGTGGGAAACCCAGGTCGAAGTGGGGGCCATCAGAGCCTTGCGGTTAGGAGGGCAGAAGCACTGAGGAACCCAAAATGACCTTCTCCTTAATTTTCATGATTTTACCACTTCTCTAATTTGCAGGTGGTGGAGGGAAGACAGAGGGCTTCTGACAGCCCAGAGAAGCAAGCCTCATACACAGGGCTCATTCCTCCTCTCTCCACCGCCAGGCCCTTCCCTCCTCCAGGTCAGGAGAACTGCCCTCGCCCCAGAGCTCTGGGCTGATGGCTGCCCCTGCACCTTTGCAGAGTATAACAGGACGTACAGGAAAGATCACCAGAGCTGGAGTCAGAAGACTTTAGTTCACGTCCCCAGTCATCCTCTACCTACCTAGGCAAATATAACGGGGATTACAACACACTCTGGCTTGTTCTGAAGATTAAATGACTCGGAAGACGGAAGACCCTCACACAGGGCCTGTAAGCCTAGTAGCCATCATCATCATCATCACTACTTGTTGCTCCTATTACTGTTAACTACTGCTGCCCCCAGCGGCAAGGCACGAACATCTCTGAGCCTCCATTTCCGCATCTCTGTAATAGCTACAAAGAGCTACTGTCAGATGGAGCAAATGCAAATACACATGAAAAGTGCTTGGCATTAGTAGGTACCCGCCAATATGGTAGCTACTGCTCTAACTATTACCCTGACAGACATCAGTGAGCGTGGACTCTGTGCTGGGTGTGGTGCTGCCCATGAGTCACGGGGTGCTAAGACAGATCCAGATCCTGTCTTAAGAGTTCATACTCAAGTGGGAGAGAGGAGAGACAGACACTAAGCACATTCAGGAGTCCAGGAGCCTCATGAGAAGCCATGAGAGAGGGCTTCAATTTGTTCCTGTGCATCTCCTGCTACCGCTACTGGCCCCCAGATCTGGACCAGTACGTGGCATGGACACCAGAGACCTCTCCAGCTAATTCCAGTGAAGAAATCATGTCCCGGTCTCCCACCTGCCACCAGTCCTCGCTACCTGTGGCCACCGCTCTCTATCTCCTCAACCTTACCCAGAGACCACAAATCCCAAGGAAAAGTAAAAACCGCTCCTAATATCTGTTAGGAGAGATTATGTGAGTAAATAGGGTCGTTGGGCTTTAAGGTTTTACCTCATTCTGAGGTCTCAGGGCCAAGTGCCAGATGTGTTTTCAGCCTTGTGGAACATCTTCAAGCATGAAAACAAAGGCTGCAGTTACCCCAGAGCTGGCAGGAAACCCTATCTGATCAACAAGAACATAAGTCCTTCCTCTTTCACCGAGTGCAGTGGCAGCCCCTTGCTAGGAGGCCAAAAAGCGATTCAAACATCAAGAACCCAGGCCCCTTTTTGTCCTGGTGTTGCTTCCTCTGCCCATCCCTGACATAAAGGCTCACAAATTCCCGTAAAAGAACCAGAGCCGCCTCAGATGAAGACACTCCTCAGAGCATCTTCCACCATAGTTACTAGGGCCTCAGAACGACTGTGCTGCCTACCCTTTCTCTGAGGCCTGACCTCTTCTCAGGGAAGGATCTGACCCATGCAGGCGCACCGTGCAGTAGGGGAATGTCAAAATGTCATTTGGGGTAGAGTGGCACTCAAACCCCTTTGACCTTGACCCTCAGTGAGACCCACTTCACTTCCCCAGGACTCAATCTTCTCATCTGTAAGATGCGGCATTTGACCAGGTGATGCCTAACTGTCCTTCCAGTTCTCACATTCTAAGAGGTGATGAATCCACCTCCAGGACATCAGTGACACTATCCATGGGGCTTCAAGAACCAAAGCCAGGTTCCTCACCCCTCCCATCCATTTTACAACCTGACCCTCCCATGGTTTGGCACTGCAGCTCCCTGGCATGGCACCCAAGGCCTCCTCTGACCCAAATCTTCCTCTCCCAACCTCACCTGCCCCTTCTTTCTAACTTCACCAGCTTCATCAGACACATTAGCCCTTCAGCCCCTGCTTCTCTGCAGCCCCTGCTGTGGCCTGCCATGTTGCCCCTGCACACACTCAGCAGGAAATGCCCTCAACTAACAGGCAAGCCCCCCCCCCCCCCCCGCCCCACTATCCAAGATCCGCCTCCCTCCTCCGGGCAGTATTCCATGCCACGGCCCAGGGACGTTTGACCATCCCCGTCTCTGAGAGCCTGAGGTGTGACATACGGGTGCTGATGAAACAGCATCACACATGCAGTGGCCTCATTTCCCTAGGACATTTTCTGCATGAGACTGGAAACCTTGGAGAGCAGGGACTGGGTGCCAGGCATTTCTGATGCTCTGCATTCACCATAGTTCTTGGCCCACAGAAGATGTGCCAGGGAACATTTCCCAGATAATAAACCACCCACGGGGGAACTCTTAAGACATTTTATCTTAAAGAGGAAAGTAATAAGCTTCTGTTTACTAATCCTAAACGTGGCTCTTCCTGAAGCCTGAGCTGCTAAGGAAAGGTGGATGTTTTATTCTATAGAAAATGCTGACACTTGAGGACCGGGATTGGAGGTGGAGACAGACTTGTAACTAGACGAAATGAAAGCCACCTAGAAACTGTGGGGAGGGGCCACTTTCTTCCGAACAACCAGGCTCTTTTGGTTACCAGGTGTCTTGGAGCATCGCCACGGGGCACAGGGGGACCCTGAAGGGACAGGGCCTGGCTCCGGCCCAGGGAAACCGACCTCGGGGCTTGGGCTGGCAGCAGCGCTTCAGCACGAAGCTGATGTTGTCCGTGCGCAGGATCTGCTTCTTGAGGTGGCTCATCAGGTCCCCCAGGCTGGGGAAGCTGCGGTCTGAGCCGTGCAGGCTATAGCGGCCCTTCTGCACCTCGATCTGAAAGTTCTTGAACTGTTTCTGGCCACCCAGCACCTGCCATTCAGGAAAATGACCAGAAACCAATTGTTTTAAATGGGTCAAGCAAATGTACCATGGGTATGTAATTTGTTAACAACATGAGAAGCTGGATAAAAGATATCTAGAACTCTGTATGATCTCTGAACCATTTGTGTAATCTATAATTATTCAAAAGTAAAAATGTATTATAAACAAGTAAACAAACAAAGAAATAAATAAATCCAGAAGAAGACACTGATCAAAGGGAGTTAACATTACGGAGTTAACGTTAAGCATAACCAAACAGTGACTTCTACAACAGCATCACCTCGTTTTAAATGTGTGAGATGAAGTTCATTGAAAAACCAACCTCACAGGATTGCTATGATTACATGACATAGTAAAAAACTTAGTAAGCACTTCATAAGGATTTGCAAATATTATTATGCATGAAATAATAATTACTATAATAGTATTTATCCAGGAAGCCTCTCAAACTGAGCCCTTCTGGGCCGTGCATCCATTTGAGGAGAACCACCCTGGGAGGTGATGGTCGGCAGCCTGATCTATTTTCAGGGTTCTATGGCACCACAGAGAGGAAGTAGAAGCAGAGGTTTTCCTTCATGGGCACTTTTTGTACAGAGACAAATCTTTTAGTGATTAAGGATGAGGATCAGAAAGATCTACTTATGGTATAGACCAGGACAAGATATTTGAGATCTCGATGCCTTGGTTTATTCATCTGTACACTGGGGATAATACCACCTATCTCACAAGGTCAGCCTAAGGTTTAAATGAGGACATGCAGGTAAAGTGTTCAGCATAGCGTCTGGTGAACTACAATGAACAGCAGGAGTAATCATAGCTACGATCCTGTTTCCCCAGGTAATCTGACCCCAGGTGGACCATGCTACTGAGTCACTGACATTCCTGGTACAGCATAAGCCCATTCCACCTCAGAAGGCAGTTGGGCTCTCTCGTGCACCCGTCCATGTTCAAAACATTAAACTTCCTTCAAGACTGATGAAAGCAGAAGATAGGCATGCTGCCCAGGAACAAACCTGACATGACCTGCTGCGTCCATACCAGCCGTGAGGCCTTGCTGTGCAGGAACAGCCCCAGGCAGGCAGTGGCACCTAGACACTTTGCCCAGGACACTTGGCAGCGCTGGGTTCCTTCTGCCATTTCCTCTTCCCACTCCTGACAGAGTCTAGTCCCCAGGGGCTCCCCAGTACTTTTCCTTCTACCGTCTGAGGTTTAGGGCAAGCTCATGTGCAGACTTCCACCTTGAAGCTCCCCCACCTCCCCCTGCCACCCCAGTTCTCCCAGTTCACACTAACCCAGTCAACACTAGTGTATTTATCTGGACTAATTCCGTAAAACTCATTGTCTTTTAAAATATTCCATTTCCTGTATTTAAAAAAAATCACAAATGAATGACAAAGGCAGTATTGCAGTCTAGTGAGGTAAGGTCAACAATTCTGGCTTCTATCTTTGTTTTCAGGTGTCTCTCACACCATTCCTGGTGTCCAGCTACAGTAGAGTCACTAAATAGAGCCATCTCTACCTGTCAAACACGGAACAGCAAGTCGTCTGTTAAAATGTCTGAAGCTCCCATCTGGGGAAATCTGTGGTAGGCCAGGTTGCCGAGCTGGCCATCTTGGCACTGGTATGTACCAGTGAGTGCCACAGATCAGACACGGCTCTGGGTCTGTGATTTTGTCCCTGAGTGTAAAATCAACCACTCCCAACAAGTGCATTAAACTTGACAAATGTTTGGTGTGAACCTGTTTTCTGGCCACACTCTACTTTCCAGAGTGACCATGGACCCCTGCTATGGGTCCCTTGAGGGAAGAAAGGGCCATGAGGGGAAACGTTCGGGGTCTGGCTGCTAGGAAGTCTCCTTTTGAAGAACAGGGTTGTCCTAGTCAGAACTGCCAGGGATTTTCTCAGAAACCCAGGCTTTTCTACCCCCATGTCCCAGGGTGGTCCTCTCTGGAGCAGCTCCTGGGCTGGCTGCACCGAACACCCTGTGGCAATATGACTTGGCCTGAATGACTAAGATTTTTCCTGACTGCCCCGCATCGGGCTCCCTGCTCGGCGGGAAGCCTGCTTCTCCCTCTCCCACTGCCCCTGCTGTGTTCCCTCTCTCGCTGTGTCTCTCTCTGTCAAATAAATAAATAAAATCTTTAAAAAAAAGATTTTTCCTGACTGACCTCAGATTTTTCAAAGCAGGTGACAGTCATGAGGATATTGTCAAAGTCGGTACAGCTCCACCTCAGCACATACATCCCCTCCTCGCTTCCTTCTTGCCGCAACTTATTGATGGCATATTCTGTGCTAGAGGAAGAGAAAGGGAAAGGGAGAAAGAGCTCATACCAATGAGAACACTCTAAAGCCCACGGGATATCCACGTCTCTGAGCTGGCTCAAGTCCTACAGCCCCATCGCATTACATGTCCTGGGTCCTGACGTCTGAGAGGACACGTGGGGCAAGCCGAGATGCCAAGGAGCCTCAAGACACATCAAGTCTCCAAGGTCTAGAAGAGGACTCGCCTGCTGCCCAAGGCACTGAGCCCTGCTTGTCCCTGACTTCCCCACATGTGTGGTCTCCAGCTCGCGGCAGGAGATGTCCCCGCAGAGGTGATGCAGAGCTGCCCATCACAGAGTGCCCGCCATAGAGTGGGGTCCCTCCCCACCATCCCTAGGCAGTCCAACTAGAACATGAGCCTCAGGAGAGCACAAATTTGTGGTTATTCTGTTCACTGCTGTATCCCCAATAACCAGAGCACACTTGGCTCATAGTAGCTACTCAGTAAATAAGTAACTGAATAATTAACACCGAATAAAAAAAGAAAAAAAGAGTTAGAAAGATATTAATAGGGAATATAATATGCCCATCTTACATTCCTTTGTACCCTGAGGATCAATCAGTACTGCACACAGAGGGCAGTGAACAGTCACTAAATAAATCTACAGGTGAAGTCCCCACATATCTCATGAGTGGTGCTCACGAAGTCGGCAAGAGAGGACCAACATGGTCAACGTGTGTAAGAAAGGCAGACACCAAACGCTCCATGATCTGGAACAACTTCATGCCTTTGCACATGATGATCCTTCACCTGGGAGGCCCCTTTCCCTCTTTAAGACCTGTCAACCTGCATTGATTCTTCAAAGTTTAATCTGATCTGAATGCTGCCTCCCCAGAGGAGGCAGTGAGTTTCAAACTCCCACAGAACACAAAACGTTCACCGATTCAGCAAATATTTATGGAGTGCCTCTGGTATGTGCCAGGCCCTGCCACGGGTGCTGAGGAAAAGCAGTGAGCAAAGCACACAGTGCCCTCTGCCTATAAGCAGCTCATACTCTGGGCAGCAAGGCCATACAGACAAGAAACAAAGGGACACGGAAATAAACAAAGTGAGTCAGGAGGTAATAAAAGCCACTGAAGAAAACTAAAGCAGAGTGAAGGAGCCAGGAAGTGTGGGGTGTGGGGGAGGAAGAGGTGTTGTTACTTCATAGAAGGTGGTCAGGGAAGACTTCACCGATAAGGTGCTATCTGAGTGACATCTGAAGGAAGTGGTGGCTGTATACATTCCAGAGGAAGAGCATTCTAGGCCAAGGGAAGAGCAAGGGCCAGGGCCCTGAAGCCTAACTGTGGCTGGGATATTTGAGGGAGATGCTTTATTATAATGCTCGGCAGCCTGCTCTGCATTTGTTTGTGTGTCTATCTCCCCACGAGTCTGTGAGCCTCTGGAAGCCGGGGATCACTCACTAATGAACTCGCTGTCCACCAGTAACTGGCAGAGGGAAGATGGTGGGAACCTATCATGAGGAAGGCAGCTGAAGAGATGCTTCCCCAGATATATTGCGGTTTGGGAAGAGAGACTCAGAAGAAATACAGTAGCTGTTTTCATCTGAAGAACAGTCCTATGTAAAAGGAAGTACACTGAATCCCCGTTGCTTCAAATGACAGAAGTCAAATGAGTAGGAAGAAGTTAAAGAGAGGCGAACTTCAATTCCCTAGCAGAAAGGTACGTTTGTCTGTAACTGTCAGAGCTATAATCTACTGGCTGCCTCCTGCAGTACTGAGTACCCCATCACCAGAGGTATCTGAGTAAGGGCTTCTAGGTCTGAGATGCAGGTGGGACAAGATGTCCACCAAAGCCCCTTCCGGCTCTAAGGCTTGGTCACCCCACTGTTCCCACCATTTATCTGGCGCTTTAGGACAAGCTGACTCAGGATGCCATTGCTTACTACAGTGAAACTGGGACCCGTGTCCTATCTGTGTGTCTGGCCCAGCAAGGGGTTAGGAAGTGTCGCATCTCTTGGTCAGCGTGGAGAAGTTAGGGGGTTTAACTATGAGGAAACCCGGGGTGCCTGGCTGGCTCAGTCGTTCAGCGTCTGCCTTCGGCTCGGGTCATGATCCCAGGGTCCTGGGATCAAGCCCCGCATCGGGCTCCCTGCCCAGCGGGAAGCCTGCTTCTCCCTCTCCCACTCCCCCTGCTTGTGTTCCCTCTCTAGCTGTCTCTCTGTCAAATAAATAAATAAAATCTTTAAAAAAAAAAACTATGAGGAAACCCAAGGGGGAAGAAGGAAGGGTCTGTGGCGTGAACCAAGGTAAGAGATGACAGGAACGCCTGACCAGGGGACAGCAGGGATGGAAAAGAAGGCACCAAGTAAGTCCCAAACATACTCAACCAGCCCCCACCTAAACAACCGATGACAACTGTGTCTCAGGAGGCCACACGCCCCACCACTAAAATGTGGTTCTTTTCACACCAAGGGCAACTGAAAAAGTGCCAGAACCAACCAGATTGGACCGTGACAACCATTCTGTATGTTGTGGACGATCAGTGGGGGAGCCACATCGGTGCAGAGGTAATGATGGGCATCTGCCGTGAGCCGGAAGTAGCCGTCGACCAGCGACACAAAGGATAAGGCCTCTTCGTGGGACGAGAGCTTCAATTCCTGGTGAGAGAGAAGACATGCCCATGGTTACATCACGTGCCTACCACCTCGGGCAGCTGACTTTATGAGGAGGCACACAGCTTGGCTTGTATTTAAAACACAATGCAGAACGCATGAGCTCAAAACTAACTGCACCCCTTGCATTTATACAGGATTTTGACTGTTCCTCATATGTTCTTGTCTATTATCTCCAAACTATCAGATGAGGTATGGCGTGTCTGTGTGGGAGGAAGGGCAGAACGGGCAGCTGTGGCAGGCAGGAAACCTATGGAGAGGCTACTGCCCGGGTCCAGAGGGAGGAGCAAGCCTGCATCAGGGGCATGGTGGTATAAAAGTGAAATAAAAAAAAAAGAAAGAAAGAAAAGTGGAGGGAGTAGGAGCAGAGCGTGTGCAATGGCACCCTGGTCTTGGCACAGAGCAATGACTGACTCGGTAGCATCGCTCGCTCCCATTTTACAGAAAAGGAAACAGAGGCACAGGGGCTTCCTCTCATACAGAGTTGGTCTAGAAAGTGAAACGCCCAGATTTTTTTTTTTTTTTAATTATTTATTTATTTATTTATTTGAGAGAGAGAGAGAGAAACAGCATGAGAGGGGAGAGGGTCAGAGGGAGAAGCAGGCTCCCCGCCGAGCCGGGAGCCAGATGTGGGACTCGATCCCAGGACTCTGGGACCATGACCTGAGCCGAAGGCAGTCGCTTAACCAACTGAGCCACCCAGGCGCCCGAAACGCCCAGATTTTAATCCAGAAATGGTCCCAGACAATGATGAGGTTGCTAGATTAAGTCCAGAGACCTCAGAGGGTCTGGAGGAGGCAGACAGTCTTACTCAAAGTGGAAGATCAAAGGCAAAAATGGAGAAGATGAGAGAGGGAACTTCCACAGAAGGAAGGTTTTCAAAAAAACACCTGGAGGTGAAGACAGGTGGTTTTTTTTGTTTGTTTTTGTTTGGGGGGGGGGTTTTTTGGTCTTGGTCATATAGCCCTAAACAAAAACTGCCCATGTGAGAGAAGCCATGGGCTCAACCAGGAACATCTCCTGGAGAAGGAGGGTATGGAAAGCCATTTAGAGCTTTAACTCACAAGAACATTAAAAAGCACCGGAGCCTTCTGAGGGCAAAATGACATGTGAGACTAAGACTCTGTTCATAGCACTGGAGAAAGGACAGACTGGTGGTGAAGAAAAACAGAGACAAGAAAAATAGTCAAAGGGAAAGGGGTGGATAGAAGCCACTAGAAAGGATGGAAGTAAGTGGAGCTAATGACAGCTCTCTTGCCAAAGGAAGGGTCCACTGTGGACTTGTGAGCCAAGGAGGCCAAGGCCACCACAGGGACAGTTATTCAGTCAGGACACTCTGGGCTAAGTGTGCCTCCTTTCATCCACTTGCAGCTCCCCAAAGAGCAAACGCAGGGTAGTCTGGCCTGGGCAGCCCTTCACCCAGTCACATAAAAAAAAGTAAGACCATGTAAACACTTAAGTTCCCTAGAACAGAAGCCTAAATGGAAATGGAAGATGTCAAGAAGAGGCAGAGAGGAAAAATAAATCAAGATTTAATTTGATAACATGCTACCATCATGCCTTCCTGAAAGACCCGTGGCCAAAGTACTGCCTGATCAAAGGGCTTGGAAATTCCATGGCCGGGAAGGGACAGGGGACTGAGATAAAGAGACAGCATCACAGTGTTAACCACAGGTTCTGGAATCCGTTTCTGTGGGCTCAAATCGCAGGATCTCCACTTGCTATTACGGTTAAGCATAGGTAACCATCATTTTTACAGGTCACAAAGTGTCAAATATTGGCCATTTCAAATGGTTTAACCTAAGAACTGCATGACCCTGGGCAAGTTACCTAAGCTTTTTGTGCCTCAGTTTCCTCCTCTGTAAAATGAAGATAAGAATACACCTACCTCTAAGGCCAATGGAAATGGAAAGAGTTTACATTTGTAAAGCATTTGGAATGGGATGTACCTGGCATGTAGTAGGAGCCAGTGTTTGTCAAGAAAAATGAAGTCACAGGGAGATCACGGAGCTATTTCGCCCCACCTTCCTCCTGCTCCCTACACTGCACTGCAGCTGGGCTCTGACTGAGGTGACAGGGGCGCCGCCACCCGGGTGCCAAGCCGGGCTCCACCAGCCAGGACAGCATAGGGGCAGCGCACACACACTGTACCAGCTGACTGCTGCTTTTCCTCCTTGGCTACGCGTCTTCGGGGTCTGACCATGGTGAAGAGCCAGATCACGGAGGTGCCAAGCTCCTCCTCACTGCAGTCTCTGGGGAAGAGAATGCCCTGGAGCTGGAGCTGCCACTTTCTCACTCTGTCATCCTGTACGAGTGTCTACACCTGTCCACGGCCTCCCATTTCCCCACTGGAAATAGAGCCAAAATGCCTGCCTCTAAGATTCTTGTAAGGACTAAAGAAGATCCTGCGGACATAGCATATAATCCGGCCTTATCTCTGTAATATGCTGAATATCCCTCCCTCTGTTCTCCATCTTCCCACTAACATCTATCTGGACTCTTCTACTTCTCTCTTCACTTTATTTTTCGCTACAGTTTCCTGATGAAATTAACTTATGTTTATTGTTAAAAGGTTAGGAGAATAAAAGAAATTTAGATCATTAATAATCTCACCATAAAGAACAGCTGTTAATATTTGATTTTTCTAAGAGAGTATATATGTATATGCATTCCTTTTAAAAATGTTCTAAACAAAATTGGTACTGTTTGATAGAGAGTTTTATATTCTGCTTTTTTCCATATATTAAGCATTTTTCCAGATTATTAAAAAAATTCAGCAAATTGTTTATATAATATTCTATTACTCGGATATTCTACCATTCTATTATTGTATACTTAGGTAATTTTCAGTATTTTTACACTGTAAATTCCACTGGGACAAACATACTCATTCACAGGCCACTGGCTTCATCTCTCATTGTTTCTGGAAAACAGCCCTAAGTTCCCAAATGGAGGGATACATAAATATTTTCAAGGCTTTTAGTACGTGCTGCCAAACTGCTTTCTAAAAGGTATAAAAAGGCAAGTTACTCTAGATGAACAGGGTGGTCATCTGTTCTAAACCGGATCACCAGATTCGTTCCCACCACTGAGTGTTATCCCTTTGACACAGTCTTTGCCAAATCCGGGGCAAAACACGGTCGTTCCCCGGTGCTGACTACCTTCAGTCTGTGAGTGCCCCGCCTCGGCCGCCCACCCTCTCCACGTGCCGTCAGCCATGACTTCCCCAACACAAACATGTTTATTCTGGCAGCGTTGCTACGTCCCCTGCCAAAACTTGCGGGCCTGTCTAGATTATGTCCTTAAGTGAGACCAAAAAAGAGGAAGTGAGATTCAACACCCCTTCCTCTGTCCGAGAGTCACTTGGGTGTGCCCGACACCACAACGAGGACAGCCACTGTGGCCACAGCCACCAGCCTGACCAGTCTGCCGAAGTGCAAAGCAGGGCTTCCCACTGACCTCATCCCAGAGGAAACACTCAACTTGGCAGAGAGACCAAAGGAGACCTTGGGGGAAAAAGCTAACACTCACCAATCTCCCTTTCCTTCAAATCCACTCCCTTTTGTGAATTAAGTATTTATGCTGAAGTGTCTTTGGGAGGGCAGCAAACCCTGAAATAGAGACACATTGGCAAGACCAAAGAGAGGCACTGAAACATCCCAGTGTGACTCAAAAACCAGCACTGATAATGTCAGCGTCAGCAAGAGGGATTTCTGGCTTAAGGAGGAAAGAGAGACAGTCATCAAATTTTCTCTTTGGGACAGGAACTCTGCAAAGCAAGTGCCACATCACTGACCTCCACGAAGTCTCCCTCTCGTCACCGGATCCAGACAGAATTGCTTCCAGAGCAAACTCACCATTTTTTTGTTGTCCTGCTTATTGATGCTGACCACAGACTCCTTTATTACAATGTGGGTGATTTCAGGGAAGTAAGAAAAATTGCTCCACTCTTCCCGGATTTTGTTTTTCTCCTCATCCTTCTTGTGTTTACTTTCCAGTTTTTTCCGTTTCAGTTTGTTTTTTTCCTTTTCAACAGGAACAACCTGATAAGATGCATAAGGGTGCCAGAGTTAAGTTGGCTTTCTCATTTTCTATTGGTGAAAAAGGTAAATGCTTCTGGAAAACTAAAGCAGGGCCTACATTCGAGAAGACAACAACCAGCCTGCCTGGATTTACAGAGGAATTGGGGGAGGGGGCACATGTGGGCTTAGGATCGCAGTTTGGGGGCCATCAGGGAATCCTGGGATTTCATACCTAGGAGGGACCTTACCAAGCCCAGCAACTAAATGCTTCACATAATCTATAATGTACAAGTAAACTGAGAGAGGGAGATAACTGCCCACTAGACAGGCACCTACCCTCAGGTCCTCTCACTTCCAGACTGATATATGTTTCAACCCAGGCAGAGAACATGCCTTCCCAAATGTGGCTGGACAGAACACGAGCTTTCTCTTTCTAGAACTTACAACTGATTAGCTTGACTTCCTAACGACATTCAAGTTGAAACTTATTTTTTTTTCCCCAATGTTAAGTACTGGTAACTTTAATAAAGGTCAAGTATCCATTAAGTTTCAAAAAAACAAATTAATCAAGAGTGTATTATGTACAGGGCAGTGTTCTCAGTGTGGCTATAGGACTGTGAGCAAAGAAATATAGAGCTGTGCCATTGCTAGAGATGCTAACACAGAGTATTATCTGCCAGGCACTGATTTGACTGTTTTACATATACTAACTTTTAAAATCTTCAATGAACCCTCTTTTTTTTTTTTCCCAGGAGGAAATCGGAAGGGGAGACGAACCATGAGAGACTATGGACTCTGAGAAACAAACTGAGGGTTCTAGAGGGAAGGGGGTAGGGGGATGGGTTAACCTGGTGATGGGTATTAAAGAGGGCACGTACTGAATGGAGCACTGGGTGTTATATGCAAACAATGAATCATAGAACACTACATCAAAATAAATAGATAGATAGATAGATAGATAGGAAAATCAAGTTGAAACTTTCAAAAGGAAATAAGAATCCCATGCTTGAAGAATCTGTTAGTTATTAACTAGTTGGGTCATCATCTGAGCCTCCATTTCCCTGCCCATAAAACAGAGCTTACATTTCACAAGGTTCTTTGAGGATTAGATAAGTTCTCATTAACAGTGTCCCTATTCTATAGAAAAAAAGCACTCAGTAAGTGTTAGGCATTGTTTCCTTAGCATGAATAAAAGAGGAGAAAATAAATCTCACCATTACTTTAATATTATTGATAACCTTAATGATGATGACAGCAGCTATAATAATTTTTGAACATTTATTATATGCTGGGCTCTCTGCTGCCATTTTCTCGCAACAACTCCACAAGGCAGATACAGTAAGTATTTCCATTTTACAGATGAATAATATGCAGCTGATACAGGGAAAGTAACCCCCAAAGCTAGAGAACTATAAATAGTGGAGCCAGGATCTGAACCAGGTCCAGTTAGGTTTAAAACCCATGCTTTGAAACCACTCTGCTCCATTGCCTCATCCAACAAATACTTCAAAAAAGTGGCTTTAAATCGCAAAATCAATTACCCTATTTCATGGAGCCAGAAGCCTAAGTTCAATTCTTGGCACAATTGCTTGTTAGTTAGTTATGACCTTGGCCAAGTTTCTTAACTTCTCTGTGCCTCTTTGCATTCATCAATAAAATAGGGATAATGGTAGTACTCCCCTCAGGGCTTTTTTTCTTTTCCTTTTTTTTTTTTTTTAGGAATGAGTAATACATGTAAAATGCTTAGAAAAGTACCTAGTACGTGGTAGGTGCTCAGTAAATGTCTGTTATTATTATTATATTATTACATATTATATAGGCCATTGTTCTGTTTCTCTACTTCCCTACAGAAGGAAATCTTATTTAGATCTACTGCTGCATGAACACAATAAAAGATAAATGATACATGGTCTCTAACCTGAATACACTCAGTGGGTAGGGGTGGTGGACATGCAAACAGGTAATCCCAACAGGATAAACAGAACAGGTCTGTTCTGATGCATGATGGTCTGTTCTGATCAGCCACCTACCACCACTTACATTTGGTTTCTGTCTCCACTGGATTCCAAGATTTCCAGTTACCATCACTTCATAGTAGAGAATATTTCCACTATCATTCGGATGAAACCAATTCATCTCATTTTCTGATGAAATCAGTAACATGGAAGTCTCAAATATTTCAGCGCCATAATGTTTTGTCAAAGTTTCCAAGGTGGCCAGGTATTTCACCTTTAGGTCATGAGTAGATACACTGCTGTCACAAATAGTCTTATTGTTAAATTCCTTCAGGAAATCCTTGAAAACATTATTTATCCGCATCCTGGTGAGAAGGTTCCTCTGTCTGATGGACTTATTCAATGTTTCTGGAATATATCGCTTGTAGCTAAAACAAAATAGAAAAATATGTCTCTCTTTCATGTCCAGGTCAGCAGAGAATAGTACAGAAAGAAACCCAAGTCTATAAATCTCCCTTCCATGTGTTGCCCCATGGGAAAGGAAGACCTACTCCCAGTGGGGTCTTAGATGGAGTAAGAACTAGGAGATGATAATCACAAGGAGATGGAGGTGAATAGGAACTGAAGAGAGGGAAAACACATGTTCCACAGGTTTTACTGAAATGAGAATTCCTGCAAGTATCATCTAATTTTCTGGGTCACAAAGGCAGGCAGCAAAATTGACTTATCTGTGTGTTTGCTTGCTGGTGTCACTGTTCCTGTGCATGTTGGTACTCACATACACTGTTATTAAGATTCAGCATCAGTTAGAAAGTGGTTTGAAAGGTGTCAAGAGTGATTACAGATGCTGTGTATATTCTGCTTTTAGGTCTGTTTTCTAATTTCTCTATAAAGATCCCATGTTGCTTTTGTAAGAAATGGGAAAAAACACAAAATCTAATTAAATACAAAAGACTTTGTGTCTGCCACATCAAAGTGTCCCAGATGTAGTAAATGGATTGACAAGGAAGCTGAAAGATCAGTTACTTATGCTGGTGCTAATGGGAGAGTATCTATGACTAACAGTCTCAACAAACTGATACACTGCTAGAAGGAGCCAGTTTTAAGAAGAGTATGAACACCCATGAAGGAAAGAACAAACGGGGGACCAGACAAGTGGGGAGACCGGTCTGCCTATCACTGCCAGAACTGAGACGGCCTGAAAACTGTAAAGTTTGGAATTTAGCCCCCACAAATACTGTAACATTTTAGGGTAATGTAACAGAGAGGAAGGTCAGAGAAGAGGTGTCATTTTTCACCTTAGTCTCATGACAAAGGAAAGAGGAGGTGCCCAGAGCAAAAGCCACAGAAAAACGAGAAAGCAGCAGCAGAGCAGGTATCCAGTCCTGCATCACCGAGGAGTAGCCCGCAGACTCTGCTCCAGGGCAAGAGATACAGGGAGGAACCTTCTGAGAAGGTGCATGCCACCTACCACAAACAATACAGCTCTAATAACTTGCTCTTCACAATGAGACATTCATAAGAACTCCTTGGTAAATACACAGATATTTTATAGATGGGTAGAAATTACAAAGATTGAATATTCCCCCACAAAGACTTGATCATGAATGCCATTTTTAAGTAAATACAATTTTCTTGAGGTAACATCCTTTGCATGAAATTCACAGCTCTCTGGTGAACTCTAGTTCAGGCTATGGATGGCAGTAGCTGCCTGTAGAACAATACTGAGAAGGATTTTAAGACAAGTCTTGCACAAAAGGAAAAAGTGTAGTGATAGAAGGTAATGCCCACCATGGGCAGAGGCGCAAGGGGTGGGCACATAGGCCACCCATCTGATTGGCATCCCTAGCCCAGAACTTTCACCCAAGTACAAATTTCTGAGGTCATCAGCCAACATTCATTATATTATCATTATAACTGTGCTACCTTTTATAAATGTTCTAAACAAGATTTGGGCTCTGCAGAGAGCAACGGTCAGCCAAAAACTGGCAGTGGTTACACTGAGACGTGTGAGGACGTATCAAAATAGCACCATCCCCACGATCAATTCTTTAGCCAGCAGGAAGATTTACCTGATGTCCTTGGGCAGTTCTGGCAACTGCATCTTCTTCATCATGGCGTAGTGGGAGATGGCCAGGACAGCCATTCCCAGACATTCGTTCTCAATATCATGCCCATCCTGCTCGGTCTTGGGGTCTCGAATGGGAGCCAGGCATTTGACCAAATCATATTGTCCCTTTGGAGTAGAGGTGAGAAGAAATGAACCACCACTTAAGTTTCTAATCTTGAGAGGAAGGTTCCCCCACACAAGGAGGTGCCACCCAGAAAAGCAGTACAGCAATGAGACTAACAAGATTTATAGTTTTCTCTGGCACCAGAGCTCTTTCTCAACAGTTGGGTATGAAGAGGCTCAGAAAATGTTCTCCCCAGGTTAACTGGTTTATTTAACAAATATTTATTGAGTAGTGTGTTAGCTGCTGATGAATAGCATAAACATGTGAAGCCCCTTCTCAGGGCTTATCTAGAAGTGATGGCAACCAGCAGCGCGTACTGGGCTCGGACAGCACCTGGGCAAGGGAGGGTGACAGCTGGCTGGGGTTGGCTCGCTGATCCCACAAACATATGCGGAGATATTCTAGCCTGGGAATTGGGTGTATGACTGACAGGGCACCACACCCTGCTCTGAGGTAGATTTAGAGAAAGGCAAAGGAATCCACATTCTACAGTGCATCATTAGCACACAGAAGTTTATCAACATCTGTTGTTTAAGTTTCTAGGAGTGAAATGTGTCACCAAAATATGCCCCCCTCCCTACTGGAGGTGCACAGCATCCCAAGAGCCAGTGAGGGCTTCAAAAACAAAAAAGAAAACTAAAAATCAGTACCTGCCAACCTAGATGTCTTGTACAGAGAAATGACGATGATGTCAATGATAGCTCCCCTTCCTTGAACCCTACCCGCAGGGCTTGGCACTGTGCTAGCTTCCTTTTACTTACTGTTTCACTTAATCTCCGCCACAGCCCTATGAGGTGCGTGCTAACATCATCACCTCTACCTAACGGAAGAGGAATCTAAGGCACCCAAGGGTTAAATCACTTCACTCACTCATTCGGTAATTACTGATTACTGAGAACCAATTATGGGACAGATGTCATTCTAGGTGCCAGGGAGATACATAGCAGTAAGAGAGACTGCATTCCTGACCTCAGGGAGATTCCATGCTGAGAAGAAAGAATAAACAAACAGAAATAGAGAACATCAAGTAGCTATAAGAGACAAAGTCAAGTGGAAAGAGAGTGCTGTGGGAGCCAGGGACCCAGGAAGTGGTGGGGGAGAGTCGAACCTAGATGTGACTCCAGGGCTCTGGTTCTTCAACACTGTGCTACAGCCACACTCCATCCTTACTAACACCAAGTGCACGGAATTCTTTGGCCTTTCTCTAGCTGGAACAGAGATAGACGTGAAGTTCTGGGGGTGGTGTTTCTACATAAGCGAGACACTCGCTTTCCCTGAAGGGACTTCAGTTTAGTGGTTTCTGGATGGAGGCTTCTCACTGCTGCAGATCCTCTTCTTTCCAAGATAGGACTGCTTGTTTCTCTCAGGGAAGAAAAGGACACTATTCGCTTCCATAAACTCCTAAGGACCAGCAACAATCATCTCTGCTAGCAACGTGTGAAGAGCAGAACAAAATCGGAAACTATTTTGCTTGGCTGTGATTTTCTGTAAACACCACTGTATAACTACCTCAACTAACTCATTCCTGAACCTCTCGAAGGTCAGGAGGTCATTACACTCTAGTGCAATACTTATTCTTGGAAGTACGGCACGCTCTTCCCTTTGAAAATATGAAACTGGGAGGTTGAACAAAAGATGCTCCATCTGAAAATGGCCAGTTTGTTTAATTTTTTTCCACACACTATCTGCCCAGGCTGTACATTTCTGCTGTCTCTAAGGCCAATCCTCAGGTATGTACGGAATGGGCATCAAATGCAGCCAGAAACTAAAGCTGTACAATGGAATATAACTGGGACATAAAAATCACATGTGAAAGTATAGCTTAACGAAATAATACAACACACACATAAATACACGTGGAGGTTGCCCACGACAACCTGTTACTGTAACGGTGATAGCATAATAGGGAAAACTTAAGAAAAACCAAAAATGTCCACAAAGAGGAGAGGAGTTAAATAAATGAGGGCTTTCGCTCTGGATTACAGCCTCATACTCACTTCCTACCTGAAATCTCCACAGGCATCTCCAAAAGAGAATGCCTAATTCCCACCTCTTCTCCAACCTGCTGTTCTCTGCCTTCCCAATGTAGGGAAGGACTCCATTATCTATCAAACATTGCCCAAAATCATCTTTGATACTTCAGATTCTCTCCCTTTCCACAGCCAACCCATTAGCAAGTCCTATCAATTCTATCTCCAGAATTAATTGTAGATCCACCCATTTTTCTCCAACTCTCCTGCCACTTCACTAGGCCAAACCAGCATTTTGCCTCACCGGGACCAAAGCACATGACCTGCTCCTCGTCGGCCTTCCCAGTCTCACTCCTTATCACCCCCCTCTCCTTCAGCCACACTGACTCTCCTCTCAGCTCCTGCCTGCCTCAGAGCCTTCCCACATTCTGTTCCTCCCCATCAGACATTTTCAACCAGGGAGATTTTGCCCTGCAGGGGCTATCTGGCAGCATCTGGAGACATTTTTGATTGTCACAACTGGGGGGATGGCATCTAATGAGTGGAGGCGAGGGGTGTGGGTAAATATCCTACAATGCATAGGGCAGTCCCTCAGAGCAAAAAAATGTCAACAGTGCTGCTGCTGGAAAACTGTGCACTACAGAGCAGAAATACTTTCCCTACTCCTTCCTCAGAACTGCAGACTCCTTGTTCTTCCAGATTCAGTACAAGTGTCACCTCCTTAGAGACCTCTGATATTTAGATCTTCCCAATCCAACCCTCTCCCCACATTCCCTATCACAAAAGCCTTTTCCTTCATGGCACGTCTCACAATTCTTATGTATTTCCTATGTATCATTTTATTTGCTTATTTGTTTTCTGTTTGTCCAACTTGATTTTGTATCTGATGCTGGCAGAGTCCCTGTCTGTCTTGTTCACCACAGCACCTGTAGCATCACAGCAAAGAGTACAGAGATGCTCAGTAGTAAATATTTGTTGAATGAGTGAATTATTATGAAGCCATTAAAACAAAGAGCTATATTTTTAATTGACATCTGAAATATCATCAATAGGATAGATAAAAAGGCAGTTTATAAAATGATCCGATATTTTCTAAAAACTACACAGTACATAATATATACCTGCATGGCAAAATCAGGAAGCATAGCACCAAAAATGTTGGTTATCTCAGGGTAATATAATTTAGGTGACTCTAACTTCTCTTCTGGCTTTTGTCTAGCATCTAATCTTCCTACCCTACTACTGCTGTGACTCAGAGCAGCCACCTCCTTCCTCCCCAAACGTTACTCTGACTGCTGAGATGTCCCCATTCACCCCACTGAACTACACCCTCCCTCACTTGCAGCTTCCCTCTGCTCTTCCACAGGAGGCACTGCAGATGAGAAGTAAAATGACAGGAGATGGGGTGGGGGAGAGGAACAGGGAAGAACTGAAGCCTCAAAAACCCACAAGTGGGACAACCAGCCCCCTGGAACACTGAATTGCTGCCTTTCTCGTTCTCATCTCAGGCAAGTCCAAGGGTGGCAAGGACTGCCCACAGAGCAGGCCAACAAACATCCTAGCTACCAACAAGTTCAGCTGCCCAAGGGAATCTGAACCCTGTGATGCCTCACCCATCCCGGGAACTCCAGGTTCTCCTGGGCCCAAACTTCTCACCTGAGCAAACAGATATTCCAGAGAGCTGGCGTCAAGGAGAGGGGTTGCATCTGGGACTTTTTTTTTCTCATAGCCATTTTTCTGCTTCTTTGGAGAATGTCGCCATACAGACTGCTCATTATCATTGGTCCCATGCCAGTTGGTGAAATAGAACCTGGAAGGAACGAAAATAAATGTCAGTTTTGGGAAAGGGGACCTCGGAACACGTGGGAGAGGTGTCCTCCTTGTACCCAGAGTGCTCAGTGCTGGAGGCTAAACTTGCCCGAAAAGCAAACAGACAGACCGACCTTTCAGCTGTGGAGCACTTCATTAGTTATAAAGTCCTTTTTTCTTTTCACTCTTATAAGCACTCTGTGAAGAGTGTCCTGCCAGAACCTGTCTCTGACTCAGGGAGATAAAGAGACTTTCCACTACATCTTCCTAAATAGGAGAATACAGCTGACTAGAACCAGAGCTGGCCCAGCCACTCCCTTCACCTCTAATAATGCCATCCTGCCTAGAATCCAAGACCTATTTTATGCACATTTCAACATTTCTGTTCAATTTTTAGTTTCCTTGTATAATCAAGATATACAGTTAATATGGCAGTGTTTCCTATTTCCCAGACGACTGTTATTAAATTGATAGTTTATCTTATAATGAACAGAGTTAAAGTAGAAGAAATATATGAGCACTGCTACAAGCATCAGCTTCCAGGGGTGTGAAATTAATAAGCACTTTATGCCATTTCATCCTTACAGCAACTGCACAAGGTAGGTTCCGCTGTTTCTATTTTATAGACAAGGAAAACTGAGGTTCCAAGAGGCTAGGTGACCTGACCACAAGCCTGTTCTCTTAACTACTAGTTGCCTCTGCCACCTGTAAGAGAAACATAGTGAGTTCTGGGATGTGTGAAAGTGACCGAGCCAAGCTGGTCCAGCCCATCTCTAGGCCATAGACTCAGCTGGTACCCGGGTCTTTCTCCTTTGACATGCCCGTGTGCTGACAAAAAAACAACTATGACATGAAGAAGCAACAAATAAAATTTCCTCCCAAAAAAGTGCTACCACTAAACTCAGACATCTGTCACTGAGCTGTATTTGCAAAGCCTACACACGCCAGGCCCTGTGCCAGGCTGGGATTCAAAGGGCATAGTCCCTAGTGCTCTGGGGTTCCTTATCTATATGTGTATATGGCAATCGGTCAAATCCAACAATAGCAATAAAGTAACATACAAGGGGCACGTCTCATAAGTAGGACGACACTGCGACTTTCATGGAGCCCACAGTTTTTCCTTCCTTCATAAAAAAAATATTAAAGTTATATTTCACATCTGTGTTGATATAAAGATTAATACAATCCAGGCCGGATTATATTCATTTTTTCTCTGATTTTAAAAGAAATTAAAGCACTTTTGTGAGTCCTTAATAATATTATGAGCCCTAGGCACTGTGCCTAATAGATAAGTTGTCCCTGGACAGAAGAGAGTCTTTGATGAGGTGCCAAAGGAGGGAGAAACCGCCCTCCACTGCCCGGGGAGGTGGCAGGGAAGGGGGAAAGGGTTGGGAAGAGAAGCTGGGACTGGAATAAAGAAATGCCAGGCTTTAGAGCCAGGACCATACACCGCTGGCTGAGGAGACAGCAAGGCTGGCTCATGTGAGGCAGATCCCCCAGAAGAAAGCCCCATGGGAGATGGACTGAAATGAGAGAGGCTGAAAGACAAGAAGATGCCTATGACAATATCCTGGACAATGCTGTGAGCTCTGTGGGGGCAGAGGCCTCAGCTGTCTTGCTCAGCAAGGAATCACCTAGCATATAACATATGCTTAATACATGATTTTTGGATGAATAACCAACAAATGAACGAACAAGTTGAGGAGACGCAATTAACATAGAAAGGGAAGGATGGATAAAGAAGTTACTATAAGAGTAAAATTAACATTTTAAAACTTTCATGGATTCTATACAGTCCATCTTCCCTATAATTTATGAAAGTGAGAATCTGACAGTGGGCTTTGGTGTCTCTCACTCACACACAGAAAGAATCACATATCCATGGAGCCCGTGTGCAGCATGAACCACAGCTGTGGGATTGTCCTCTAACCCTTCTATGTGAGAGGGGAGCAGGCCCCGGTAATGGCAGAAGCCTGAGGCTATCAGCTGATGAAGAGGCTGGCATTTATGCTATGGCCAGACTGAGGAGTCTACTCTTCAAGGGCAGCACAGAGCACAGGACAGAGGACTCAACCAAGATCAGTGATCCCGTGCAGGCAGAAAATAAGAGGTGAACTGGTCCTACCAACTGAGCAAATACAGGAAAATCTGACACTGGGGCAGAAAAAAAATCCATGAGGACACAGCCAACTCCTCTGGCTACCAAGTCAAGTCCAAAACAGAGAGTTTTTGTCATTCACACAGTAAGCAGACATCTACTAGAAGTTCTAGGGGTCTGCGTGGAAGAAGACAGGTGAAAGGGTCTAAACAAGCCGATGAAGACAGCAGCTAAGAGATTCTGAACACTGACCCTGTGCCAGGCACTTTGTACATGAACATTCAGAGCAGGGCTCTCACAGAAAGGCATGCAGACAGGTAAATTCTGTTCGGCAGTGGAGGACAGTGGTGATGGGAAGTATATGCAATGTGGAAATGCATCTGGGAAAAGGGGTAAAAGGATCTGCAGGATGGAGGTTGTTTGAAAGAGAAGCACTGAAGACAGCTTTTCCCTGAACCAGTCCAAGGCATGGTTCTGCCACATCCCACTCAGTCTCTATGAGAAAGAGTCCTCGGACCTGGTAAAGCCAATGGCCCAACATACCCTCTTTGGGCAGAACACGATCTTCAGTCGGGTCTGAACAAACACACTCTTCGAGGCTGTCATCTGAGCCCTGTGGGACCAGTTTTGATTTGAAAATCTTTTGGCAAGATGTTCGGACAGGATGAGGATGAGGGAATCAAACTTATGTGCCACTTCGCTACTTCAGAAACAGCTGAGGGGAGCCTAAAACAAGGCTGGGTCTCTAGAAATGGCCCATGGTTAAAGGACGACCGCTTTCTATGTAATAAGATGACGAAACAAAAAACAAAAACCTTTAAATCAGTAACTACCAAAATCAACGCCTTCTTAATTTTGTCCTAGTAAAACAAAACTAGAAGGTACCTTGAAGTCAGAAACTCTACACTTTGTTTTAAATTCGAATGTAATTAACATACAGTGTTCTATTAGTTTCAGGTGTACAATATAATGATTCAACAATTCTGTAACATTCCTAGAAGAAAACAGAGGCAGTCACCTCTTTGACATCAGCTGCGGGAACGTTTTTTTCTAGATAGGTCCCCTGAGGCAAGGGAAACAAAAACACATTGAGCTATTGAGAGGACACCAAAACCAAAAGCTTTTGCACAGGCAAGGAAAACCATGAACAAAACAAAAAGACAACCTACCAAATGGGAGAAGATAATTGCAAATGACATATCCAATAAGGGACTGATATCCATAATAAAGAACTTCTACAACTTAAAACCACATAATAATCCAATTAAAAACTGGGCAGAAGACATGAATCAACATTTAGACATAAAGACAGCCAACAGACACATGAAAAGATGCTCTACACTCCTTTTTAAAATTAATTATCAAGATGTTCATCAAACTTGGGCCACACACAAATTCCTAGTATTAGAACATGCTAAGGAAAAAAAATAAAGAATGGCATAAATACACGCAGTATAACAGCTGTGTAGATTCCTTTTCAGAATGGCGGGGAGGGACGACACAGGAAGGGAGACAGATAAACAGACAGACCTGTCAAGGAGATATGCCTTCCTTGCAAGTTTCTGAGAAAACTATATTACAGATGACTGCATATTCTAAGTTTACATATAGATATTATCCACAACAAATTCTCCTTAGGTTTCTACAGAACTTTACTAGTGGACAGTGAAATTCATTTGAATGAAAAAGAAAATTTTTTTTCTTAAAAAGGAATAAAACATAGGCTTATCTTATATTAAGATATATTATTAAAAACCAACTATTAAAAGCATTATCTAAAAACAGAAAATTAAAATCGAAGCACAGAGTATTTCCCAAAATAGAGCTGGGATTCCACTGAAATAGTCACTAACATTTGTTTTCATATTACACCTTCTTTAGTGGTGAGATTATAAGGTTTCAAAGTTTTTGTAGTTTGTTGTAATGCAAATGTTTTAGCTTAGGGTGGGATCTTTTTTTTCCAAGTTCAAAGAGCCTGTGGTAACAAAGCAATATCCTGTTGAAGCGCAATGTCAAGTACAAAGTCAAGGTGCCAAAAAAACGAAGTAGCCCAGCACTTCCTGGCAGCTAACAACAGGGAGGAGGCAAAGACAGCTTTTAATGGTAAGCGAGGGACTCACACAGTCAACAAAGACCAAAGTCTCAAAGAGGGCTCTGGGGCTGACAAGAGGATTCACTAGGTATGTGACTCTGGGTAATTCACTTCTCCATTTGGGACATCAGAATCCCCCCCCCCAACAACTGCAATAGTTGAATTAGGTAAACTCAGATCTCATCCAAGCCCCCAATTCTACCATTCCAGATTCTGAGCCAAGTGGAGAGACCTACAGTGAAATGCCCCCTTCCTAGACTTCCACGTTTCAATGTTGGATCACAGAGCCAAGCCCCAGGCCACAGAAAGCAAGATTACACTTTGAAAAACAAATCCAAATATAGTCTGAAGGCTCAGCTGGGTGGGGTGAATGTTTCCCTAAATCTGGGGTGTGAAATCTCACATGCTACACACCTCTCCCCTTAAGGTGAGACCTTGGGTGAGTACAGAAAGAAGAAAAAAAAGTCAGTCTTAGGATGATTATCAAAGAGAGATCTGGTTCAACTGCCACTGAGAAAAGCATCCAGGCCATTCTGGAATATTAACAACTCTACCAACTTCCCAAAGGAAACAGCTGCTAAGATACTGGGCAGAGCCTCTGAGATCCCCGAGGGCTTTTCCAGCGGGTCCCTACATTTCGTTAGCACCTGAGCAAATCTACTGATTTCATCTCATCTATGTAAATTAAGATGCTTTTCAAAAAGTATTCACCCTGTTTATAAGGTCTTTTGCTAACTACACATTCACTCGTGCTTAACTAGCATCTAACAGACCTATTTTCAATTCTGGGTACAGAGCAAATGGGCTTATAAACTCAAGAGCCTACAGTGAAATATTGAATGTCTATGCCACCTTGGGAGACTATGTGACATTTAAGAAAGTCTACAATATAGAAGAAGAGGCAAGGACCCATCAGAAGAAAAATTAAGAGTCCCACCCACTAGACAAAAATCCTCAGGGAGTGGATCACAACATCTACCCCTTGAGAGCAAGACCAACCTAGAATTTCTAGGGAACCACTTCAAGCAGTGTTTCTCAAACTTTTTAGCTGGAACTTTCATGAAGAAATAGTTTATTGTATCATGACCTGGTACATACACTTGCATATCTCAAAGACAAGTTGTGAAAAAACAATATTCTTAGGATATGTGTATACATATCCTGATATATCCTGATATTACCTATTCTCGCCTGTTTTTTTTTTTTTTAAACAAATTCTGGTCACAACTCATTAAATTCATAACCATGACTCACTGCTTGAAAAACTCTGCTGTAGGATACTAATTCTATTCAAAATATGCTCTGCATCATAACAATGTCTTTTCTAAAATGTGGCAGAAGAAGGTGATCAGATTCATCTTGAATTGTATTTCAAATACTGAAAAAGTCCGTTCTCTTACCAAGCAAATACAAAACTTACCAATAACAAAATGACTACAAATTTTCTTAGTAAGTGACTCAGGGCACCAGGCTAACTGTCATACCCCTGCAAGAGGAAGCCAGGCAGGCACCCATACCTCATCCGGTAGTGGAGCCGGAGTGATGTCTTGTCATCAACAGTGATGGTGCGATTCGGGGCATACCAGAGCTTGGTGTTCTCATCATACAGGGCAAAGAGGTTGTGACACAGAGGAGAGATACCTGGGGGAAAAGTAAAGAACATATCTGAAAATTAAAGATAGATACATTAGGCCATCTGTTCCCAAAGCACAACATAAGCAAAGACAAGAAATTCTCTTATCTCAAGAATCTAGGTCACATTTTTATCCTCTTAGGGCAAATGTGACTTCCAACCATGTTCAATCAGGCACTTTTAATCATGATAATTAAGAACCATGGCTCCCCAGGAATATGTACTGTAGCTCCTGGCAAACCAGATTAAACCTATTTTAAAATAAAAGTCTAATGATATTTTTCATCACAGTGTCTATGACAGTCTTAACAAATCCTGCCTAAAAGAAAAAATATGCCAGCCCACAGGTTCCCAGAGCCCACCTGATGTGCACCTTGCTAATCCCAGAAACATTCTTGGAATTTGGGAAATCCCCAATCTGTCTCCTACAGAAATGTTTTAACAATTCTAACACACTCTGATTATGCATTAAACATGCAAAGAAGTTCCTCGCAGTAGCACACGAAATCATGTGTTAGAATAAATAACCAAAGTGATTTTTGTCAGTTATAAAAATCTATCACCATTAATAATAAATACACTTCTTAAGTACTCTGTATAGTTATCATAAATATTTTTTATTAGTAGCCAACTAACAAGAAGATATCTGCTTAACAAAAGTGGTCCAATAGTGCTCCCTTGCCTCTCCCCCCACCAACTGCCTCCTTTGATAGAAGAATGATTAGAAAGATAAAGGAGACTATGAAGCCAGGAAAGCGCCTTTCCACTTACTTCTGAGCCCGTGATTAAAATTACACAGACCTACAATCTAAAAGCATGGGAGGAAGGGAAGAAGGTGACTGCACATAATCCATTATGACTGATATTTCTATGCATGGCCAGGCCTCAAGCTAAGATACGGTCAACTTAACCGAAAAATATATGGAAATATAAGGTAATCAGCATTTCCCAAATCAGACCTCTGAAACGAGACTGACACTGACAGGGACCCTCGCCGGCCCGCCTGTCTATTTAGACTCTTTCCAGTGCACACACTGCGTGATGATGCGACAGATGCCTTGGCATCCTGATGCCCTCTCACTGGAAGTCCTCAATTCTTTCCTCTCAAGGTATCTGGACGAACCCCTCAGAAGTCACTCCCCCTTATAACAGAGAAGATGGGGGTAAACTTCAAAGAGCATTTTTTCTTGGGAACAAAAGCAAATGAGTTTTAGATCCAGTATTGTCAAGACTATGTTTTAGGTATACTATAGTTTTTCATTCATGAATTGGCCTTTCTGGACTGGCCTGGAAACCCAGCCTCTCTTCATATGTACACAGATTTGAATGTGCCACTGATACGTACATATTGAAGCATAATTTATTTGTAATCATCAATTTGTATCCTACCACAGGTCTGGCTCTAATAATATTCGTACTTATAAACAGGAAGATCAAAGATAGCTTTTTATACAAAAAAGTACTGAATAATGGTAACAACAACACTTTAACATTTACTGAGGGTTAAGTGTCAGGCATCAGGCTAACACACTCTACATTGATTATCTTTTAATCCTCCTAACACTTAATGAGGTAATTAATGTTCCTGCCATTTTACAGGTGAAGAAACTGTGGACTCCCGAGATTTAGCCTGATTCAAGGCTACTCGGCTAATAAAATGCAGAGTTAAGATTCAAACCAAGACAGAGCTACTGAGGAAGTAAAATAATGAGAGCTGAAAGAACAAAAACTGACCATATATTCAGTGGACAACATGAAAGAAAACAATACTGCCTCCAAATACCACTTACTGTAATAATAACCAGAGCTATAAGAATATGTGGCATTCTGTACTCATATACCTTTAAAATTAATAAATGTTGGCAACATTCCCCTGAGTCCGTTATCAAAGAGCCCACTCATTCTCTCCAGACTGGGTTTCGAAGCTGGTGCCCCACGCTGACTGGCCCTGAGCCCAGAGCTACAGCAGACGCAGTGGCTGCATCTGCCTGCGGACTCAGGCTCTCTCCCCTCGTCTCCTCTAGCAGCGGTCCCTTGCTCTCTTTATTAACTGAGTCCAGCAATTCCGTTCAAACACCACGGCTGGGCTAACAGAATAAACACTACAAACCAAACCTCAAGGGAAAGGAGAAAAAAACACAACACCTAAAAAAAAAAATACATTAGAAGCACCACTTTACATCTAGTTGTTTTGCTAATTACAAATACTTTCAAAGCTGTCGTCTAAAGCTGGTTCCTTATATACTTTGCTATCTAGTCAAAATAACTTTAAAATATTAACACATTTCCCCCCTCATAATCTCCATAGCTAAGCCAATTTTATCTAGTGTCGTGTTTAGTTAGTTAAGGGCCTACTACACTCTTCCCTGCAGCACCAACCTCTCCCCTTTTATTGGAACTCTGGTTTTTAAAGCGTCTGAGGCAGAGAGATACATATCAGAAAGAAAAATGGGTTTCTAGACAAGCTGTATCACAAACTAGGTAGGTATTTCTTGAAATGTCTATACTACCCCAACATAGTTGATATAAAGGAAGCATGGATCAGACCGTCTGCCATTATCGCTGGTCATATCATCATCATAAAATGAGGTGAGTTTTTTTTTTTTAAACAGCTTTTTAAGATATAATTTACATATCATAAAGCCTACCCATTTTAAGTGTAAAATTCAGTGAATTTTAGTATATTTACAGTTACACAACCATCACCACAATCCCAGTGGATCAGATCTTCATTTAAGTTTCTATGATTTAACTTTACTAGTCATATACAAAGTAGGTAGACAAAAACTGTCACTGATCCCAAGTTCAAAGGATAACAAAGGGGGCATTTTGTTATTCAGTTTGGTTTCTCACCTTCCGAGGGCAACAGGGGGAAAAAAAAAAAAGGGGGGGGGGGGAAGGACCATATTGTTCACAGCCTCACTGCCCTTTTTACAGCCTGGCATTCTGACCGAGCCACAAAGTGACAACTTCTCACTTCAAGTCAGCATCATGAGGGGGGAGCAGATTATAGTGGCAGAAGCATGAATCATACTTTTCAGAAGTTTTGAATAATCATTCAGATATTGAGAGATGCCATTACTGAGCTTGTGACTTTGTACCAGCTGTTTTTACTCATTTAGGGCTGATGTTATTCCCATTTCCTAGAGGTAGGGGAAATAAAACCTGAGCCTCCAAAGAAAGCAAGCATCATTCCTCGGTATCGCAAGCTCATGAGTGACAGAGCAGGAACAAGCCACTTTAGGACGAAGAAAGTGAAGCTCCCAGAATTAAAATCACTGGCCTAAGGTCAAATGCAAGTAAGCGGCAGAGGCAGGGCAGAACCCCTGCCTCACGGAGCCCACGCCTCTTTCCAGTCAGCGGGGCTCCCGGGGGCAGAGACACCAGGATCTGCTTGCGGGACGGTGTCCCCCCGAAAATGTGCCCTGGGCAGCCGCCCGTACTCACAGCATTCCTGTGCGGCCCTGATGCACAGCTCCTCCGCCGTGTACTCTCCGCTGCCCAGCCTGAGGGGCTCCCTATCAGCAAGATAGAAGAGCACTTCCACCCCTGGCTCGGGGGCCTCCAGATTCACCTCGGTCTTCTTGGAGCTCCTCATTTTAGCACAGAAAGCCATGGCACTGCAGTCCTCTTTTATATTTAGATACTGTAATGGAAGGAAAACCAGACCATGTGGTCATTCTATGTGCTAAAAGTTCAAGTGGTACAAGAGAATATTAGGAAGGTAATGTAAGCAGGCAGAAATACCTCTCAAGCAGGTAAGTACCTCTCCCTGCACCTTCCCTCTCTGAAAATCGAATGCATCAGAACTTATGAGAGGTGAAACCATCCACTGTAATTACGAACATAATCAATTATGCATTCTAATTATGATCAGTCCATGTTCTCAAAAATCAGAATAATTTTAGACACAGCCTAAATTTGTTTTCTCTATCTGTACACAAGTGGTAGTTGAAAAATGTGGCTCATTCTGGGACCACTGATGTTAATGTTACCAATGCTGCTACCTCTATTGGAATCATTTCACTTTTGAATTGACCGACGGCACAGATCACATCATCTTTTAACTTTGTCTATCTCCCACTAACCTGCAAGCTCAGTGAGGTGATGAACCATGTCTTATCTATCTTCATGCCCCCAGAGCCTAGCCCAGGGCTGGCTCTGAGAAAGTACATGCAAAAGGACTCCCGATTCGGGTTCATGAGCCATATGGAAGGGTCTTGAAAATTAATGAACAGAACCAAGTCCCTGTCACTTCACGGGCAGGTAGGAGGATGGGCAGCACTTTGTGGCAGCAGAATGAGGGCTGGAAGCCTTGCTTTGAAGAGGTCAGAACTTGCTGGTAAGAAACTCGCAAATAAGTCATTCCCCTGAGCTCCCTCTAAAGGGAGGGCAACTAGGATCAAAGAGCCAGCTTCAGCAACTTAGCCTTAGACAAGGCAGAAAGGAGGGGGAATAAAGGAAAGCCCGACGCATTTTTTCTTCCCCTCACTCGATACTAATCGCTAATACAAACTAATTTCCCTGACCCCAGGTTCCTACTTTCCTGTTGCCTGCCAAGCCAACCTTCACTTAGCCCTCAAAGTAATGTCTCAGTAACATATATCAGATCCTCCAAAGGCTCCCCATTAATCTACAAGCGCAATCTCAAACTCCTCATAGAGGTCCTCTATGACCTGCCAGCTACCCCCCAGCCTCATCTTTCATCACTCCTAGCCTCTGACTTCATGCCTGAAAACCACAAAGCTGCCATTCATTGTTCTTGTCACCCCAGCTCCCTCCCCATCTTGTTTTTCCACACCTTCCTGCTTTTGGTCATCCTGATTTCTCTACCAGGAATACCTTCCCACCTCATCCTCTTCATGGCAAACTGCAATTTTCTTAATAAGTCAGCTTGGACATTACCTCCTCCAAGAAGCACCTATGAACCTCCATCCCCATCCCCCTAAGTTAGATGCCCTCTCCCAAGATCACTTCACTGCACTAACCACACTGGATTATGACCATCTTATGCACATGTCTGTCTCTCTCAATCATATACACTGTTCCTTAAGGGCAAGGACCATGTCACTCATCTTTGTATCCCCAGTACCTAGCATAGAGCCTTACATTTAATAGGTGCTTGCAGAATGGCCCAAGGAAGCTCCTCCAAACAAGGCAAGTCACAGAGTATGGACAACAGCCACAGGTCTTTTCACCAAACTCATGTGCTTGTTTATCAGCTGCCCTGGTGGACAAGATACTTACAGGAGAGACACGAACCAGGTATGCCTCAATGCTACAAACTGAGAGGCACTCAATTTTACTTGTTTCATCTCCAATATAAACCTGAAAACCAGAATCTTCCAGAACACAGGCTGAAAGACTAGGCTCATAACTTACCTTGAGGGTTCAGATCAACTATCAAGCAAGAAAGTTTTCAAACCCAACACTGAGCCCCCAACTCCACCCCACAATGAAAAATAGAAACAGAAAACAAAGCAGCTGCAGTCTGCTTTACAATGTAAGATAAACCTTTGTCCTTGAGATCCTATACAGGCGTGGCACGGGAAGAACTCAGAGACGGTGTTATACCCTTTCACCCTAAGAAAATAATCAGGTAAGTATACATAATTATATATGTACAAGGTGCGGCACCACTTAAAAACAACTGACAACGTCCAACAGGAGACGAAACAAAACAAGAACTATAAAGACAGAAGAATACTATGCAGCTGTTAAAAAAGGTGACATAAAGCTACATGAACCCACACTGGAAGATATATAGGACATACTGCAAAGTGAAAAAAGGCATAATATCCATATTATGATCCTTTTGGTCATGCACATGCATAATATGGAAAAACATACAATAAACTCTTAAAGTGCTGAATATCTAGGAAGGACTATAAGGGAACTTTACCTTTTACTTTGGACTTCCTATACTTTCATACTCTTGGGATTTTTAAACCAGCCACTCAACTTTTGGAAATGAACAAAAATACCGATATTTTAAAAGTAAAGGATATAAGGGCAGGTAGCCCGATAAGTTCAAGATCAGTTTCATTATTCTTTTTAAAAGATATTTTCCTTTTGGCCTTTTTAAAAAAATATGCAAATGTACATACCTGCATTTATTCGGCTGTCCAATGTCCTCCAAAAAGCAGACTGGATTTTCTTCTCTACTTTCCAAAGTCCGTTTAGAGCTGGGCTAAAGACAAGGATAAATAAATAAATCAGCTGCAGAGGTAATTGCATCAGAAAATAAGAGGACACTTTTATTAAGGAAGCAGCCCAAACCCATAAGTGGGCAGGAAAAAGCACTTGGGAGAAAGAAGGAAAAAAAAATTGATGAGGACACTGAGAGGACAGAGAGGCATCTGAGAAGATGATATTTTCACTGCTTCAAGAAAGGAAGCCAGGGACTTCTGCTTCCTGGCATAGAGCGCCCTGTCTAGTGTAAGTGAGGACCATGTGCCTTTTCCGTCAACAACCTCTCTCCTGAGGCTGTGAACAATAGTTTAGGACACCCAAAGATATGCACTTTTACTTCCCATTTCCATTTCCTTTAGAATCACCCTCCTCCCAACCAGTTCTGTCCTTGGCCTCATTTTAATGGTGAAATATCATATGATACGGTGAAAGGGGAAAGGCCTAGGAATTAATCTAATGAAAAATGCTTTTAGTTCACCAAATATTTTTTGAGCCATTCTTACTTGAAAACTTAGGTAGCAACATAAAAATACCAGCTTGTTTCTGGAGAATTAAAGTACCTGATCCCATCATCTTCATCACCCACCACCAATCACCACCACCACCACCACCCTGGCCCCAAAACACATACAGAGCTCTGTATTGTTTTAACAACTTTCCAGGTGCCTCTCACAAATTCTTTTTTAATAGTAGAATCAAATAATTCTTGCAACTAAGGAGCAAACACCCTTAGTGGTATGAAAGTGGTTTCTGAGTTAATACAGATTACTGTCTGTTTTCTGTTGGTCATTCAATACATTTTATCAGAATTCTACTTTAGAAGTGCACAGACCCAAGCAGGACACGGCAGAAGTACAAAGGGAGTGGGGAGAAGGAGATGAGGATGGGTTACCTCCGAGGCTGCAGGCCAGCATTCCCACAGGACCTTACAGTCCAAGTAGGAGATGGTACAAATGAAAACATAAAATCAATCTAAAATCAACTGTGTCACAATGTCATCTTCTGGAGGCCAGGAAGAGGATACAAGTATGAATTTTGATATGACAACTTCGACTTGGCTATTTTGACATGGACAATTTTAACAAGATTCAAAGAACAAATCATTGTACTCCCAGCTTTTAAAATTTTAATATGATCAATTGTTTTAATTATGTGAACAGATATCCTGCCCTGCATCAAAAGAGTAATGTGAAACTAGGTACATGCTAATTAACACCTTGCTTCGGCTCAGAAACAGAGTTTCAAATGTCACATTCAGGAAATTCATTATTTTCAAGCAGTTCTTCATTGCCAGAAACTAACCTATATTGGGAGGCCACAATAAAGAACATGAACAATACGGCCCCTGCTTACATGGAGCTTACAGTCTACAGTGGAATCAAAGAAGCACATAAAGAGGTAATCATAAAGAGCTTTAAATGCAATGAAGGAAAAAGAGAGAGATACAATAAGAATGTCATCTAGTGTGGGACTCAAGAGGGAAGTAATACTGAGCTGAGATGTAATGGATATCCAAGGTGGGGAGAAAGCAGTCTGGGTAAAGGATTAGCATGTGCAAAGGCCCTGTAGAGGGAAGGGACTAGTCTCATCTCTCCAGCTTCATAAATGGGGGAATCTCTCCAATATTCCTTTATACCTGGGCAAAGAACAGCACTAGTCGGTTCACCAGCAGTATTTGCTAACAACATGTCTGGGGCCTCTCTGAGTTTTCCTAGAAGCATATGTATATGCTACTGCCAAGCAGGAATTAATATTGACCAGATGGACTCAGTGCTTTAGAGCATTAAGGAGCCTGCCCCAAATCAGGAAAGGGACACATAATCAAAGCTTTTCAGATCAGGAAGAGAGCTGTAGGTTCCAGCAGCCCCAAGCTCTTTAACAGAGACAAGTATATGTGATACTTCCTGAATGAGGGAGAAGTAACAGAAACAAAACACAACTCTGTGGTCTGAACAGAGCCTAGCTGCAACAGAGGACTATCACAACTATTTTCCAAGATGTTAAACTCCTAGAAATCTATTGTCTAAAGATGCGGAAGCCCTCTTGCATTGTCAAGGACATCTTCTGAATTACAGGTATCTATATAAGGGAAGAATAGACAATTAAACTTTGAATAGTGAAGAGACCATGTTAATATTCGTAAGTATGATCAGAATAGGACGGCTTTTGGCCAAAGGCCACTGTCTGTCAGATTTACATGATAAGAACAGACTGGATGATGGTTAAAATCAATGACAAGGGGGCGCCTGGGTGGCTCAGTCCTTAAGCATCTGCCTTCAGCTCAGGTCATGATTCCAGGACCCTGGGATGGAGCCCTGCTCAGCGGGAAGCCTGCTTCTCCCTCTCCCACTCCCCCTGCTTGTGTTCCCTCTCTCGCTGTGTGTCTCTCTCTTTGTCAAATAACTAAATAATAATAAAATCTTTAAAAAAAAAAAAATCAATGACAAGAGTCAGACTACAACACTTGGGCTATCTGGTTCTTTTTACTAAAGAAACCATCACACACACACAGTGAGTTACTTTATATACACCTTAAAGGAATCAAAGCTTCTCATTTCTGAAGTAGAAAATACAAAATGTTGATAATTAAAGAACCCAGAAAAATTGAAAAGAAAAATATGTAATTTAGAATATTTCCTGAAATCAGCTGCTTAAAAAATTTTAAGACTAAATTTCTTAGACCTTAAAAAACTATTTCAGCAGGCAAGTCCTAAGATGGGCGAGGAAACCTAATGTAACAATTCCAAGTTCCACAAGGGCAGGGACTTTTGTCTCTTTTGTTTAGTGCTGATCACCAGCACGTGTTAGGTCATCAATAAGTAGTTAAATATAGTTGAATCTTGAACAATGCGAAGGTTGGGGGCACTAGCACCCGCGCCGTCAAAAATGAGCATATAACTTTTGATTCCCCCCCAATTTAACTACTAATAGCCTACTGTTGACACAAATAGTCAATAAACACATATTTGTATGTTATATACATTACATACTGTATTCCTATAATAAAGTCAACTAAAGAAAATGTTATCAAGAAAATCATAAGGGAAAGAAAATACATTTACAGCACTGCACTGTATTAAAAAAAAAAGTGTATAAGTGGACCCATGCAATTCAAACTTGTGTTGTTTAAGGATCAACTGTAGTTGTTAAAGGAAAGATGAAGGTAACAAAGTAAGCAACATTACTGACTCGATACAAAACAAGTGTGACCCTGAGCAAATCATTTTAATCTGAGCCTCAGTTTCCTCGTCCCTTAACCTGAGAGTTTGAAACATCCTGCCTAAAGAATCAGGAAGATCTTTCAAAAAGTCTTCATCAAGCTCCTACAATGCCTTTTGCAAATGGGGTTGTTGATGTGAAAGTGCTCAGAAAGGCATTAAGTGCTAAAGCAATATATTATAGGCTTTATGACAAAGGCCTTAAGTGGGCTGTGAACTTGTTTAAAGAACAAAAGAATACATAGAGATTCGGAACAAAAGCCTGGCCATAAATCAAGTTCCATTTCATAAATCTAGCAGAGCAGTGAGGAGAGTGAGCTGGAGTCATCCTGACCTGGGTGTGAATCTTGCCTTCCCCACCTACTAGCTATTGTAATCTTAGGCAAGGTGCTTAACATCCTTAAACCTCAATGCTCTCAGTTATAAAGGTGTGGGGGGGAGGGGGTAAAATTGGCATTTACCTCACAAAGCTGTTAAGGGTTAAGTGAGTTAATGCACATAAAGTGCCTGATGCAGAGTTTAGCAGGCAGTAAGCATTCATATTCTGGCCATAACTTCTGTTAAACTGATTACATCTTGATGGAACACAGTTCCAGTCAAGGAGAGGGAACTCCAGTCTATACAGAGCATCTGCAACATCTCATGTGAGGAGCTGGGCACTTTGCACTTAATTCTCATAAAAAAGCAGGGAGGTTTGAGGCCAGTCAGTGGGAGTGCCGGAAGTCAAACACAGGACTCCTGATTCCAAGGACCCCGCCCCTTCCACAGCAGGTAAAACCAGCTTTAAAATGCCCCCATCACCCACATCACTGTCTTCTCTGACTTTTTAGTATTTCTCACAGCCTAACATCCACCTAGGAAACTGAACTTATTCCAAGGCTTTCCCTCCAGAGACTGAAAGAACTGTCATAAAAAAAAAAAAAATCATTGAAGCACCCAGGCCCAACCCACGCACACACGGAACCTCCTTGAGGCCTAAGACACACACCAAGCCAGGGAAAGCATCTCTGCTTCCCTTCCACTCTCATCACTAGGGACTCTGCACCCACAGGAACTTTGGAAGTGACTTGTATCAGTTGCTCCCAGTACCCCCTGCCTTGCTGAAACTCAGAAAAGTGCTCTGGTGAAAGCATCACAAGATACTGTGCAGAGCTGATGGATTCCAGCCAAAAGGACGACATAATATAAATACAAAATCTGCTATTTTTTCCTGTCAGCAAGTCAGAATTATGGTTTTTCTATATGCCATTCCTGCCACACAGAATAACTCACTTCTAACTATAGCAGCAATTCCAGGAATACCCAAGAACCGTAAGTGCTGCTTCATTTACAATAAACTTCTAGGGATGATCAAACAATGCCAACTCGATGGGTCAGGGCTCTCTGCACTGCTCCCAATGAGCCTGCTTACCCTGAGAGACAATTTCTGATCAAAGCAAATATAGTACTCTGCCTAATTAAAGTCAATAAGTATTTTCCTAAAAGCCACATTGTATGAAGATGCTCTCCTACTTTTCTTTTCTTCTTTTACCACTAATACATCTATAATGTTATTAGAAAACACAGAATATAGGGGTCAAGAATATGGTGGCAGGAGACACTCTAAACACGGTAGGGAGAATGGCTTGTCTTCACCTTATGTGCTTTTCAATCATTCATCCCTAAAATACACATTAAGCACTTGTACCATCTCAATAAAACCTTGCATTTGTACGGTACTTTATAGCTTAAAAAGGGCTTTCACATCTGGAACCACATTTGAGTCTCACAGCCCCTTTCGCAGATGAGAAGATTCAGGTTCAGACATTCCCACGGTCAAATAGCCAGCGAGGGGCAAGACGGGGCTCAAACCCATTTCTCGGCCTCCACATTCGCTGCCCTTTCTCACTTGGCCACATTTCCTTGGTCAAGGCACGGGGCTTTGGTAGACTCTAAAGAAGCACCACAGTTAAAATCTGAGCCCACCAAAACCATACCATCTACTAACAGCTGAGAAGGTCAACAGGTACATGGGGGACCCCCAGACGCAATGTGAAGGTGTGCGGAGAGACGGGCAGTAGGAACAGCAGGAGTCAGGAAGAGCTCTGGCTGTGGGGGCGCCTGGGTGACTCAGTCATTAAGCGTCTGCCTTCGGCTCAGGTCATGATCCCAGGGTCCTGGGATCGAGCCCCACATCAGGGTCCTTGCTCTGCGGGAAGCCTACTTCTCCCTCTCCCACTCCCCCTGCTTGTGTTCCTGCTCTATCTCTCTCTCTGTCAAATAAATAAAAAAAATATTAAAAAAAGAAAAAGGAGAGAGGGCTGTGAAGTGATCAGGGAGAGTGGAATCTGTTCCCAGCTTTGAGGAAGACAGAAATTTTAAAAGACAAAAAAGAAGGGTGCAGTGGAAAAGGGCCAGGTGCAAAGAAAATCACAGGGATGGATGTGTAAGAAGGAGGGACCATGTAGGAAAGAGGGAGACAGTGTGGAAAGGTGAGGGAGGGTCTGACTGAGGACAGGGTCTGTGTGCCAGCTTCCTCCTGTGGGCAACAGGAGAAACTGCCCAGAGAAGGAGCCCTGGTTCCAGACCGGTTCTGCCAGGACCTGCCTGGTTTTAAGCAAGCCTCTAAAGCTTTCTGAGCTGAAATACTGTGTAATGAAAAAAAAATACTAGATGACCTCCAAGGTTCCTTAAAGAATAGGAGGTTTGAAACCATATTATGCCACACCCTAACACAGCTAATTTTTCATCAATTTGTATTTCCAAGATGACATGCTTCAACAACCTCCTGCTGACGATGCATCTGACAAAGTATAAGGGTAACCATAATTTAACAGAACACACAGGAAACAACACTGAATCCCCCCACCCCTTGCTAACTTTCACTAACTTATTTGTGTGTCTATTGCATATTAACATACCCCCTCTCTCTGTTATGTACTAAGCTCTTTTAGGGCAAAAACCCATCTAACATTTTTCCTATAATTCTTTAACCACTCAGGGTTCTTGGGTACAAACAAGAGAAACCAGTTCCACTTACCTTAGGATAAAAATGAATTAAGAGAAAGATATAAGAACACAGGAACAGTCTTACCAGGACACCATTCTAGCAGGGCTACCACTGATCACTAGCCATTACCACAACTGGACTCCTTGCTCTGCTGCTTCCATGAATGATCTCAAGCCCCATCCCACCCCCACATGTTTGCACCATTCCCTCCAGATTCAAAGTCCTGTGACACAGGGATCCAAGAGGCTGCACCAAGTTCATCCAGTCATGTGTCTGCAATTTCCTTCAACTTCTACAGCAACAACACATGATCACTCTAGAAATGAAGGGAGTTCAGAGCTAGACAATCCCCCAAATTGCAAATGTCCAGTCCAGCCTATACTCTCAAAGAACTTGAGCTATTACCTCAAAAGACAGGTGAAGTTAGGGGAGAAAAATTAGAAATCTAATTTAAAAAAAAAAAAAAGGGTCCCCTATACCTCTCCTCAACCTAGAAACTATAATCAGTTTTTAGTCTGCCAACCAAGTCTCTAATGTTAAACTGCAGGCAGAGCTCTTCAGTGGACCATATGTGTACAACGAGTAATAAATACACTTTGTCCTCATCAAGGCAGCAGACTTGATCACTAGGTCAAACTCCAGAGCACTGAGCCACCCCTCATTCACCTGCCTGGTCTGTCCCAGTTCAGCTGAGAATCTAGTAAGGGTTATACATCACTATCTGATATCCTAGGAACATGTGCCAACAGCCATGCTTTACAACATCTTTCCAAACCTTTTTGACTATGATCCACAGTAAAAAATATATTTTATAGCATATTTGTGTATATATGTGTGTGTGACAAAAAATTAGTTTCACCAAAAGATAGCCTTACTAAACACAATGCATTCTATTTTCTATTCACTATTTTCTTCTATTTAATACATTTTTAAAATGCTAAACAAGACCCTCAAAACAGATTTCACAGTCCACTAAAGAATAACAAACCAATTTGAAAAACACTGGTTTAAAGGACTCTACAAGATTACCAACAATATTTACTTTATATTCACTGTTTATATTGTCTTTTTAAAAAAGATTTATTTGAGGGGCACCTGGGTGGCTCAGTCATTAAGCATCTGCCTTTAGTTCAGGTCATGATCCCAGGGTCCTGGGATCGAGCCCCGCATCGGGCTCCCTGCTTGGCAAGAAGCCTGCTTCTCCCTCTCCCACTCCCCCTGCTTGTGATCCCTCTCCCGCTGTGTCTCTGTCAAATAAATAAATAAAATCTTTAAAAAAAAATAAAAATAGAAGATTTATTTGAGAGCAAGAGAGTGAGAGAGCACACACAAAGGTGGGGAGGGGCAGAGGGAGAGGGAGAGAATCCTCAAGCAGACTCCCCACTAAGTGTGGAGCCCAGTGTGGGGCTTGATCCCACGACCCCGAGGATCATGACCTGAGTCAAAATCAAGAGTTTATATTCAATGTGTATACCTTCCCCAGTTGAACATAAAAACTGAAATGTATTTCATCTGAAATTTCTGACTCCCAGAAGATCATTCCTCTTTTCCCACATTGTTAGCATATCCCAAACAACCACACTGAGATCCACTGTACAATGCCACACTCATAGTCTTTGTTTCACAATATAGTTTCTTCTCCCAGAAAGCTCTTCAGTTGGTAACCTTCAAAACCTATATAAATGATGCCAGAGATTGAGAAAACACAGAAACTATATCCACAGAGCACAGAAGATCCATGCTTTAAATTTTGCCAATAACCACTATTCTTTTTTTTTTTTTTTTTTTTTTTTTAAAGATTTTATTTATTTATTTGACAGAGAGAGACACAGCGAGAGAGGGAACACAAGCAGGGGGAGTGGGAGAGGGAGAGGCAGGCCTCCCGCCGAGCGGGGAGCCCGATGCGGGGCTCGATCCCAGAACGCCGGGATCATGACCCGAGCCGAAGGCAGGCGCTTAACGACTGAGCCACCCAGGCGCCCCCAATAACCACTATTCTTAAAAACCCATGATTTAGGGCGCCTGGGTGGCTCAGTTGGTTAAGCGACTGCCTTCGGCTCGGGTCATGATCCCGGAGTCCCCGGATCGAGTCCCGCATCGGGCTCCCTGCTCGGCGGGGAGCCTGCTTCTCCCTCTGACCCTCCCCCCTCTCATGTGCTGTCTCTCTCATTCTGTCTCAAATAAATAAATAAAATCTTTAAAAAAAAAAAAAAAAACCCATGATTTATTCTCATAATCCCCAGTTTCTAACTTTACAATCACAGTAAAGTTGATGCTTTGCAGGAAACTAAAGAACTCAAAATCTACTCTGTTTATTTCTCATCTATGCAAAATTTTCCATATATTTCATGTAGACAACCATTATGAATGGACAGAAGAGTTCAGTGTATGGCCACCAATGGGAATTTTGGGGGAGTGGGAGTTCCACAGGTCTTGAAGGTTTAGATGATAGGTGGTATATACCATGGATTCGATTAGGAGTCCTTTGTATCAACTTTAATTATATTTCTCTACGTGAACTGAGAAAGGTAAACAGATACAGCTGCCTTTTCTTAAGATAAATGCTCACTTTATACTCTGCAAACCTCAATGAAA